>NC_134483.1:177620231-177958937 GCF_040206685.1 Ascaphus truei
GGAGCCCAGCAATGAGTCCAGGATATTGGGATGCTTCATTTAAGAGGTGGGTTTTCAGGTTTGTCTTGAAGGTGTGGAGAGAAGGTGCTAGGCATATACTGAGTGTGAGTGAGTTCCACCGTTAAGGTGCAGTGAGGGAAAATATTTAAGGTGAGAGAGAGCTGTGGAGGCGAAAGGAGTGAAAAGGAGACAGTTATGCATGGAGCGCAGGAGATGAGCAGGGACATAGCAAGCTGATATGTAGGAAATAGTAGATAAATGGAGAGCCTTAAAAGTAATGAGGAGAACTTTATAGGTAATCCGAAATTTGATGGCAAACCAGGAGAGGGATTTAATGAGGAGATGAGTGGATACTGTTTTGTGAGAAAGTGAAATTATTCAAGCAGCCAAATTTTGGATTTATTGCTAGTGAGATAGTTGGGAGGCAGGGAGGCCTGTTAGCATTATGTTACAATAATCCAGACAGGAGAGGATAAGGCCATGCATTAGAGTTTTAGCAGATTGACAGAGAGATGATACCTGTGGTCAAAAGAGTTGATGAGATCACCAAGTGATAGTGTGTGTAAAGAGAAAAGGAGGGATCCTAGAATAGAGCCTTGAGGTACATCAAAAGACATATCAACAGAAAATGAAGACATGTTAGCATCAGAGACAAAAAATGTGCGATGAGAGGTAAGATGCGAACCAGGATAGGACTTTGCTGCCAATACCAAGAGAGTTTAGAGGAGAGTGATCAACAGTATCAAAAGCAGCAGAGAGATCGAGAAGGATTAGTATGTAAAAGAGACCTTGGAATTTAGCTTCATGTAAATCATTGGCTACTTCAGTAGGCACAGTCTCTGTTGAGTGATCTGAACTAAAGCCAAATTGTAAAGGGTTCAAGAGGGCATGGGAAGTAAGAAAGTTTATCATACAGGAGAACACAAGATGTTCTAGCAATTTGGAGGCAAATGGCAGGAGGGAAACAGGGCCATAGTTAGCAAAATATGTAGAGTCTAGGATGTTTTTGAAAATAGGCTGGACCACTTCATGCTTAAAGGAAGAGGGGGAAGTGCCATAGATCAGGGAGGAATTGAAGATGTGGGTGAGTGTTGGAACTAAGACAGAAGTAAGAGATCTGATAAGCTGTGAGGGAATGTGATCAAGAGTGTATGTGGTAGAGGCATAACAGAAGATCAGCTTAGAATCTTCTAACTCTGTAACCGGAAAAATTATTCACGAGTGGAAGAAGGAGGTTAAGGTTAGAAGCAGAGAGGAGGAAGATGAAGGAATAGATAGAATATCCTTGTGGATAGCATTCGCCTTGCCATTAAAGTAGTTGGAAAATGCTTGAGGAGAAGTGAAGGAAGGATGGGAAGTCGGAGGAGATGGAGTCAAATACAATGAAAAGATATAGTGTTGTTTGGTTTAAAACAAGAGAGGAGAATGTTATGGTGTAGAAATTCAGCCAGAGTGTGAGATTTTCTCTATAGGTATTCAGATGAGCAAGTGCAAGTGCAAAGGGTGTGTGTTTGTGAATTTATCCAAGGCTGTGGGTTAGAGAGACAGGTGTTCCAGAGCCACTAATGGGCATATAGATCAAGCGAGGAGGAGAGGGTACAATTGTAGAAGTTGACAGGTTTGTCAGTTTCAGAGGAAGGAGAGAGAGAAGAGTTAGCAATTAGGGTAGATGTCAGAGCAGAGTGTTCAATTGAAGTCTCAAGAGTGGTGAGTAGGACACGTAGGAGGAGAATGAGATAAAGTAGACATGTATGAGGAGAGTGGTGGTGAATGATAGGAGGGGATGGTCAGAGAGCGTAAGGGGGGAGATTGAGAAATCAGAAAGGGAACAGTTTTTAGTAAAGACCAGGTCCAAGGAGTGGCCATCCTTGTGGTGCTGGAATTGGTTAATTGGTGAAGGCCAAAGAAGGAGGTTAAAGAGAGAAGGTGAGATGCCCAGGAGACAGAGGGATCATCAATATGACAGTTGAAGTCCCCTAATAAAATGATAGGAGAGCAAAGGAAAGAAAGAAAGCCAGAATTTAAAGTCAGAGAGAAAGGAGGAGGTAGAGGATGTAGAGGTTGGTGACTTGTAGATGACTGGCATGGGCAGAGAAAGGGAGTAGAAAAGTTGGACAGTGTCAACCTCAAAGGAAAATAAAGAAACAGATGAAGCATACTGTAGTCTGGAACTGATAGCTGTGGGAGGAGAGGAGGACACCTACCCCTCCACATCAGTGATTGGGGTGTAGAGTGTGAGAGGAGAGGCCACCATAGGAGACAGCAGCCTCCACAGTAGAGTCATGTGGTGAGAGCAAAGAGGTGAAGAGAGAGTGCAGAAGAGGTTGTGTACAACAAGCGTCTTGTTAGTGAGTGAGTGGACATTCCAGAGAGCACAGGAGAAGGGAATAGAGAAGGAAGGGAGACAAGTAATAAGTATTAAGTTACATGGGTTTAACACCTGTGACGGGGAGGAAGGTGTTAATACCTGATTTGCTATGCATTACTGTGGTTGCCCTGTCCCAGCCATTTTTATTCCCCATTTGCAAACTGGAACAACCTACCAGAGACTCTTACATCCACCACCAGTTTAAGTTCTTTCAAATCTAAGGCTGTCACACATTTTAATCTGGTCTGTAACTGTTTCATACGCCCATAATATATATTATCGTTAACTGTGCATGCAATGTCTTGTATATAATGTACACCCTGCTCATTTATGTAACTGTATTTGTAAACATGTATTATTTGTCTTAACTCTGTGCCAGGACATACTTGAAAACGAGAGGTAACTCTCAATGTATTACTTCCTGGTAAAATATTTTATAAATAAATAAATAAAATAAATAATTTGCAGGCCATTCCCTGCCTGCGAGGGTAAAAGACAAGATGCATTGCTTGCCATACCCTCTAACCGACACATGATGGCAGTCTAAAAGCCGGCATTTCAATGAGAAATAATAATTCTAGAATGAAAGCACCCAGAAACCTGATTTTCGAGGTGCAAATACAGTGTAAAAATGATATTTATGCGCATGTAGGGGTTCAGTTATAACACAAACGTAACATGTTGTTTAATAAAGTGGGTAAAAACTCCAGATCTTAAATGTAAGGCAGGAGCCATTTCTTGTAAGTCCAAGCAGGAATTCCGTGGACATACAGCTGTGATATGGTGAATGAGCTTCGGTATTTTTATGATGGAGCCTCAAAGAGATCGAGCTGATTAGCATCTTCCTGTCTAAAAGAGTGTCAGTTATGAAAAGACCCAGCAGACCCATAATGTATACAAAACTGACATACTGATGCACAGCAGATGTCAGGCTAGTGACCCCTCCGGGTCAAAAATCAGACTTAGTGGTGCCAAGAAATAGGTGTAGCCCAGGTATGCTAAGTGACATGGGCATCAACCTGACCCATGCGCCCTACCCACCGGACAGGCCTTTTGACCGGTCTTATGAACTGTGGGTAACTTGGCTATTTGTGGGTTGTTTTGTTTCCACGAGGGGGATTGGATCCACATGTTAAAGATAACTTTGGCCAGTCTATAACTGGGGCTCCCCAGGTAACCCCAGTGTGATTCCTGAATTTTAATCCATGATGTAAAGATGCAAGACTTTGTTCCAGGCCAGCAGCAACCAGTCCAGGAGTGAAGGGGTTAATAACAACATAACCACAGGACTTTTAAAACCAAGGTTGCATTTCTGGTGCTTGCAAGCAAAGGACAATTTCTTTCGTTCCAAGGACAATTTATTTAGTTCCCTTATCCCAGTGAGTGTTGTTTTTAGTGTATTCTGCAGATGTCGTGTGTTTGTCTATTAAGGAAATAAATCACAATTTATTTTGCAACTTGTTCTGTTCAATCAAGTACCCAGAAATATAAATGTGTTGATAAAAGTTGGTGTCATCGTGACAACACCCTTTTAGCAGGGGAAGAGGCTGGGAGGTGAGAGCGAGAGCAGTTGTGTACATATGGGCAGGACCAGAATTAGGAGATATATCCCGAGCAGCAAAAAATAGTTCAGAGAGAGAAAGGAATTGAGAAGAGGCTTTGTAGGGGTGATTTTTTTATTGAGGTTCACTGGAATACAGTTTTGAAAATTTTGGTGCAGTATGTGGACACATCAAAGGTGGAGGGGAGGAGTGATGAAGAGATTTGCATAGAAGGAAGACGTCTCAAATTTGGGAAGAATAGAAAAGTTAACAAAGTAGTGAGGAAACAGCAAACAGAAGGAACAATAGGGAAGGCATAATGAGATGTAGTGCAGGTTGTAAGAAGAAAAATTTATGAAGAAAGAGTTCACAGGTAATGGAGAATATGAGGATGAATTTAGATAGTAAATAAATAAGTAAGACCTGAGAGGGAAGTGGAACATGACAGTTAACACAGCAGTTGAAAAATGTCTAACATTAAAAGTTGTGTATATATATATATATATATATATATGTGTGTGTGTGTGTGTGTGTGTGTGTGTGTGTGTGTGTGTGTGTGTGTGTGTGTGTGTGTGTGTGTGTGTGTGTGTGTGTGTGTATGTGTCAGAGCATTAAAGAAGGTAAATTACAGCTGCAGTTTTGAAGATGAAGTGCTGAATCCAGTTATTTTCTTGTTGACATCCAATTCAACTCCAATGTAACTCTTAAGACACTTCACTTGGAGCACAGCAACTCAATGCACAGCCATTAAAGGTCTACTTAAGTACTCTATCAAAATCACATAACAATAAGGAAGGGAAGGGCTGTGACTAGTTAAGACAGACAGAAATACCAAAAGAGGTTCAAAACTGATTATTTTCTGCTTGCACTAGGGTGAGATTGATGGGAGTTGATAATTCAGCTCAGACTGATAGCCTAAATGGCACTCAATGGCACGGCACTCAATGGTTTCACACTAACCACATCCCTATTAAAGGCCTTCCTCATTTTGGGGGATGTAACCCTCAGGAACCAATTCATAGGACCAACGCCCAACCATAGAAAAGGCATAAACTAATCCAGGTTTGTTAGCCTATTTATAACCAATTCCCATGCATGGGGCTGCTTAGGAGGATACTAAAGTAGGCATGAATCTCTGGAACTAGGTATCCCAAATCTGTGATGTCATCAGAAATCTAGGGAAGCACATGGTACACAAGCCAATATGATTGGTTGCTGTACGTGTCCCTATGACATGTCTTTGGCGACTGCCCTAACCATTATAAAAGGCCAGGGCCTGTGCAGAAGATCCAAAGTAAGCCACAAAGTCACACCAAGATTAAAGAAGAATACAGGGTGGTGTTAGAGGTTAACTCTTTGTCTGCCTTTGTGGATAGTCAGGCATTGCTATGCAATGGGACTTTATGACTGGCACCAAAATGATAGCATTTGATGTATTTATTCATTCTGGTCCCGTTCCCAATATTTTTATCAGCCGCAGTAAAAAATGCAATTTTTTTGTTTGCTGTAACAAGTTGATTACTTGCACCTTTAAAAGTAACAAAAATAAATGATTATTCTTTAAGAAAGCATTTTCGCATTACCAAGTGGGGTAAGTAGGCCAATGTACCACCAAGCAAACTACTATGAGAAAGAGGAGAGAACCTATTCTAGTGAAAGACGTGAGAACCTATTCTAAGGTCTTCAGTAATCACTTCAATAGCTAAGATGAATCACAATACAAACATGCTTAAACTATATACGTAAATACGATAGTTCACACTTGTAATGTTTTCCGTGGGTGAGGGCCAGAGGCCCTTTTAGTCAGCACAGAATTAACAGTCTTTGCTGACAGTCCTTTAAATCAGATAGCTCATTAACTGCAGAGTTTGGGATTAAGCTACTGTGGTTTAACAGTCCAGACCCTGTGTGAATAAAAATGAAACATAGAATACACAATTAATTCAACTCACAAAAAACTGCTTTTTAGATACAAATTATGTGAGCCTGTCTTCTTTAGCAGTTATTTTTTCAACAACCCGGTCACTGAGCCTGCTTCCTTTTTATATGGGGTTTGATGAAAGGATGAATAATGTTAGCTGTAACCCTATTTAATTGAACTAGCAGAGACAGGTTCAACTCTCACTCTGTCAGCCCATCTGAGGGGTGATGTTATTCAAGACATCACATACCTTCCCCTTTAGAGTGTTACTGGGGAATATTTGTTAAAGCCTTAGATTCTTCATTCTTGTGAAAATAAATCTGCAGATATGTTGAGTTGAGTATTCCTACTGTATGTGAAATGAGAAGGATTATAGTGTTAAATACCACCTTGCAACACTTACATAAGAATCCTTTTGTGGACTTGAGTAACCATTTTAAGGAGGCATAGTCTGCAAGTGGTGTACCAATAAGGCAGTGCCTCAGAGTCTCCACTAGCCAATAAATAGATATGTATATAAATGTTTGCCACCCTCAAACATTTGAGAGAGAACAACATCCAAGCCTGCTTCTGATGCATCGGTTTGGAGAATAAATTGTCTTCCAACATCTGGAATATGGAGCATGTGCTCAATAAATAAAATGTATTTTATTCTTCTAAAAGCCTTCTTGGCACAAGAGACTGATCCTCTCTGAAGCCTATTATGTCTCATGCTGACTCTCTGACCCTGTTGTCTGGTGTTATGGTGGTGTATGTGGGGGGAGAGGGAGGAGATTCCACAGTCAAGGAGATGGGTGAAAACGAAACAGCGACACTTCTCATTGAGGAGTGGTAGTGACTCCTCTACAACAACCCAGAGCAGGATTATCATGTCTGGAGACATGTGAAGGTGCCGAGGTTTGCAGACACTGCCTGTGCCCGAGGTAACAATGATTGCTCTGCATATGTTGCTGCAGAGAAGTCACCCAGGAGGCATCCACTCCTGTCCTACACACCGTAACATCACAAAGCATATAGTGTACCACTGCAGTGTTACAGAACTATGATAGGAATTGGAATAATTCCCACACCAAGAGGTGGTTCAACTAGATGGATGACCATGTCCAAGTGATGCCTGAAAGCTAGAGGAGGGGACTGGAATACAATGAATGCCAATCTAGGGATGACTAGCATGACATATTTGAGAAGCATGTCTGCATTCCTCCACCTCTACTTCTCCAAGATGCTCCTCACTAAGCTCATCAAAAGACCAACCATCACCACCACCAATTAACCCTCACCCTCTCCTACATCGGCTGATTCACCCCATGACCTATGTGGGTTTACCACAGTCATGACCTCCTCACTGCTCAAAGCACTCACTATTACTACCCTACCCACTCCTTCTGCCTGCAATTCTTCCTCCATAACCCTGCCCTGCTCTGGTAACTCAGCCCCCTACTTGACCTGCATGTGCCCACAACACGTGCATGTCTGCATCTCCTGCTTGCACACCTGTTCGAACAACAGATGGATTGGGCACAGGAAGCATCAACAGTTTGTCACTACACAGACAGAATCATCTAAGATCAATGACACAGAGGAAATAGTTGCTGACAAAAGAGGCCCTGGCAAATCTCACTGTATATCAAACAGTCAATCGCCTCCAAATCCTCAGTCTCAAAGGAGAGCATCAGCAAAATCCCTCCTGTGCCTGTGACCACTCTCCATAACAAAACTAAAATAAATAAAAAAATCTTTCTCTCTCATTATTCTGATTTTCCGGCCTATCCCTACTCCCTACCGTCTAACTACCCACACACTAATGCAGCAAACCACCAGCCTACACCCTGCTTCCTTCAATCTCGATTTGAACAACAGTGACACAGTGGTAGCTGCTCAGCGCATGTGGGCGAACGACTCAAATGTTTTAACATTCGCAAACGCATTTCATGTATAAACATTTGGCGGCAGATTTGATGATATTTACAGTAAGGGAGGGTGAAGGGAAAACAATTGCAGTTTCATGAGAAAAAAGGAGAATATTCAGCTGTGAATCAAATTTTTTTCACAACACTGCAAAGAATTTGCTGCTCAAATTATGTCACATGTCCATCTGTACCTGGGACAGCTGGTTTCCATCCTGTATAAAGGGATCTGTTGGGGGAAACGTCTGCGAAAGCACTCCCCCTCCAAACTGCACAAAGAACATGATGTGTGTGTCCTATTTGAAGTCTCTGCAGTAAGTGAAACTTAAGAGAAATTAATACACATTACAATAAACATTGATTTTTTATGTTTGTAGAATTTTGGCAAAGTGCTTACATTTTCCAAAAAAAATTCACAGAAATAAAACGGCAAATTTTGCCTCAACTACCGAAACAAATTCACCACATTTCTAGACAATAGAATAAGGAAGAGTTTATACCACCAAATATTCTATTGTTTCCATGAAAAGAATCAAGGTGTTGCAATGGCCCAGTCAAAGTCCAGATCTCAACCCGATTGAAATGCTGTGGCTGGACCTTAAGAGAGCTGTGCATAAACAAATGCCCACAAACCTCAATGAACTGAAGCAACGTTGTAAAGAAGAGTGGGCCAAAATTCCTCCACAACGATGTGAGAGACTGATAAAGTCATACAGAAAACGATTACTTCAAGCTATTGCTGCTAAAGGTGGTTCTACAAGCTATTGAATAATAAGGTATACTTAGTTTTTCACACATAGCTTCTCCATTTTGGGTGTATTTTTGTTAAATAAATCATGACACGGTGTAATATGTCATGTGTTGTTGTTCATCTGAGGTTGTATTTAACTAATTTTAAGACCTGCTAAGGAACAGATGATTGTTATTATGTCCTGATATGTTAAACCATGGAATTCAAAGAGGGTGTACTTTCTTTTTCACAAAACTGTACATCCTACTTTTATTCAATACGACTAGGTCCTGGTGTTATATGTTAGTATTTCTCTTTGAAGATTCCTAGAATTGTTTTATATGTAATCTTACCGAAAATAACACGACAAGAGTTTTTGACTCAAATACATTCAGTGACGTTATGATGGGTCATGGTGTGAGAAAAAAAAAAATAACAGCAAACATGTGGGAAGTGAGGATGGGTATTTAAATGTATATTTGTGACCTGTTTGTACCGCAATCACTACAACTGACGTAGGGGCTGCTACCTCCGAAACATTGTGTTTTCTCTGCAAAAAAATAAAAAGACATTTGTGAAATGTCCTTCTGAACATATCCAGTTATTGAGTGCACTTAATGAAAGTTTCTACTTAGCATAGATCATGTAGATCATGTATCCATGAAAAAATATTTATTTCTAGACAAAAACTACAAGTGTCAATCAGGTATATGCATGTAAAGATTCAAACTCATATCGTGATAAACCATAACGTTCATATATCATTGAGAAACTTACCTACCTTTCAAGGATTAAAATAGAAATTATGTAGTTTATTGCATTCATTCATGCCTTTAGGTGTAGGAATATTGGGGCTATGTATCCAATAACACTCTTTACGTAATGGAAGTGTTTCTATTTCACCCACTCTAGCCAGTTATCCTACTGAGTCAATAATTAGACATTTTATCTGACTTTACGTATATTGTGTTTTGCTTCCAAGAAATGTTTAGCATTCTTTGGTACAGTACATCCATGCATTTCTGATGGAATATTTATGCTCACTGATTCTCTTTTTATTGGTTTTCCACACATACATGTAGATTCTGCCACACGGGCACCACAGCAAGTAAATCACATACTCCAAGTTGCAAGTAAAAACTCCATTAAACTTGAAGGGTTTACCTTGTCGTAGGGTGAGAAAAAGTATCACCCTACACAACTGAGTTATATGGTACTGTGTACACTCAAAATAGTGGAACATATAATGTTTGTTACTAGTAAGGTATGTCTGGCTATCATCAGTAGAAGGTCTGTTGACTTTAACAAGGATGTCACATATATTTCTTGCCATCTGTAAGAAATGAGAGGTGGACCAGACAGAATATTAGAAAGTACTGGATCACTGTGAAAAATAGACCATTGTCTTAGAATAACCTTGTTTTACATAGTATGTAAGTACGTTAAAATAAAGTGGATAGCATATTTTTTCTGTGTTTTATATTTTTTATCTTGTGTGATAAGGTTATTCCTAACCAGTTCCTTAACCTGTGTAGTGTGCTTTTGAATAACTTTTTCACTATACCCCCTATAATACATTTTTATCCCATCTCACCCAATCTTTCATTTACACACATGCGGACACTTACAATTACTCGTACGTACCCTAAGAAACTGACTATTAGGTAGGTTTTCCTGGAGGGCTTTTGGGTGGAAACTGTTGGCCTGTAGCAAATAGTTTTACACTATGAATTTGAGAAATATGCCTGTAATGGTGACTGTTTGGCGCTCTGCAGCAGTTTCTCTAGATAGTGACGTTATTATGCCATGACACCTGGAACGTATTACACTTCTGGTATCTGCAACACATGCAGATGTAGTTAGACTTGCTGTTGCCGGAGCAACGGCTAATAAAGTAAAAAGCTACGACTTTGGAGGTAGTGATACCGCAACATCGCTGCAGGGATTCAATGCTGCCAGATCAGACCCCCCAAAGTGTTAATCCTGGGGGCCAGTCTCACATCATCTGTACATCTGTACACTTCCAGTTGCTGAAACGCATAATGGAACACATGCTAAAGGAGAGGCTACGCTTGAACTTACATTTTGTGGAGTAATTAAAATAAATATCCAAGAGTTGTGATCTGGAAATAGACCATCACATATTGTTCACTCATTACAGTGTAATTTCTGTAAAAAATTGACAGTATAACAATGATAAAATGAGTCCCAATGCACATATTGTTGCTTTTTCTCTTAAATTAATATTGTAATGTTTATAACAAACATAAAATAATGTTTCTTATTGCATTGAAATCATGCATTCAATACATTGTAAAATTTTCTGTTTACAGTTTCCCCATTTTACACATTTTATTTAGTATAATACACATTAAGATAATACTAATAATACTAATAATACTACTACTACTACTAATAATAATAATAATAATAATAATGTAAAAGATAACATATAATATAAATTAATATAAATGGGAAGATGGCTGTACAAATACATAACTATTTTCTAGTGTTAAGACATTCAACCAGTTCAGCATCAAACCTTGAAAAACTGAAGGGGGAAATTAAACTGCTGTACAGGAGGCTACCATTAGGTGACATTGCTACTACTAACATTTTGCATGTAATAATTGCAGTGAGTAGGAACAGAGAGTTTAAAAAATATAATCCAGTACATTTTAATTAGCACCCCGGGGACAAAAGACTTCAGCATAAGTCCCTTGGAAACCTTTCTCCCAACTATTAGAAAAGTGTGCTAAATAATTTTAAATCAGCTTGCCCGTCAGAACACATCATTGTCATTTTGCCAGTTATGCAACTGCTTGTGCATGGAAGTAAGGTACATTATCTTACAATTCGGGCTACTTATTTTCTTGCTGCCACAGTTTGGTAAGAAGAAAATATAGTTATCTGTTTTTCTTTGTATCCTCATGTTTGTAGTGCAGTGGAGCAAGGTAGAATCATTTATGCATAAATGAATAATGATGCCTCTTAACAGTTTGCATTTTATTAGTCTTGTTTTTCACGGATCCACGTCTAAAACAAATGAAAATAATGTTGGAGCAGCCACAAAGTCAACAATATAACAATATAAGATAGTTGTGTTGCAATTCCATATATTTATGCAGCATAAACATGAGATTAAAAAAAATATTATTTGCAGTATTTTTTGTAAAGCTTTTTTGTAAAAATATCATTTATAATTTTATTCCACAGGGTGCCAAATGTTTACTTTTGGAAATGTAATTTTAAATGTATGGTAAACTTGAAACTTCAGTGAACAAATATTCACCCGGCGCTCCAGTGGTACTATCCGGTACAATTTTGAAATATGCTCAATAACATAAAGACACACCAAATGGGGTGGTGAAGGGTACATTGAAGTAATATTGCAGTGAGATAGTACAGTGACTAAGTAAACCAATAAAACAGATATATATATTATAAAAAATGATTGCCCCCCACCCCCCGGGAACTCAAACCAATGGATTGAACAATTATAATAGAAATGCACTAACACGGGCATGTGTGAATGAGGTTCACATAAGGAGTTCTTGGGACCCTTATCATAGGCTTCCTTCCGTCAGTGGGTGTCCGAGTTTTCAGTCACTAGCTGACGTTGGCTCTCAGCAAACCCAGAGAAGAATGACAGCCAGGGCAAAAGTTGTAAACAAATTTAATTTATTACACAAAGATAAGTAAACAGTAACTTACATAGAAAAAAAATATCGGTGAACTCCACAGTCTTGCAGACTATCCTGGTATCAGTTGTTTCCTTCTTCCATGTCTGGATGGCAGGGCTGGGTCCTGGATGTTTGCAGGAACTACGGATGCTGTTGTAGATCAGAAAGGCTCCATTTCCCACCAGGAACAATGCATTTCGTAAGCACATTTGCTTCATCAGGTTCATGTAGGTTCATCTTGTTTTTGAAGTTGCTTGGTCCGTACTGGTAATGGTATTGGACAGGTAGTCAGGTGGAGGCTGGTACTCGGGGGGAGGCAGGCACTTAAGTTGGAGCATGTACTCCATTGGAGAAAGGTACTCGAGTGGGGGCCGATTGGAGGAATCGGTTTGTGAAGGTCTATTATTCAATCTCTTTCTCCTTTAAAAGTTTCTGTCATCGAACATACCCATTCATAATGTGTGCCGTGCCCAGCACCCAACCATCGATAGGGCATAGTGTTCTAATAAAGCAATCATTAACGCTTACGTTTTGTCAAATAGAAGTTTTCCAGCATTTTTTGTTTGGTGTTTTTACATAGAATAGGTACTTGTCAATAATATGTTGATAGATCTCAGACACAAATAAACTCTTATCGTCCTAACTTGAATTATATAATATATCTTTTAGGCAAAACTGCAAGCCAGTCTTGTGTGGCATGGAGAAAGTGCCATGCCATGTACAGTACAGTTCAAAATTTTTGAGACAGATTAGGTTAATGCATAGTGGTTTTTAGTGAAACATAACTATTGATGAAGCACACAATTGCGAAATGTGTAGAGGTCGTGTGAGGCTGTTTGGCGCGCATTGGCTGGTGCATCACAACCAGGAAGTTTGGGCTAGTGGGACATCAGCTGTTAGAGAGTGTAGTCCGGACATACCATCAACACATCCTGACACCAGCACTGCTATGGAACTTTTGGTTAACACACCATCCTCTGTGGTTCTTCTTGCATTATGCACTCTAGCAATTTTATTATTTGTATTGTTGTGCACATATTATGAATTGCTTTCTCATGTGTGCTAGTGTTTTTTATATGGGTTTTTTTGGTATGTAGGATTTTGTTCATTTATACAAATAATGTAATTGTGTTGATTAATGTTATTGTATTGTCATATGGTATTTGCTTCATGCTTCAGTTCCTATTGAACCAACCCATATTTGCAATTTTCAATCTAAAATAAACACAACTCATTGGGGCTTCTGTGATAGGCAAGCATACAGAAAGCTACCTCTGTCTCAAAACCTCTGAACTCCCTTTCCCTCCTGCTTACCTACTGTACACTTTCAGAGAGGAGACAGAAAGTAGTGCTTCCCAATATGCAATCAATGGTGCTGAAGGACAGAATTAGTGTGAGAATTCTGCATGATCCGTGTCTAGTTGAGCGCCCTGCTCATGTTTTTTTCTGGAGATTGCCCTCACTTGGCTGTTTTGGCTATTTTGGTTCCTGGCAACCTCATTTTTAAGGCAACACTTTCTTCAAGCTAGCTTCTTTTTTGTATTCTAAGTTGTCAAGCAAAGTTCCTTTTTCTTATGGAGTCCCAGCTGAGTTACTCCGTAACTCCTGCCCTCTTGCCTGTGGATTACCTGTTACGAACCTTCACCTTTATAGTTTACAGCTACCCATCTGACGCACTAACCCAACCCCAGCAGACAGGAGGAAAATAGAACATGCTACAGCTCTAGACCACAGTTCTCGAAAGCCAACAGGATGATACCTTGGGATACCTGGATGGGAACTAATCTTACAGTACATCTAGAAATGGCTCGAAACACTAACCTAAATGTTGTATCTATGAATGTTAAAGGCTTGAATTCGCCAATTAAGAGAAAACTGATTTTCAGGGACTTTAAGACTAGGTCAGCTAAAAGACAAATATTTCCCTCAAATATATAATTTACCTGCATGGAATAAGAAGGCGGGAGTAGCAATCCTCTTTAGATCAAGTACTCCCTTTAAATTAGACCTCTTGAATACAGACAAAACAAGCAGAATACTTATTGTGGTAGAGCATTTAGGCAAAGAGGAGACAGTGAGTCTACTGTATATGATCCAAATGAAGGCCAGGTATGCTTTTTAGAAGTAATTTCCCCCCTATAATGCAGACCAAAAAAGGCCATCTTATAATAGCGGGCAACCTACGTAAATACCGTAAAGCAAACAATCCAAACAAAGAGCGTTTGACCATGATCACAAACTCAGAAACCCTGCAGAGGATTATAATAGATAATGCCCTTATTGATGCATGTAGGCTAACCCCATGACCAGAAGCTATTCATATTAATCTACCCTCGCAAGCAATATACATGTATTGACTACATACTCATATTAAGAGAGCTAAATTACAATATAACAAAGGCTGAACTAGATAATATTTCTTTGTCAGTCCATGCACCGATGATGACCACACTTATGGGTATCGGACTGACAGCCACAAACCTTCGATTGAAACTCAATGACCTCCTTCTCAGTCTCTATCAAGATGTATGGCACCATCGAGGTAGCATGGAAACCAATAAAAGACAGGAGACCAAAATATATAAAAGCTGAATTTAAAAAAATAATGACAGGGAAAACTAAATGAAGTCTGCAAAATGTGCAGAGCTACACTAAAAAAAAGCTGTTATGTCTAGGGGACAGACCAAAGCAAGGGGGCACAATGTGCAAAGGGAAAACCTAGATAAAGTAAACTGCAGTGCTACATGCAACAGATATTGTAGCAAGAGTCACATAATAAACAACGGACAAAAAGAGTTCAAAATTAATACAAAAATAACAAACATGAAGGTACCTGATAATCAGTAGAACTGAATCCTGAATACAAAGTAACAGGGAAAGCCGCAGCACAAGGGAAAAATTAGAACCTGCCTCTTGACCTGTAAACAGGATTGACAAGCAAAGACCAAACAGGATGGGTAGGGTTTTATGGTCAACCTAGGATAGCATCTGACTTCATAGACCATTCTAGTTCTAACCGGCCAGAGTCAGAACCTAACAGACCATCAAGGAGTATTGCTGGAGGGAATCATAACAGTGCCCCTGAGACCAGGGACTCTATAAAAGATGTCCTTAAATAATATTTTAACTTACCGTAAATGATAATAACCAAGTGGCAGAGACCACACTGTGGGCAGCACATAAGGCTACTCTAAGAGGTCAAATATTTAGTATATTTTCTCAAAGGAAAAAAGAGAGAGAGCAGAATTGAAACACAAAAAAAACCGTATGAAATTTGAACAAAAATACCAACAGACCCTCACCTCTCATAATAGAAACCATTTTGACAGAAATAGAAAAGAACCACAAATATTGTAATAGAAAATACAGAAAATGGAATGCGCTGGACCAACCAACTCTTTTATGAAAAGGGGGACAAAGCGGACAGATACCTTGCCTCCAAACTCCACAACAAGACAGCTAGTTTAAACATACGTGCACTAAAGAAAGGAAATGACATACTGACATGCAACACACTGGACATTAATAGGGAGCTTGTACAATATTATTGCAGGCTATATAATTTGATCCCACCTGAGCAGGTAAACCCAACACCATAAAAAATGAATAGACAAGTATTAAGAACTATCTAAACTATCTTCATTAGACACCCATGCCTCTACCCCTTGAGGGCTTCAGTTACTGAGGAATAAATCTTGGAGACCAGTAAATCCCTCAAGAAAGAAAAAGTGCCATGACCAGATGGGTTTTCAACACTGTACTATAAAAAATATGCAACTATTCTAAATCCCTACCTAGTTAGCTTAT
Organism: Ascaphus truei; assembly: GCF_040206685.1. NCBI lineage: Eukaryota > Metazoa > Chordata > Amphibia > Anura > Ascaphidae > Ascaphus > Ascaphus truei. The sequence goes on from NC_134483.1 coordinate 177,636,189, forward strand.
TTAATAAAATGTTGAGTGGATCTGAGCTACTGGGCGAACTACTACAGTCCACAATAATTGTAATACTAAAGGAAGGACATTACCCCTCGTTATGCCCAAGCTACAGGGCTATATCTCTGATAATCTTTCCCCAAATAATGGCAACACGCCTCAATAAGGTCGTCCATCCCGACCAGGTAGGGTTTACACCACAGAGACAGGCGCCAGACAATGAGAAATAAGTGCTTAGAGCAGCTCTGGTACCAAATAAATGTACAAGCCACGCCATAATTAGTTAAATACTAAGTGGTGCTCCCTGGAGTAAATTAGTTATGCATACAAAGAGAAAGGTGCAAATCCCAATAGACAGGATAAGCAGAGACTCCATAATAGGGCACTCATGGTGGGTACAAAATATATCAAATTTATTGAATGTACAATTGATGAAATGAACATACAAGACAGACTAGAATAAAACATTTTTTTTTTAAAACTCTCCACGTGGTATCCCAGTGGGCCAATTATATCGCCTTAAAAGAAACTGCTCTAGTAAGGAAACTTTCAACAGTAGAGTTTTGGAACAAAAAAAATTGTTCTTAGCAAGGTGATATAGCAGACGCTGCTTTAAGAGAGCTCTCAATAGAGTGAATCATAGTGAAAGAGAGAGTTTGTTGATCCACAAACCTTAAAACACCACCTGTGTTTTTCTGACACCTGTAAGATTTATTACAACTTTTAACCAACGTTGGGAGGAGATTTGATAAGTTATTCAGAAACACTGGGGTATTTTGCAACGCGAAGGAAGTCTTGTAAATGTTATAGGACCAAGAGTCATGATGACGACTCGAAGAGACCAATTGGTCCACAGCCATTTCAATAAAAGGATTGAAGTTAAAAATAGTACCAGAGGCACAGAGCCTTGTGGAAAATGCAAGTGCTGTGCGTTCATTTCAAAACAAAAACTTTCACAAATAGAGAATTCACTGTTTAATTGTAATACCAAAGGTGTAATATTTGTGTTATCATGCCCGTGCAACCTGCTATGTGTTGGCATGACTTCCAGGGAATTGAAAACATGGACTCTCGAGCATGCTTGCAATATTCGTAATGCAAGTAAAGACTTAGCCCGGGCCAAAAAACTTACGAGTGTAGCCCGACACTTTCACTCCAACCACGCAGATTCAACTAGGGGACTGCAGGTTTGGGGGAGAGAAAAAGTCTCCCTGGATAATAGAGGAGGAAATTTTGAAGCGGAGTTATTACGCCACGAGAGCAGAAGGATTTTTAATCTAGATAGTGTTGCACCTAAGAAGTTAAATGGGGATCTCAGTTTTCCTCATTTATTTAACATCTGTATTGATATTATTTTATTCTGTATACACTTTTTTCTAGCAATGTGATCTCTACGATATACTGTATTAATGTAGATATTTAACAATGCTTAAGGTGTATTCTAATATCCGTTTGTAAATCATCCTTCTCATGTCTTTCTTCCCTTCTCTGATTGAAGTGACGTCACACGTTCAGGACATAAAGAAAAATTGATGGAGGATGCATAGACACACCCCTGACTAAGCCAGTTTGGCAAAACGCTGCGTTGGGTGTTTTTTCTGATCGTCCCCTTCTCATACACAGTCATTTGTGTGACCAGTTGTACGATTAGCAGTAACTTGGTGGAGCCGAAGGTGAAGTTGCTTTTTTGATTCGGTGAACCGTGGAAGTCCTAGAAATCCCTTCCTTATGCTGCATATAGGAGGATTCGCCGTTCCGGCATCCCTCACCTGGCTGTGTGTCGTGGGCGCTCGTCTAGTCTCCCCACTGATGCGCGTGGTAGGCTCCGTCCCCACTCTGTTGGTAAACAACACCAGCATGGCAGTGACGCGCGTTCCAGGCTCCGCCCCTGCTCTGATGTCTCAAGGAACCGGCGTGGGAGTATCATACACTCCAAGTCCCGCCCTCTGAACCCTGTGACATGTGCAGGCTGCAAGCAACCTCCTACCTGATCGGCTGCATCATTGGACGCACCTGTATGTACCAGCAGCCTATGATGATTCACTTCCGGGTTCCGCCCCTGCTTGCTATTTGAGCCTCCTCCTATATATACCCTGCACTTCCAGCTTACCTTTACTGAGCATAGTCAGTGTGACGCCGTGCCTTGCTGCATTCTGTTCCTGATACCTTGTTTTGCCTTGTCTGCCTGATTAACCCTTTGTTGCCTGAACCCTGCTAGTTACTTGGACTCCGCTTCTCTCCGCTCCTGACCTTGACAAAGTACTCCGACGATCCGCTCTTCTACAATCCTGACCTTGGCAAAGTACCCCAACGATCTGCTATTCTCCAATCCTGACCTGGCAAGTTTATACGACTACTCTACACTCTCTAACCCTGATCCTGCTTGCACGACCAATCTACATCCTATACGCGCCCGCGTGGCTGTGGGTTGGCGTTTCTCAATTCCCTACCTCAGCACCGCAGTCGCGCTTCGTTTGTAGTGAGCTACACGTTACAGTATGCTCAGCCACACAAATTTCGACCCCGCTGAGGTAGGAAGAGTCCAGGGCACGCACGCCAATGCTTTGTCTAACATTGAGAAAAGACTTGCATCTTATGACCATCATATGCAAACTATCCAGGAGAATTTTAAAACTCTCGCTCTCTCTGTACATGAATCCCGGCCTGTTCCTAGTTCTGCCACTCCTGGGGAAGTTATGTCCATTCCTCATTCCTTCCATGAACCCCGGTTACCTACGCCCAACCGTTATGGAGGGGACCCCCAAGAATGTCGGGGGTTCTTGAATCAATGTTTCATTCAATTTGAGATAAACTCCTCCCGCTTCACCTCTCCACGCATCAAGGTGGCGTACATTATTTCTCTCCTCACAGATGACGCACTGGCCTGGGCTTCTCCTATCTGGGAACGAAGGTCTGATCTCACTCAGGACATCGGAGCCTTTACCGGGGAGTTCCGTAGGGTGTTTGACACGCCTGGTCGCAAGGTATCTGCTGCTTCTACCCTTTTCTATATATCCCAAGGTAATCGTCCTGTGGCAAAATATGCACTTGAGTTTAGAACCGTGGCCGCAGAGACGGATTGGAATAATGAATCTTTGTCTGCTGCATTCTGGCGGGGCCTCTCTGAAACCCTAAAGGACGAATTGGTGACTTTCGACCGTCCCACGGATCTGGAGGAACTTATCGCCATCTGCATCAGAGTGGACCACCGTCTTCAGGAAAGGAAAGCAGAGAGAGTACACCGCAGATCATCCTCATCCAGAATCACTCCGGTCCAGGTGAGCATGACGGAATTTCCTTCAATGGATACTTCTGAACCCATGCAACTGGGAGGTACGAGTCTCTCCAAATTAGAGAAACAACGTTGCCTGAATGTGGGTCTGTGTCTATATTGCGGACAACCTGGACACCTGGCCTACTCTTGTCCCAATAAGCCAGGGAAACACGAAATTCCGATGAGAATTAGGGGAGTCTCACTGGGAACCATTTCTCTCTCTCCTATTTCTGTTGATAACCCTTCTAGAATCCTTCTTCCCATCACTCTCTCTGGGAATGGGTTTCGTGTTTCCACCCAGGCCTTTCTCGATTCCGGCTCTGGGGGCAACTTTATAGATCAAGGCTTTGCTGAATGTCACAATATCCCCATCATACCTAGGAAGAAACCTATTGGACTTGAGGCCATTGATGGAAGACCGCTTCAGCCGGCCTTTATTTTACTGGAGACACAGGCACTTCATCTCAAGACAGGTACTGATCACCTGGAGGACATCCAATTCAATGTGATTCATACGCCTTCCGTAGCCGTAATCCTTGGCCTTCCCTGGTTATAGATTCATAATCCTCGGGTGGATTGGCTAAATAAGGATCCCATTCAATGGAGCTCTTTTTGTACCAAGAACTGTATCATTAAATCCAGTAGCATTTGTGGTACTACCCCGGTCGAGGCAAAGGAAAGGGTACTTTTGCCTGAGGAGTATGCAGAGTCCAGCGACGTCTTCGATAAAGTTAAGTCTGAGGTACTACCCCCACATCGTCCATACGATTGCCCCATTGAACTACTCCTGGGTTCTTCTCCCCCCAGAGGGGCTTCCTACCCTTTGTCCATGCCTGAGACCAAGGCCATGCGAGAGTATATTACTGAGAATCTCCAGAAAGGTTTCATACGTAACTCTACTTCTCCTGCGGGTGCCGGTTTCTTTTTCGTGAAGAAAAAAAACGATTCTTTACGCCCTTGTATCGACTACCGGGGTCTCAATAAAATCACTATTAAGAATCGTTACCCTCTTCCTCTTATATCTGAGCTCTTCGATCGCCTACAAAGTGCCAACATCTTCTCTAAGTTGGATCTACGTGGAGCCTACAACCTCATCAGGATACGCCAAGGTGATGAGTGGAAAACTGCTTTTAACACCAGAGATGGACATTACGAGTACTTAGTCATGCCATTTGGTCTGTGTAATGCCCCAGCTGTGTTTCAGGATTTTGTCAACGAAATCTTTCGGGACCTTCTCAACTTTTTTTGATCATTTATTTAGATGACATTCTGATTTTCTCCAAATCCAAACAAGATCATGTGTCCCATGTAAAGCAGGTACTTCTTCGCCTACGAGAAAACCGACTCTTCGCCAAACTCGAGAAGTGTCAATTTCACCAAGCCTCCACCATTTTCCTTGGATACATTATCTCCAACATTGGACTTCCTATGGATCCTGCTAAGGTCAAAGCGGTACTGGATTGGCCTCAACCCACCACTCTCAAAGCCATTCAACGGCTCCTCGGATTTTCGAACTATTATCGTAGATTTATCCAGAACTTTTCTTCATTGGTAGCTCCTATTACTGCCTTGACCAAGAAAGGAGCTGACCCTACTTCTTGGCCTCCCATGGCCATTCAATCCTTCTCTCGTGTTAAGAGTGCATTTGTCTCCGCCCCTATCCTTACTCATCCTGATTCTAAACTGCCTTTCACCCTAGAAGTAGATGCATCAGACGTCGGTGTTGGTGCTGTCCTTTCCCAGAGGAAGAATCCTCAATCCAGATTGCATCCCTGTGCATTTTTCTCCAAAAAAAATTATTCCGCTGAGTGCAATTACGATATCGGGAATCGGGAACTCTTGGCTGTGAAATTAGCATTAGAAGAATGGAGACATTTTCTGGAGGGCACTGAGAATCCCATAACTATCTTAACAGATCATAAAAATCTGTTATACATTGAAGGGGCACGTCGTCTTGGAGCCCGTCAAGCCAGATGGTCATTATTCTTTTCAAGATTCAATTTCATAATATCATATCTGCCTGGAACAAAAAATGTCAAGGCTGACGCCCTCTCCCGACAATTCTCTTCGGACGATAAATCCGAGGACCAACAAAGGCCTATTCTCCCTGCTAAGTGGATTCTTTCTGCAACCACCTTCAACGTTCTCAAAGATATTGTATGACAACAAGATCACACCCCTGCAGACCTCAATATTCCAGAGGGTCTTCTGTATACTTCTCCTACGCACCGCAGGAAAGTCCTCCAATGGAGCCACTCCTCCAGAGCTGCTGGTCACCCAGGTACCAGGAGAACTTTAGATCTGATTTCCAGAACTTTTTGGTGGCCCAGGATTCAGAAAGATGTCAAGGACTTCGTAGCCGCGTGCCCAACTTGTGCCAGCACTAAGACTCCCAGGAATCTTCCTTCAGGACTTCTCCAACCCCTTCCTGTTCCCAACCGACCATGGACACACCTGTCCATGGATTTCATTGTGGATTTACCGGTATCCAAGGGCATGAATACGATCCTGGTGGTCGTGGATTGATTTTCTAAGCAGTCCCACTTTATACCTCTCAAAGGTCTTCCCAATTCTTCCAAACTGTCCGATGTATTCATCAGAGAGATCTTTCGACTTCACGGAGTACCACTGGTTATCGTGCCTGATAGGGGTTCTCAGTTTGTGTCTCGCTTTTGGCATTCTTTTTGCCTACAACTAGGCATTTCTCAACATTTCTCCTCCAGGTACCACCAACAGACGAATGGTCAGACTGAAAGGACCAATCAGTCCCTAGAGCAATATATAAGATGTTTTGTTTCAGATTCCCAAGATGACTGGTCTGAACTTTTGCCCTGGGCAGAATTCGCCCATCACAACGCACAAAGTGGATCTACTCTGGAATCCCCATTTTTTGTAAACTACGGGTTCCATCCTTCTACACTCCCTCTCTCTGTATCTTCATCAGGGGTTTCCGCGGCAGACGACAGGATTAAAGCATTGCAAGATCTTTGGAAAAAGGTTCAGGCAAACATCAAGACTGCTACCAATAGGCAGAAGACCCAGGCTGATCGCCACCGTAGACCTGCTCAGGAATTCAAGATTGGTGACAAGGTTTGGCTCTCATCCAAGAACATAAGGCTGGAGGTACCGTCTATGAAGTTTGCACCTAGATTTCTCGGTCCTTTTTCTATCTCAGAAAGGATTAATCCTGTGGCGTATCGTCTCGCGTTACCTCTTTCTATGTGGATCCCATCCGTTTTTCACGTCTCGTTGCTTAAGCCAGTGGTCTAGAATACTCACTCGGTTCATTCGCCTCCCACTTCGTCTCATATGGTACAAGGCAAACCTGAGTATGAAATACAATCCATTCTGGACTCAAAGTTCTCAAGAGGCTCATTACAGTATTTGGTACACTGGAAGGGTTACGGCCCAGAGGAAAGATCCTGGGTTCCTAGTCATCATGTTCATGCTTCCAGGATGATCCGTAACTTCCATTCCAAATTTCCGGATAAGCCTTCATGGAGTCGCCCGGAGGTCGCTCCTAGAGGGGGGGTACTGTGAGGATACGCCGTTGAGGCGTCCCTCACCTGGCTGTACGTCGTGGGCGCTCGTCTAGTCTCCCTGCTGATGTGCGCGGTAGGCTCCATCCCCGCTCTGTTGGTAAACAACACCAGCATGGCAGTGACGCGCATTCCAGGCTCTGCCCCCGCTCTGATGTCTCAAGGAACCGGCGTGGGAGTATCACACACTCCAAGTCCCGCCCTCTGAACCCTGTGACATGTGCAGGCTGCAAGCAACCTCCTACCTGATCAGCTGCATCATTGGACGCACCTGTATGTACCAGCAGCCTATGACGATTCACTTCCTGGTTCCGCCCCTGCTTGCTATTGGAGCCTCCTCCTATATATACCCTGCACTTCCAGCTGAGCATAGTCAGTGTGACGCCGTGCCTTGCTGCATTCTGTTCCTGATACCTTGTTTTGCCTTGTCTGCCTGATTAACCCTTTGTTGCCTGAACCCTGCTAGTTTCTTGGACTCCGCTTCTCTCCGCTCCTGACCTTGGCAAAGTACTCCGACGATCCGCTCTTCTACAATCCTGACCTTGGCAAAGTACCCCAACGATCCGCAATTCTCCAATCCTGACCTGGCAAGTATATACGACTACTCTACACTCTCCAACCCTGATCCTGCTTGCACGACCAATCTACATCCTAGACGTGCCCGCGTGGCTGTGGGTTAGCGTTTCTCAATTCCATACCTCAGCACCGCGGTCGAGCTTCATTTGTAGTGAGCTACGCGTTACAACATATCATGGATTGGGGGAGGATTCAGCCTGATTGACCAGTTAGCAGCAGCTTTTTGCTCTCTCTGTGGAAACTACTGGGACTTACCTGTGTTACTCACAGGTCCACGTAAAATGCAAATTATGTACAGGATTTATAGAGTTAATACTGCTGGCACAAAAACAGACATTATAGTGCTTGTTGACAACTCATTTTGATAACTTAAATGTAACTAAAGTTATGATCCAGCAATTTACAATACTGTGAAACTATACTGCAGTTCGGGTGCTCGTTTATATGATACAATAGGAGCCTGCTGTTTTCTGCTAAGAAGATATAGTATCATCATGGGAAACTTAAAGTTATTACATTGGCTCTAATCCTACTCTCATATATAATAGTTCACTTGAGTACTGCTTTCTGGAACATACTGTTATATTGTATTTCAATGTTGGATACTTCATCAAGAACATTAATTGTTACCATATGATATTCAACTGGGTATATTCTGCTGCTATACATCTCTCAGCAATCACTAATATTGTGTTCCACCAGGTTTTACTTGAATATATTAGCACTTGACATAATATTAGGCATTGTATTTACTATATGCCATAACACAGAGGTGAAATTAGATTACTAATTCTTTTCCAGCTGGCTATACAAATATCCTATTTTCACTAGGAGAAGTCATTAATTAACCCTTCCAGGATAATATGGATACTGTGTGACATATTCAGTTACTCTTTATTAGATGAGGTGCTATTTTTGTCACTATACACTCTATTATTATTACTGCATGTAGGGTGTTTATCAGTATATCATTTATAGTACTGTGTGACTGACATTTGGGGGACGATTCACTTGCATGTTTTTTAGTGTTCTTTATTCTAGTCTGTCTTTTATGTTCATTTCATCAATTGTACATTCAATAAATGTGTTATATTTTGTACCCACTACGATTGCCCCATTATGGAGTCTCTGCTTATCCTGTCTATTGGGATTTGCACCTTTTTCTTTGTATGTAGGCGTCAGGCAATATCTGCAGAATCATAAATATTATACACAACAGCAATATGGCACAAATACAGACTATAATTTTAAGCCTTGATGCAGAGAAAGCCTTTGATAGGGTTGCCTGGCTCTTTATGTTCTGGATAATGAGGGAAATTGGATTACGGTACATGTGAGATTCATAACAGGGATAAGTGCTATACTCTTTTCCCACAGCAATGGTGCAGAGATCTGGATATACATTCAAACATTTAAAGTTACAAATGGAACAACTTCTTTACCCTCAATGAAATACACCCGCACAAATCCTCTATTCACACCCTCTATTTACTCCTTCCTGCTCCTGGGGATCTCTCCTAATCCTGAACCCAGACATAAACACACCTGCTCTCACCCACGCCTCCCTGCCATCTCTTCCCCTGCAAATGGTGTTAACCTTCTGATGTAATACTGACTAACCTTAAAACTTGTCCCACAAATCCAGCATCCCAATAGCCGGCACTCATGGCTATTGTCTCACACCCACAGTCACTCCTACCACCAATTGTGGCCAAGCACTGCCAGCAACAGCACATATTCCCTCACCTCCTGTCTCTGTAAGTCTCCCATCATACCACTTATATTGTAAGCTCTTTGGGGCAGGTATTTCCTTTCCTATTGTCTGATTTTGCTGTGCTTATTCTATTATTATAATTCCCTGTACTGTATTCTTTGTGAAGCGCTGAGATCACTTTTCGCGCTATTTAAAAAAGATATACATACATCTGTCCTTTTGGTTTTCATATATGTAAGGTCAATAATTTAACCAGCAGCATACTTCTAAAGGGAGGGTGCAGTAATATGTACAGTCTTCCAAATATATATATATTTATAGAATAAAAAAATGAGAAGCACACACTCCTAGTGCAATAAAATACAACATTTTGTAGGCTTTAATAGTGAATTTCAGACAAATACCCACTTACATGATGTTAAAAAATGATCTCACATATAGGGCCTCATGCACTAAGCGCTGAAAAATATTTTCGTCAACTGTTCCCAATAAGCATGATTTTGCCAATTTAACCTCGCCGTATGCAATAAGTGCCGAATCCCTAGCCAATGAAGCCGAAAACATTTGTTCCCACTATGCCAATGATTTGCCGATCACACACAGGTGTATCGGCGAGCATGGCGAGGGCGTGTTATGTTCGCCAATTGAACTTCTTTCTGAATCTGCCGATGCAAGCATGTTTTTGATTGAGCGGCCATTTAAAGCTACAGTGTATTTTTATTCATTCTCTGTGTTGTTGGGAGAGAGAGAGAGACACACACAGGGCTGGCCGATTTGAAATTTTGATATTGAGAGAGAGAGAGAGAGTTGCTGTGTATTGTATTGCTGTGTATTGTGATTGTTTTGTCCTGTGTTGGTTAGTTTACATCGTTTTGTTGTTGTCACTTTGTAAATAGATCGATTGTGTTTACATTAGTTTCCTGTTATTTGTGAGTGCTAGAGGTATGGCTGAGAAGCGTGGGAGGAGTAATGCTGGTGTGAGTGGGACTGGTAGTCGTGTGAGTAGGCATCTGAGTGAACGTGGGAGTCAGGGGAGTGGTGTTGCTGTGACTGCGAGTGCTGTTGCTGTGAGTGCGAGTGATGTTGCTGTTAGTGCTGGTGGTGGTGGGGTGTCTTTTGGTGGTGGTGGGGTGTCTGGTGGTGTTGGGGTGCTTGGTGGTGGTGCGCTTTTGGAGTCTCTTCCATTGGAAGAAGGAGAGTCCAGTCACCAGCAGGCAAGCTCTGTGGCTGGACGTGGTCGGAAGAAATGTGTGGAGCGGCCACGTAATCCTCGTTTCAATGACGAGGAAAATAGAGTGCTTTTCATCGGTATTTTGGAGCGCTATGACTATCTGTATGGCCATTTATTAGGTAAGTCAATGTTTGCATTGATTGTTCCAAAAATGTTGCTTCATCTGATGTCACATGTGTTAAAAGATAACTAATAATATGTAATATCTATAAATTATAGTACATTGTTACACACATAATCCTTCATAGTTTCCAACGAACCTAATAATCCTTATAAAAGGATTTATTAGGTTCATACAACATTCACGCAAGCTTACTTAGCTTTGTATGTCTCCACATAAATGTAATACTCATGTGCCACACATATTCAAAATAAACCAGCATATTATCTATCTCTTTCAACAGTTTGCATTTTTTGTATGTATTGGTCATTCAATTACATATTCATTAAATATAATTGTTATGTATTTCAAGGACGGACAAGTTCAGCTGTGAAGAACGAGACGTGGGACGAAATTACAGTGGCTGTGTCTGCGTGTGGGAATCGTGTCAGGAGCAAGACGAATTGTAGGAAGAGATTTGATGATATCAAGTTAAATCTGAAAAAAAAAATCCAAGCACAACGGATGCATGCTTCTGCCACTAGAGGCGGCCCACCTGCACCAGCTCTAACGTTAACTCCATTAGAGGAGCAGATGCGTGAAACATTTCTTCCGGTCGTCGTGTAGGATTTGCCAGGTGACAGGGATATCGGAATTTACACACAGGAATTCCCAGCAGGTGACAAATCTTACTGTACTACACATGTCGGCTCAAAATGTTAATAAAGTTTCCCTGCATAATTGTATACCTTTAGTAATATAAAACCTCTCTCTCTGTGTATATAATTATATATATATATAAGCTTGCTGATGATACTTCATATATATATATGTAGTTATAGATATAGCTTGATATTATATACATACATATTATATGTGTATGTTCATTTGAATGTATTGTTTGTGCAATCCTGACTTATAGCATTTTAATGTGCACACACCACTTGAACAGCAGGAAGGGATTATGTGTAATGATAATCAAAATAGCATACACTGGCAACTTTGATATAACAATCCATTCAACATCTTGCACGTATATGTGTAAGCTTCAAGTATGGTCACATCTTCAATCACACACAGGATTAACATGCATAACCACTAAACACACCCGCAGTCATCGTTAAATAAAAACATTTGTGTCCTCACTGTGTTTTTGGTCATAGTGTGTATGTGCTAGAAACAACATAATTGACTTTGTGATTTATCTGTACATATATATTTTTATTTGAAATCTATTTATATATTTATGTATCTATGTAATACGTCTAAACAGCCCGTTAATGCATATGAAATTCCTGCCTGGAATATTCTCTAATGAAAGGCGAACATAATGACATATCACACACACACATTCATTAATTGTTAATTAATGCTGTGTTTGTGGTTCATGTTCTCTCATGTGAGCATAAATAGCAACATGTACCATATATCATTACCTTGTGTTAATATATAGATCACTTAATATTATAATTTCGCTCATATACATGGGTGTTAAAACAACTTCAAAATATATGTAATCATAGCATCGAGGTGAACAGAGGTGGTTGTTGTTTAAAACCAGCCAGCTCCTGGGGTCATGGTTGGGTCAAGTCTTGGGGGAGGGTGGACAGCAGCTATAAGCTGACAATGTCAAGCAAAGTTCATGACATTTTTTTGAACTTCAAATTATAACAATCGTTTCAACAAACATTATACTATATATTACAACGTACTTTAGTAATTATTGTTTCTAAAAATTATAGTAACGTTACTGATACGCCACCTTTTCACACCAGTAGCATCTGTGAGTGACACACTGCATCTGGTGCTGAGTGTCACCCACATTCCACAACACCCCTGCTTCTCCTAAATTCTACGATATTTATTACTAATGAGTATCACAATGTTCAACTATTATGTTCAGATTTGTAAGCATAGAGTATTGTTTTAATTAATGTCAGTGATGTCACTTATTGGGCCTGTAATAATGGATTACATATGCAGTATGTAGAACACCCCACTGAATAGTAGGACACATACCTTCATACAAATCAGCTTTAACGTTGAAAGTAAGTTGTATGCGCTCTAAAATATGTAGCTTCATCATGTTAACATGTACATTTAGTTCGACATCTATAATGTACAGATCGACCTAACAATTTTATTATTGTATAGTGAATAAATGATGATATTTTGACATGACTACACCCACTACAGATACTGTCATGTGTAACTAATTCACATAAAGGACGTTTATTATGTATTTGAAATATATATTGCCTCCGCCAGCTCCTGTGTCAGCTCCTGTGTCACCTATGGCAGCTCCTGTCTCACCTGTGCCAGCTCCTGTCTCAGATTTGACTAGTCAGACAGAACACGTGTCCTCACCTGGATTATCTATTTCATCATCAAGAATGGAAGGTGAGTGTTTGACGTACACACCATATGATGTGTACACTCCTATGGCTAATTACATTGTTTAAAACATGTGAGTTTCACATGTGTTGAACTTATTAATAGTTAATGACACAGGAGATGTACGTTTTGATTACACAGCATGTATTGTGTGTGTTTTCAAGTACCAATTCAGAGGTGTGATGTCACAACAAGCTTTCATTCATTCATCATTCACACTGATTCGACACGTAATTGTGGGCAAAATTGTTCCATTTTTATTGCACATACATTTAACATAAGATGTCATCATTTAATGTGTTCCAGTATCAGAACAACTATCATTAATGCATAAAAAAAAAAGTATGTTCCATGTGAGTTGCTCATTTATGTTTGTATTTCTAGAAGCAGATGTTTCCGAGCACGGAGAAAGTGACTCAAGTGACAATGAAGTTGTTGACACTCCTGGATTAAGCCAGCATTCAAGTCCTCCTGCTCATGACACTTTCTCAGCAATTGCAGATTCTGAAGAACGAATCTTGGGTGAAAAAAATCGTCGCCATTCAAAAATGATGGCAATCCATGAAAGGATGATGGCACTGCATGAAAGGATGCATGAAAGGTTGATATCTGAAATGACACAAATTAAAAATGTCATCATACAAGTGCCTAAAGAACTACAAAATCTGAACCACACGTTACAAGCACTAGTTCTGAATGTAAGCCAAGCAAATCAATTTAGGAGTACAGAGGATGGATCTTTACGTGGCGTCTTTTTTTCTCCAGACCCATCAGTACATCATTCACCACTTCAGGATGTTTCTGGTACACTTGATGTCACTTCTGTGCAGGTCCCTGTCAACAGCCAACCATCTTCATCATCATTGAGAAATATTTCACCGACACCTGCAAATGAGACACGCAAAAGAAAGATTGGTCAACAATTACAAATTACCAGCTTTTGGAAGAAAACAAAAACACACACACAAGAAAGTTCTCCACCACTGATGCAATGTATCTTAAGTGCCCCTGAACCAGTGCCACAGGCAACCACTGCCCCTGAACCAGTGCCACAGCCCACCACTGCCCCTGAACCAGTGCCACAGGCAACCACTGCCCCTGAACCAGTGCCACAGCCCATCACTGCCCCTGAACCAGTGCCACAGGCAACCACTGCCCCTGAACCAGTGCCACAGGCAACCACTGCCCCTGAACCAGTGCCACAGCCCACCACTGCCCCTGAACCAGTGCCACAGCCCACCACTGACCCTGAACCAGTGCCACAGCAGACCACTGCCCCTCAACCAGTGCCACAGGCAACCACTGCCCCTGAACCAGTGCCACAGGCAACCACTGCCCCTGAACCAGTGCCACAGCCCACCACTGCCCCTCAACCAGTGCCACAGGCAACCACTGCCCCTGAACCAGTGCCACAGGCAACCACTGCCCCTGAACCAGTCCCACAGCCCACAACAAGTGCTACAGTGAAGGCCAGAGTACTTGGCATACAGTAGGGCGAAGAAAAACACAACAGCCAACAAATAGGCCTGTATGTATGAGGCCTGCACAGCTCCAGGCCTTGATGGTTGCAAACAGGCCTTTTGTACATGAAATTTAGGAGTACAGAGGATGGATCTTTACGTGGCGGCTTTTTTTCTCCAGACCCATCAGTACATCATTCACCACTTCAAGATGTTTCTGGTACACTTGATGTCACTTCTGTGCAGGTCCCTGTCAACAGTCAACAATCTTCATCATCATTGAGAAATATTTCACCGACACCTGCAAATGAGACACGCAAAAGAAAGATTGGTCAACAATTACAAATTACCAGCTTTTGGAAGAAAACAAAAACACACACACAAGAAAGTTCTCTACCACTGATGCAATGTATCTTAAGTGCCCCTGAACCAGTGCCACAGGCAACCACTGCCCCTGAACCAGTGCCACAGGCAACCACTGCCCCTGAACCAGTGCCACAGCCCATCACTGCCCCTGAACCAGTGCCACAGGCAACCACTGCCCCTGAACCAGTGCCACAGCCCACCACTGCCCCTGAACCAGTGCCACAGCCCACCACTGCCCCTCAACCAGTGCCACAGGCAACCACTGCCCCTGAACCAGTGCCACAGGCAACCACTGCCCCTGAACCAGTCCCACAGCCCACAACAAGTGCTACAGTGAAGGCCAGAGTACTTGGCATAGGGCGAAGAAAAACACAACAGCCAACAAATAGGCCTGTATGTATGAGGCCTACACAGCTCCAGGCCTTGATGGGTGCAAACAGGCCTTTTGTACATGAAATTACAAGCTCTAAACCTCTGTAAAATGTTGTGGGTCAATCATACAGAGCAAACATTTTAGTCAGCTGTGCAGATGTGGTGATATTTTGAAAAAAAGGCCTATTTGTGCCAATCAAGGCCTGCAGTTATGCAGGTCACATCTATATTTACATGAAGTTTTTCACACAGGGTATGTCTAAGTGTGTGTGTATATATATCTCTCTCTCTATCTCTCTCTAATCTCTCTCTCTATCTCTCTCTCTCTAATCTCTCTCTCTCTAATCTCTCTCTCTCTCTCTCTCTCTCTCTCTCTCTAAGTCTCTCTGTCTCTCTATAGAGATATATATATATATATATATATATATATATATATATATATATATATATATATCTCAGTCTCTCTCATATATATATCTATATATATGATATATATATATATATATATATATATACAGTGTTCGACAAATCACCCAAAAATCTACTCGCCCAACCAAAAAATCTACTCGCCACCTAGTCCCGCCCCCAACCCCGCCCCTAGTCCCGCCCCCAACCCCGCCCCTAGTCCCGCCCCCAACCCCACTTTAAAATAAAATATATAATTAAAATTAAAATACATTTAATAAATTCCTAGTCAGAACAACATTTGTTTTTGACAAATGTATTTAGTTGTGTGTGTGTGTGTGTGTAAGTGTCGATCTAGAAATAAAAGCCAGGTGTGGATGACTAGTTTCCTGAACCCCTTAACCAGTGTCTGGACGTCCCCGCTTCACAATATCTAAAGCAGCAATCCCACCTGGGATCTTACCTGATCCGCAGTCCCTCAATGTCCAGGTACCTCATTCCCGCAATGTTATACATTGGAGGGAATGTGTTCCCTACCTGTCTCCTGGGTTAGGGGGGGTTCCGATGTCTCCCGTGTGAAGCTTGAGTCAGATCTGGAAGAAAGCAGTATAGGTTATTTTGGTGTAGTATAGGACAGTTAAGATATATAGGGTAAATAAGATATCCAGATACAGAGAGGGGGAGAGAGAGGAAGAGAGAGAGGAAGAGAGAGAGGAAGAGAGAGAGGGGGAGAGAGAGGGAGAGAGAGGGAGAGAGAGAAAGAGAGAAAGAGAGAAAGAGAGAGAGAGAGAGAGAGAGAGAGAGAGAGAGAGAGAGAGAGGAGAGAGAGAGAGAGAGAGAGAGAGGCGGGAAGAGAGAGAGAGAGGAAGGAAGAGAGGGAGAGAGGGAGAGAGAGAGGAAGAGAGAGAGAGGAAGAGAGAGGGAGGAAGAGAGAGGGGAGAGAGGGAGAAGAGAGGAAGAGAGGGAGAGAGAGGAAGAGAGGTGAGAGAGAGAGAGGGAGAGAGGGAGAGAGAAGGGAGAGAGGGAGAGAGAGGAAGAGAGGGAGAGAGAGGAAGAGAGGGAGAGAGAGGAAGAGAGAGGGAGAGAGAGGAAGAGAGAGAAAGAGAGAGAGGAGAGAGAAAAAGAGACAGAGGAGGGAGAGAGAAAAAGAGACAGAGGAGGGAGAGAGAGAAAAGAGACAGAGGAGGGAGAGAGAAAAAGAAGACAGAGGAGGGGAGAGAGAAAAAGAGACAGAGGAGGGGAGAGAGAAAAAGAGAGAGGAGAGAGAAAAAGAGAAAGGAGAGAGAAGGAGACAGAGGGGGAGAGAAAGAGAGGGAGAGAAAGAGGACCAGAGAGCAGGGGAGATGGGGGAGACCAGAGAGAGGGGAGACCAGAGAGGGGGGAGACCAGAGAGGGGGGAGACCAGAGAGGGGGGAGACCAGAGAGGGGGAGACCAGAGAGGGGGGAGACCAGAGAAGGGGAGACCAGAGAGAGGGGAGACCAGAGAGAGGGGAGACGGGGGAGACCAGAGAGAGGGGAGATGGGGGAGACCAGAGAGAGGGGGAGAGAGGGAGACGGGGGAGACCAGAGAGAGGGGAGACGGGGGAGACCAGAGAGAGGGGGGGAGACCAGAGAGAGGGGGGGGAGTCCAGGGAGGAGGGGGGAGACCAGAGAGAGGGGGAGACCAGAGAGAGGGGAGACGGGGGAGACCTAGAGAGAGGGGAGACCAGAGAGAGGGGGAGACCAGAGAGAGGGAGACCAGAGAGGGGGAGACCAGAGAGAGGGGGACGGACGGGGGAGACCAGAGAGAGGGGAGACAGGGGAAGACCAGAGAGAGGGGAGATGGGGGGAGCACCAGAGAGAGGGGCGGCAGGGGTGACTGACCGGGGCAGGGGTGACTGACTGACCGGGGGCAGGGGTGACTGACTGACCGGGGCAGGGGTGACTGACTGACCGGGGCAGGGGTGACTGACTGACCGGGGCAGGGGTGACTGACTGACCGGGGCGAGGGGTGACTGCCTGTATGGGGGGGGGGGGTGGAGGTACCTCTGGTGTCACACATACTCCCATACTCACATACACATTCTCCTATATATATACATACACACACACACACACACACACACATACATACATACACACACTCCCACATACATACACACACTCCCACATAAATACACACTCCCACATACATACACACACTCCCACATACATACACACTCCCACATACATACACACACTCCCACATACATACACACACTCCCACACACATACACACACACACACACATATATACACAACCTATATACACACACACAGGCCATGACCAGCACCACCAACGCTCCCCCGCCCATCTCCTGCTCCGCTCCCACATGAGGGGGCTTCCCCCCGCTCCCATCACCCGGCGCGCTCTCTGACGCGGAACCGGGGGGATGAGGGGGCATCCCCCCGCTCCCATTCACCCTGGCACGCTCTCTGACGCGGGACCGGAGGGAAGCGGGGGACATGAGGGGGCATCCCCTGCTCCCATCACCCGGCGCGCTCTCTGACGCGGGGACCGGGGGGGGAAGCGGGGACATGAGGGGGGCAGGCATCCCCCGCTCCCATCACCCGACGCGCTCTCTGACGCGGGGACCGGGGGGGAAGCGGGGACATGAGGGGGCATCCCCCGCTCCCATCACCCCGACGCGCTCTCTGACGCGGGATCCGGGGGGAAGTGGGGGGGGGACGTCGCGGGGGGGGGGGAAGCTGGGGACATGAGGGGTCATCCCCCGCTCCCATCACCCGACGCGCCTCTCTGATGCGGGACCCGGGGGGAAGCGGGGATATGAGGGGGCATCCCCCGCTCCCATCACCCGACGCGCTCTCTGACGCGGGACCGGGGGGAAGCGGGGGGGGGAAGCGGGGACATGAGGGGGGCATCCCCCGCTCCCATCACCCGGCGCCGCTCTCTGACGCAGGGACCCGGGGGGAAGCGGGGGGGGGGGAAGCGGGGACATCCCCCCGCTCACATCACCCGCCACGCTCTCTGACACGGGACCGGGGGGGGAAGCGGGGGGGGGGGGTAACGGGGACATGGCAGGGGGCAATCCCCTGCTCCCATCACCATAACTGCAGGGCAGCAGGAGCACCGGGGAGGGGAGGGAGGTGGAGTGGAGAAAGGCACAGATAATACTTACTGTGTCCTCCATCCTCCATGGGAAAAAAATGGCCGCTCGTTGGGGGCTGGCTCATATAGAGCCTGGCCGCGCGCCCACAAAGCCTGGGAGCGCGCGCCAATCATCTGTCAGGTAGGGGGAGTTTTTTTTTTTTTTTCAGCCAGCGCGAGCAGGGAAATTTCAGCGCGAGCAGGAAAAATTTAAAAAACAAAACACGTGTGCTGCTTGGGCCAATAGTTACTCGCCTGGGGTTAAATCCACCCGCCCCGGGCGAGTAAATGTATAGGATTGTCGAACACTGTATATATATATATATATATATATATATATATAGAGAGAGAGAGAGAAGAGAGAGAGAGAGATCTATCTCTATCTCTCAGTCTCTCATATATATATATATATAGACAGATATATATATATATATATATAGAGAGAGAGAGAGAGAGAGAGAGAGAGAGAGAGAGAGAGAGAGAGAGAGAGAGAGAGAGAGAGAGACGAGAGAGGAGAGAGAGAGAGAGAGAGAGAGAGAGAGAGAGAATGTGTGTATATCTAAATGTTGTTCGGTCTATGTAGAAATATGTACCTCTTATCAATGTGTATAATTTAGACCACATTGTTATTCTAATGAAATAAAGCAACTTGTTTTTTTCCATTATAATTGAACTTAAAGTCCAGTTTCGTTTCATGTGAAAACAGTGGATCTGACCAAAAATTATCTCAGCCAATTATTGCAACTATTTTGTGGTGGGAGAAGAACCAACGGTCGAAATGCTCGCTTGTATTTTAACCTTGAAAAATACCACAAAGAAACAATGTTTCAATTCTCACATTCATCTAATATGCTTCTGGGTTGATCTTCTACACTGTTCATTTGAAAGGAGAAGAAGTCATGGCAGTTTCAGCGACATTGCAAAGCAATTCACGTCAATCCTACACAAGTTCATGATTTATGCTGCAATCGAGTCAAAACCAGATAAAAAAGCTACAGTCAGTGAAATCTATGCCTTTATCAGTGAAACCTATCCTGACTTCAAAGAAGCAGCCAATGAAAGAAATTGGAAAACTTCTGTCCGTTTCACATTATCCGCAAATGAATGTTTTGAGCGTGTACCTCACAGACAAGGAGAAAGATATAGCTGCTGGCATGTTGCTCCCTCATTTAAAATTAACACTGAACAGGGAACATATCATCTGCTAAATTGCCTATTTTTGCCTAATAGCAGTAACATTGAACGGTCACAGCATATGAAAACAATGTACGTGTCGCCGACATGTGACGTAGGTACGTGATCATGTCCCAATGCGTCCTGGCTCCCCCTCCACCGACGTGCGCGCGTATCACACTATTGGCTTTCACCGTAGCTTATTCTTACGGTCAGTGCAGTGTGTCATGTGCGCACGATGGGAGGGCGGTGCGTGCCGAGCGCTCTAGGCCAATGGTCATTCAGTGGGAGGTGTGTTTGCGCGACTATCATGGTGCGTGAACATGACCTCACGCGTCTTGTTTACGCTCATTGTGTGAGCGTCCCGTTTGTGTGTGGACACACGTCACTTGCCAATATTAATATATGTACGTCTGTAGAAGTGCTTTTGATTATCTATCCTTATATGTATCTTATGCGATCATATGCTTACTGCTAGCAGCAGCATCAGCATGGAGGAACATGTCTTGTACGCACAGCTTACACATCGTATTGCGCATGCGCTAATACTTAGTCCACACATTACTGAGGTGTGTGCGCAACACACGTTGTGCGCACACATTATAATGAAGTCAGGACTCGGAAGTCACATATCAGTAGTACTGCGAACAACTCATTTTCTAAATTAAAATCTACTGTCGGTATAGATTTAGCATTGTTGTTTCAACATATATGTCACAGAATTGTTAATCTCTACAATCATAATAATATGTGTTAAGTGTTATGATGATGAAACATACATCAATGTGCAATGTTAAAAATGACTGCCTTTGCTTTATTTCACAGATGTCGGTTATGAATACATGGGACAAATGTATGATTAGAGATGGAACAAAGAACATATTACCTCAGTGTGACGCGTGTACACAATCAATGATAATAAATCTGTATCAATGCTTTAGACGAGTTTAGCGCTGATTATGAATAAAAATTTGAACTAGCCATGGGTGTATTTGTTAAGTCAGCACTAAATGTAGATTACAATTTTGATTCACAATAAACAATATCAGTAAATTTACATGTCTTTAATATTTCATAACAGAATACGTATTGTAATGTCATGTGATATGTGAAAGCAACATAATCACTATAATAACACAATTAGTTACTATATATTTTAATCTGTTATGTTAAATGTCAAATCATATACATAAAATTTAGAACATGTTAGACATTCTAGATTTCTAAGTACACAATAACAATAGTTATCTTCATTTGTTAAAAATGTTCAGAATTTTAAATATATTGACATACATTGTTGTGTACACATAACATGCATTAGTTCATTAATGTTATGTATACATGAATAACACTTTAACATTTGAGTTTTATGTGACAAACCGTTACAATTTTTGAGTGTTATTACTACACGTTAAACACATACCGAGCTACATGAAGGGTACGATGTTTTAACTCAATAATGTATGCAAATATGGTTCCGTTAACAAATACATGCATTACACCAACAATGAGAACAAAATACACAAGCACATTACAATGTGATGCCATGTGTGCGTAACAACATTTGTAAGTCATTTATGTTACTACGTTTACACTTGTTATAAAGGATGAGGATCAACATTCATAAGTACAGTTGATCACATAAACATGTTTGGATAAGATTATCATTGTGTTTACGAAGCAATACATTTGTTAAGAGAGAATACAATTATTTGGAATGTTGCAATCATTGTAAACAAACTTACATGTACGCCAAATCAACACACATCTTTAATTTGTACATTTACATGTGACAAGGTCTTCAGGAAGATGAAGATGAAGAGAGAGAAGAACTAATGACATCAATTGCAATGGTTAGGAGGTTTAGCACGTTGTTTCTTGGATAAAAACATGCTTTGAGTGTTACCATCGCTCATGTGCATGATGTCATGTTGTAAACTCATGATCATTACACGTTCTGTATTGTACTTAATAACATTTGAACACAGTATCCAATAACATTGAAGTAAAAACAAGCTGACGGACACAATAAACGAAGAACATATTGCTAAGATCACAACATTTTCATCAACTTATGGTTACACATCCTATCACAATACCTGTCGCCATGTTTGAGCTTCTTATTCCATATGTTACATCTCATTAATGCAATGACTAGTCATTGGAGTAATCTGAGTTAAAAATAACATGGAGAATAAAAAGATATTTTCTTAAAATCACATGTTAATTCAGCTTATTGAACAACATATGTGATACTTAACTAGGTGATATAAAAAACAACAACATATCTGAAAATGTGATCTCAAATAAACAATATGCTACACATCATTGTCACACACATGTGACACTCCAAGTGAACATTTCTATCTACAAATATAGCAGTAAGTATTGGTTAGCAACATATTGTAAAGGTAGTTCATGCTTAAACCACAAACCTTATGACAGACAATATATATATGCGAGCCATTTTTGGCAGAGGTAAACACACAACTCTTTAGTGGTTACAATTTGTATCCAACCTGTTTAAGAATCACATACCGGTGTCACATGTAATTGTCCACACAGCCGAGAAGAGGAAGGTGTGAGTAGGAAATGCATCTGTTTCTTATGTGAATGATATTTGGAGACATGTATTTGTCAGAAACATGAATGAATACATATATGTAGTACTATGAACATATAGGTAGTTGCTTACATGTAAAACATGTGTTGATCACATTACAACGTGTCTCAACACCACAGGCAGTTTGCTCACTGTCAGCTGCTACATTGACGGGATGCTCCTCCTCCAAGTCCTGACGTATTTCGCTAGACATATTATGCCGGAGTGCCAGATTGTGCAGAATGCAGCAAGCTATAACTATTCAGACACTTTCTCAGGCTTATATTGTAGTGCCCCGCCAGTTCTATCTAAGCACCTGAAGCGTGTTTTTAGGAGGCCAAAAGTCTGCTCAATGACTGATCGTGTCGCTATGTGGGCTACATTATAGCGGTCCTCGGCTTCAGATTGCGGGTTAGGCACCAGTGTCAGAAGCCAAGGTCTAATTCCGTATCCTGAGTCACCTATGATCCATCGTGCAGAAACAGTACACAATGTGTAAACATTCTTTCATGCCACATTTAACAAGAACACATTTGTAGTTTGTTAACACTTAATATAATGTACTCACCCACCAGCCAACCAGCTCCAAAATAGCCCTGTTCAAAAGCATGGAAAACTGATGAGTTTTTCAGGATAGAGGAATCGTGACTGGAACCAGGGAATTTGGCTACCACATACATAATCTTCATCGTGGCATCGCATACCACCTGTACATTCAGGGAATGGTAGTGCTTACGATTGCGGTAAGCATGCTCACTCTGACTAGGCGGGATCAAGGCAACATGGGTGCAATCGATTGCACCCATCACACATGGTATCCCGGCTATGGTATAAGAGCCATTTCTCACTTCCAGCCACTCTGTGTGCTCTGTAGGAAAATGAATATAATTCCTAGCGCGTCTATTGAGTGCACAGAGAAACTGGGTAAAGGCCCGCGAGAATGCAGATTGTGAGACCCCGCCCACTATGCCCACAGTTGTCTAAATGACGCGGAAGCAAGATAATGTAATGAGCAAAGCATTTTAACAAGCCCAGGGACTGTACGGCCTCTGGCTGTTACACTCTCTTAATCTACGCGTATCTCTTGATAAAGAGATAAGATTGCTGCTGAACTCAAACGATAACGACTGATGATCTCCTCCTCAGTCATCCCATCTAAAATGGTACGCTCCCTGTACACACGTGGACGAGGCACCACTTCTCTCCTCTGTCTTCTCCTCCCGTCTCCTTGTCCTCTCCCTCTCCCTCTCCACTCCGCTCCCCTGTCCCTGTCTCTGTCCCTGTCTCTGTCCCTGTCTCTGTCCCTTTCTCTGTCCCTGTCTCTGTCCCTGTCTCTGTCCTCTCCTGGCCCTTTGACACCCTCCCCCTCTGATATCCTCTCCTCCAATAGAATTCTGCGCCTTCTCATGAACAAGCGTATCATCTTCTGTTCTGTAGCTGTCAAGCCGCAGGTAATTGGCCTTGTTGAAATACCTATGTGATGATGTCACGTGACAACGTGATTGGTGAAAAAAAACTGGCGCTAATTAAGTGCTAGTGATCACTTAAATTACAGTGAATATATATAACTCATAAATAGTGATATCAAAGAAAATCGTGACTCAAATAGTGCAAAGGTGAAAGTATAATATAAGTTGCAACCCCCTGCTCAGACCCTCTGGAAGGGACTGTCTTGACTGGTCCCAGAAGATCAAACGATATTTTCTCAACCCAGGGGGAGCATGTGGGAGAAAACACAACAAAAAAACACACTAAGTGCAGACTGGAATGTACAGGTGTGAGATGATTGTGATGCTTGGCCTCTAAGTGCTGCCTACTCACAGGATGTAGGTAGGATGTGTATAGTGGCGTGATCAGTAGAATCTGGTGGGTCCCTCTGAGTAAACACAGGAGGTGGCTGGAACTGGGGTATCATTAGCAGGTGTACATGGAAAGATAAAAACAGACCTCCATGGTGCAGATCAATGGTATACAAAAAACTTTATGAAAGGATATAAAATGTGCACTCACAATATTTAAAAGCAAAATAAGCGTTTTTCACTATATAAGTGATGGGAGGGTAGGGATGGTTGCCTCAGCTCACCGCACCGCCGATATCCTGGATAGTTCTCCTCCGCAGGCTCCCTGCTACACCCAGGCAGTGTGGGGATCTCCAGCTGCGGTCTCTCCGGTGCGTCGCGTCACTTCCGGTCTGCACGATCAGCTCCGTCGCGTCACTTCCGGTTCGGCGGTTGATTGGCAGTTCGCGGGCACCAATCCTCTCACCTCCTGGGCGGGTCCACTCTACGCGTTTCGCCAATGGAATGGCTGGCTTCGTCAGGAGTATGGACCCCCCCCTTCCAGTGTTGCTTTATATACCCTATACAATTGCTAGTTTAATTAACCTCTGCAGTACTGGTATGAAGTCTATAGACATGGTTAGATGTATTCACAAATTCATGCTAAAAAACGGGGTCAGAGTGGGGAGATTTGAAATACCTCTCCAGTCAATTGATAATCCTTTTGATTAATTAATAAGTAAATTTAGGCTGTAGGTAGTGGGGGGAGAAAAACGAATAAACAAAAAGTGGCAAAAATGTATCGGCTAAAAAATAAGCTTAATAAAAGATCTATAAATAATCTATAAAAATACTATAAAAATACAATTCGTTATAATAAAGTTCAGTAAAGTAGGTAAATTGAGTAATGAGGATGTGAATACATCCCTAAAAACATGTTCCAGCATGGTTCTTAGTTAAAGGGACAGTGCAGTAGCAGCATGTACATCACTAAAATTCATGTTAGGTACTATTAGTTTTTATATAATATTTCCTAATAGTACCTAACATGAATTTTAGTGATGTACATGAAATTTAGTGATGTACAAAAGGATTATCAATTGACTGGAGAGGTATTTCAAATCTCCCCACTCTGACCCCGTTTTTTAGCATGAATTTGTGAATACATCTAACCATGTCTATAGACTTCATACCAGTACTGCAGAGGTTAATTAAACTAGCAATTGTATAGGGTATATAAAGCAACACTGGAAGGGGGGGGTCCATACTCCTGACGAAGCCAGCCATTCCATTGGCGAAACGCGTAGAGTGGACCCGCCCAGGAGGTGAGAGGATTGGTGCCCGCGAACTGCCAATCAACCGCCGAACCGGAAGTGACGCGACGGAGCTGATCGTGCAGACCGGAAGTGACGCGACGCACCGGAGAGACCGCAGCTGGAGATCCCCACACTGCCTGGGTGTAGCAGGGAGCCTGCGGAGGAGAACTATCCAGGATATCGGCGGTGCGGTGAGCTGAGGCAACCATCCCTACCCTCCCATCACTTATATAGTGAAAAACGCTTATTTTGCTTTTAAATATTGTGAGTGCACATTTTATATCCTTTCATAAAGTTTTTTGTATACCATTGATCTGCACCATGGAGGTCTGTTTTTATCTTTCCATGTACACCTGCTAATGATACCCCAGTTCCAGCCACCTCCTGTGTTTACTCAGAGGGACCCACCAGATTCTACTGATCACGCCACTATACACATCCTACCTACATCCTGTGAGTAGGCAGCACTTAGAGGCCAAGCATCACAATCATCTCACACATGATGTCACGTGACTTCATTACATGCAAGCTGTAAAATAAACATATAGCACTTATAATAATAATACTTGTGAACTCGCAAAGTGTATACATTACAAATAATACGGATTCATTGTGTGTGTTCAGCAGGCAATGTTCAAATTAGACTATGATGTGACGTTAAGCTTTATAAGACTACTTTTCCCTACTTTTATGTAATGTTAAATGCACATACCGCTTTTTTACGCAACACTCAGTAATGTCATTTGTATTATACCTTGAAATAAACGTTTACAAACAACGTTTCAACATGTTGCAGTTTGCATGCTATTGTCACATGTTCACATAAACTAAGTAGAATGTGCATATGCATCTGTTGCAGGGTACATGCAACTACACACGTGGGTTTTCTTGACAAGGCTGTTTTATTTAGCCTTAAAAGATATACAGCACACAAAACAAAAATAGCTTTCCATCAGCAAAAACGAAAATGGCTTTTTCTTCAGCAAACCAAACAAAACAGTTTCTCTTTAGCAGACAGTTTATATATAAGGCAGCTACCCTTTTTCTATGCAGGGGACAGACAGTTCACAATACAACTACTTTGCTACTCAGACCTTGTTTTCAGGAATCTCTTTACTTCTTACTCCTCTCTCATCAACAGCCGCTTCCATGTGTCTACAGCCTGGGTTTTAACACACCTTGATTAGGCAGCTGGGTTCCAACTAATTGTCCGGAGGTTCCCAGCTGAAGTTAACCTAGTCAGTGCTGCACTGCAGACTAGACATAGGTTTTCCAGGCATATAGCTGGTGGCTTTTATTTACCCTGTCACAGCATCATTCAAAAGCATGTGGACATTAGCAATTGATTATGTATAAATATTCGTAATATTATGTCCTATTATACATCTGTGTAGCACTTAACATGAAATGATGACACTGCAATGTGTCAAATGTAATCATGCAATGTTATTGATTGTGCTATTGCTGACGTCATAAAAAGAGGAATGTCAAAAAAAAACATGTCAACATTACGAATAACAGCTATATCTTAGTTGGATCATGCGTTAAACATTACAAACATTATATAATGTTTAACAACATGAATAAACGCATGATCGGTGCTATGTGTCAAATACTTGACAACATGAATTCTAAACAATGACACTTCAGTAACATGTTTGTAATGATGTGTACTGTTCCTTTAAGAGTTTACTATAGCACTATCCCTTGACACAGCATAACACAAACAGTCATGTGAGACGCAAAACATTATAACATTGACAAGTAATATGTTCTGCCAATAAGGAACGTAAACGGGGACACGATGAAGTGAATAACATCGACACTGTAATTACAAGTACAGTTGTAATTGGAGAAATACCACGTTAAATATCCTAAAAAGTTATGTGTCCGCTCCATTGCCTCCATAGATGTTGAGATGAGTTATTTTTTCTAAGTGCTGCACTGTAGACTAGACATAGGTTTTCCAGGCATATAGCTGGTGGCTTTTATTTACCCTGTCACATTCCTCCCCTGTTAGTGTGTGGCTGGGGCAACGCACGGCTGAAGCCTGACCATCCACCCTTCTCTAGAAAAGAAGTCAGCATTTGCGTTCTCTTTTCCCAGCCTATGCTGAATCTCAAATGAGAAGGGTTGGAGGGCCATATACCACCTAGTCAATCTAGCATTGGAATCCTTCATGCTATTTAACCACTTCAGTGGAGCATGATCCGTCACCAAAGTAAAATGGACTCCTGCCAGGTAATGCCTCAAAGCCTCGATTGCCCACTTTACTGCGAGGCACTCTTTCTCAATCAATGAGTAGTTTTTTTCCCTTGGGAAAAATTTCCTACTCAGGAAAAGGATAGATGTTCAACTCCCTCAAACTGTTGTGACAACACTGACCCTAGCCATATCTCTGATGCATCTGTTTGCACTATAAAGGGGCTGTTGAAGTCTGGGCTTCTAAGGATGGGACCCTCTGATAGACACCTTTTTATGTCCTCAAAGGCTCTCTGACAATCCCTTGACCACACCACTTGTGTAGGGGCACACTTTTTTGTGAGTTCCGTTAAAGGGGCTGCCACTTCCGAATAGTTGGGGATGAACCGCCGGTCATACCCTGCTAAACCCAGTAGAGAGCGTACCTGTGTTTTTGTTTGGGGGGTCGGAACTTCTTTCAGGGCAGCTACCTTGTCGGCTAGTGTCCTTACTTTTCCACCTCCCACTGCATACCCTAAATATTTGGTTTCCGCTTTACCCAAGGCACATTTCTTAGGGTTGGCTGTGAGCCATGCCTCTCTTAGAGATTTGAGGACCGCTTTCAGCCTATTTAGATGGGCCCGCCAGTGTTTACTATAATTGACAATGTCATCTAGGTAGGCTGTGGCATAAGTCCTATGGGGCCTCAGTACCTTATCCATGAGTCTCTGAAATGTGGCTGGGGCTCCATGCAGTCCAAATGGCATTGTCACAAACTGGTATAAACCCATGGGAGTGGCAAAGGCTGTTTTGCATTTGGACTTTTCCTCTAAGTGTATTTGCCAGTATCCTTTTGTCAAGTCCAACGTGGATATATATTCCGCGTTACCAAGGGCGTCAATTAATTCGTCCATCCTTGGCATCGGATATGCGTCAAACTTGGATACCGCATTGACCTTTCGAAGATCCACACAAAATCTTACCTTCCCATCGGGTTTAGGGACCATAATTAGTGGACTACACCACTCACTGCATGATTCCTCAATCACTCCTAAGTGTAACATTCCTTGTACCTCCTTCTCTACCAGAGCCCTACGACTTTCAGGCAACCTATAAGGACGGGAACGTACTTTTACCCCAGGTGCTGTCTCGATTGCATGGGAAATTAAGTTAGTTTGTCCTGGTAAGTCAGAAAAAACATCCTGGAATTGTGTAATTATTGCTAACAAGTCCCCTTTTTGTTCAGAGGACAACTGTTTACCCATTGGATTTTATCGTCACTCACGATGTTCTCCCGTGGAGGCTGAGGACCCAAGTCCGTTTCCTCCTCCACCGGGTGGATGAATAGAGACCGCTGCATCTTCCAGTGTTTCAGCAATTTCACATGGTAAATTTGTTTACCCTTCCTGGACCCTGGTTGAGCGATCTCGTAATCCACATCACCCGTACGGCGGAGTACTTCAAATGGGCCCTGCCATTTGGCCAGGAGTTTACTCTCGCAACTGGGTAACAATAACATCACCTGGTCTCCTGGGTGAAACACTCTCATGCGAGCATTCTGATTGTAATGTCTCTCCTGACTGTCCTGGGCTGATCTAAGATTCTCCCTGGCAAAATGGCCGACCACATCTAGGCGCTTCCTAAGGTCTAGTACATATTGCAGGGTATTCTTAGAAGGGGACTGCTGTTCCTCCCAGGACTCATTTAGGAGGTCTAGGATACCCCGGGGTTGGCGGCCATAGAGCAATTCAAATGGAGAGAATCCCATGGAGGCCTGAGGAACTTCCCGCACTGCAAACAGCAGAAAAGGGAGAAGTTCATCGCAGGATCTCTTCTCTGAATCTACAAATTTCCTCAGCATCCATTTTAGAGTTCGGTTAAATCTTTCCACCAATCCGTCAGTCTGTGGATGGTAGACCGATGTCCGAACAGACTTGACCTCTAATAACTTTAAGACATCCTGCATCAGTTTAGCCATGAAATTTGTACCTTGGTCTGTCAACGAACCTGGGGAAGTCCAACCCGTGAGAACAGTTCCTTCAACGTGTTGGCTACTTGCTTCACCGTTGCTGTTCTCAGGGGGAACGCCTCAGGATACCTTGTTGCATAGTCCACTATTACAAGGATAAACCTGTGTCCTTTCGCAGAAGGTTCTAGAGGTACTACCAGGTCTATCCCAATCCTCTCAAAGGGAACTGACACCAAGGGTAGAGGAACCAAAGGGGCTGGTTTTTGTCCTTTTGGACTAGTTAGCTGGCACTCCGGACATGCTGCACATAGCTTAGCAATATCACTATGCATCCCTGGCCAATAGAATTGGGATGAAATACGGTCCAATGTTTTACCCCATCCCAGGTGACCACCCCAAGGGACAGTATGGGCTAGAGTGAACACAGATTTAACAAACGCCTTGGGAACCAATATCTGTCTAATAACCTCCCCTGTTTGTGTCTGCCTATTCACCCTATATAGGATATACTTTGATAGCTCAAAATGGGGGAATACTATCACCCCCTGTGCATCTAAAATCTGTTCATCAATTTTCACCACCTTGTCATACAGTCTAGCAAGGACTGGGTCTTCCCTTTGCTTCTGGCGAAAGTCAGGGAGGTACAGGTCTGGTAAATCTCCAGGGCCTATATCCCCCTCCCTTTGGCCATCCCCAGCAATCACTTGTGACCTCTGACTACTAGAATGGTCACCTTGAGACCCAGATTTCTGCAACCAGTCCTGTTTGTCCAAGCGTCTTTGCTTCCGAGTCTTTTGAACCCGGTGTCTACTGGGAAAAAGGTCCGCCGAGAAGGGGAACAGTTTGCCAGGGTTCTCCTGAGCCCTAGAAGGAGGCTCCTCGTGAAAGACTGGGGCCATTAGGTCCGAAAAGAAAGGCCAGTCCCGACCGAGCACAACGGGGGTAGGGAGTCAAGGAGCGACTCCTACTTCGAAGTAAGCATCCTGACCTTTTACCTGTAGCCGGATTTTGGCTGTCGGATAGCGTTTTACATCGCCGTGTATACATTCTATGCTCCATGGGGAGTCAAAAGAACACACGTTGGCCGGTAACAGTTCCTGGAGGACCAGAGTTTTCCCAGAGCCCGAATCTACAAGGGCCTGGACGTTTTTTTCCCCAATCAGGGCTGGAAGTAGCCAGGGCTTGTAATTTTCCTCAGTAAAAGCCGAGGCGACGGTTCTGCTGAATGAACAATCCATCAGTGGACAGTCCACATACCGGTGGCCTTGTTCTCTGCAGGTGGATCATGGAGAGGGTTCCCTCGCAGGAGGGGGCTGTGGATAGGGCTCCGCTGGACCGGTTACTGGAGACCAGGCATCTGGTGGGTCCTGTGGGCGATGTCCTCGGAAGTTCCTCTCACTTTGCGATGAGCCGACATCCGGAAGGAGATGAGGGTCTCTGCAGGGACCAGCATTTGGACTCCGTCCTTGCTGGAACGACTGCTCCTTCCATTGGACTTTGCGGTTCCGTGACGGGCCGTAGGTTCCCATTGATCTGACCTCCCTCTTTGGGCGTCCGCCAGTGCCGGTGGAGTCGGGTCCAGGACACTCGCCTGCTGCTCAGCCCCAAGGAAGTTCTCCATGAGTCGGACCGCCAAAGCAGCGGCATGGCGTTTTACCCACGAGCGCGCGGAAGGGGGTATTATTTGTAGAAATTGTTCCAAAACCACCTGCTCAAGAATTGCCTCCTTAGTGCACTCCTCGGGTTGTATCCAGCGCGTACATAAGTCCAATAATCGCTTATCAAGTACCTGGGGTCTCATCTTAGCGGTGTACTTCATGTTCCGGAACTGCTGCCGGTAGGTCTCTGGGGTCAGACCTAAGTGATCCAGTATGTCGGCTTTAACTTGTCGGTAGTCCATTGCCTGATCTGCTGGGAGACCCTGATATGAGGCCTGGGCTTCTCCTATGAGGAGCGGGGCCAAAGCAGTTGCCCAGTGATCTGTAGCCCAGCCCTGAGCTTCGGCAACTCTTTCAAAAGTCAGTAAAAAAGCCTCTGGATCCTCGTTCGGAGCCATTTTCCTCAGGAGTATCGGGGGTCTGCTTGCTAGTTCTGCACTGGCAGACACTTGGAATTGGGTCAGCAGCTTGGCAATCCGCTCATCCTGTGCTGCTTGTAGTCTTTCATCTCTCTCCGCTTGCAGCCGGGCCTGCTCCTGCTTTAACTGTCCCTGCTGTCTGGTTTGCTCGCACAGAAACTCTTTCAACATTTGTTCCATTCTCCTGTGGAGGCGTGCGTTCGAATCCCACTTCTTACACCATATGTTGCAGGGTACATGCAACTACACATGTGGGTTTTCTTGACAAGGCTGTTTTATTTAGCCTTAAAAGATATACAGCACACAAAACAAAAATAGCTTTCCATCAGCAAAAACGAAAATGGCTTTTTCTTCAGCAAACCAAACAAAACAGTTTCTCTTTAGCAGACAGTTTATATATAAGGCAGCTACCCTTTTTCTATGCAGGGGACAGACAGTTCACAATACAACTACTTTGCTACTCAGACCTTGTTTTCAGGAATCTCTTTACTTCTTACTCCTCTCTCATCAACAGCCGCTTCCATGTGTCTACAGCCTGGGTTTTAACACACCTTGATTAGGCAGCTGGGTTCCAACTAATTGTCCGGAGGTTCCCAGCTGAAGTTAACCTAGTCAGTGCTGCACTGCAGACTAGACATAGGTTTTCCAGGCATATAGCTGGTGGCTTTTATTTACCCTGTCACAGCATCATTCAAAAGCATGTGGACATTAGCAATTGATTATGTATAAATATTCGTAATATTATGTCCTATTATACATCTGTGTAGCACTTAACATGAAATGATGACACTGCAATGTGTCAAATGTAATCATGCAATGTTATTGATTGTGCTATTGCTGACGTCATAAAAAGAGGAATGTCAAAAAAAAACATGTCAACATTACGAATAACAGCTATATCTTAGTTGGATCATGCGTTAAACATTACAAAAATTATATAATGTTTAACAACATGAATAAACGCATGATCGGTGCTATGTGTCAAATGCTTGACAACATGAATTCTAAACAATGACACTTCAGTAACATGTTTGTAATGATGTGTACTGTTCCTTTAAGAGTTTACTATAGCACTATCCCTTGACACAGCATAACACAAACAGTCATGTGAGACGCAAAACATTATAACATTGACAAGTAATATGTTCTGCCAATAAGGAACGTAAGCGGGGACACGATGAAGTGAATAACATCGACACTGTAATTACAAGTACAGTTGTAATTGGAGAAATACCACGTTAAATATCCTAAAAAGTTATGTGTCCGCTCCATTGCCTCCATAGATGTTGAGATGAGTTAATTTTTCTACGTGCCGTCCCGCCAACCTTGCCGATCCTTCTCCCCACCAAGCCGCCAACTTTGAGTTGGCGGGACAAATTGCCGATAAAATGTCTTTTCTAGATGCTGAACACCACCGATAAGCACCGAAAACATAATCAGGGCTACTAGAATACAGCCGATTTAAAAAAGTGGCGAAAGGTGCCAAAAAGTGGCTTATCGGCAGCCGCCTGCCGATAATTTTTTATCGTGAAGAAAATATGCCGATTTGGGCAAATTATCGGCGCTTACTGAATACCAAAGGCATTTTGTGGCGAAAAAAAACTTTTTGGCGCTTTGTGCATAGAGCCCATAGTGTATAATACACAAAATAGGTACATTTTCAAACCCTGTCACAGGTCAAATTATATAGTCGTATTGTGGGGAAAATTACTCCACGACTATGATCAATGTTGCCACCGTGATATACCGTAATCAACATACATTTCAATGATATTAGAAAAGCGTTGAAATGCAGAAGAAGAATCAGCAAGAATCAATATTTGTAAAGGGGATAAAAAAAGGCTTCCCATACCATCCTGTGCATGCTTGGATATAAACACGAGTATAAAGTGAAAACAGTATTTAGAAACTGTTTTAAAATGCTTAAGTATAAGTTCATCCTCACTTACTGTAAATTGTCATGACTGAAATGAGAGAATGAAAACCCTTGTGCCAAAATGCGCAAGTCTATAATTCCAGGAATTAATTCATGAGGGCAGAGAGCTGCCACCCCCGGTCTGTCTTTTCGGGCATAGGGACAGTTCCTCAGGCTGAGGAGAAATTGTTCTACCTTTGAGGACTTTCTCGTACAGTCTGGGGAACTGAAGAAGCACTTCCTTGTGAGGGGCTATAAAAAGGAGGCACTAAAAGAGGCCTGTGAGGAATTCAAGAATCTAGAAAGAAAACCCCTTTTTATCAAATCAGAATCCAGGAGGAATTTCCACAAAGGACCAAGGAACAAGAGTCTCCACAAGAAGGATACCTAGGAAGATGGGGTTAGTTCAGGGAGTGTAGATGTTCCCATGCTTATTTCACAATATAATCATAATAGCAATCAAGTGAAAGTGAAAAGTGGAACTACTCTGTATGGACCCCAGTTTGTGGAGATTCGTAGTGCTGGGCCCAAGGTTTGTTTATCGCCAAGATACACATATAGGGGGCCCCCCGCAGCAGCTAAGAAATAGAAGTGAGGTGCTCACTGGGTACAGTGTAGGCAAGAGTATACTCGGAGAAAAGATGAACCCAGTATAAGAGCACTCAATCACAAAAGTGAATAGTGAATGAATTAAAATACTTTATTGTCATCAATGAATAAAATATAGGGGTATAAAATAAGTCTACAGCAATAGGAGTGACTGTAATCAAGGTAACATCGCTGTATAAGCTCAGTTGAACCACACATGTGGTACATTCATAACTGGATGTCTGAATGTAATGCTGAAACGTGACAGCCTATAATGGTGTATAGTATGAGATAATACTCTAAATAAAGCTGTGTAGTAGTGAGACGGTAATAATTATTCAAATGCTACCTAAAAGCCCAGTGCAGTGGTAACTGAATTGGGGATGGGAAAGAGGAATCTACAGAGAATTAGTGAGGTTCAAAGATGCCTAATAGATAGTGATCGTAG
Source organism: Ascaphus truei (assembly GCF_040206685.1). Taxonomy (NCBI): domain Eukaryota; kingdom Metazoa; phylum Chordata; class Amphibia; order Anura; family Ascaphidae; genus Ascaphus; species Ascaphus truei. The sequence continues at coordinate 177,670,785 of NC_134483.1, forward strand.
GTATCCCCCAAGTGTAGGTATACCTGCCAACCAATGTGTAGTGGCAGAAGATATCAAGGAGTGTATAGGTATCAAAGAGTAGAGGGTTATTCTCCCAGACGGAAATAACCCACAGTCGTCAGTAAACTGTACCAGGTCATCACTAATGCAAGATGTATAGTAAGGAAATTATTCTGCATAGATCGTAATCAGAGATCAAAGCAGCACCTAGAAGTCAGACTGGGATGTCGTCCCTGGTAAGTACCTGTTGTAGAGTGTTGCAACAAAGTGATCCCGTAGTCTGTTTGTTTGCAGGTTTCAGACAGTAGGTAAGTGTCCGATCACCCCCTCAAACACAGCTGACGGTAATCGAGTCTGCTCATACACTGGTAGGCGCTCATGAGTTAATGTTAGTGCCTCCCTGTTGCCATTAAGCTTACGGTAGGACCGTAATGTGTATAATCATAAGATGGTAGTTAGAAAATATCCGTTTGGCATCTTGTTAGCTTAGAGCATGTAATGGCAGGTAAACACATTGCAGTGAGTGTTTGCTGACTTCAGAGTCGTCGGTACTACCTAATGGTGCATTTATCCCCTACATCACCACTGATCATATACTATTCTTTTTAATGATTAAAGGGAATGTAGGATATGTGTGTGTGGCCTATTATTGTATGTAATATTGACTATATTAAGATTGAGTATATAATTAAGATTCTACATATAATAACAAGAATTTCAAAATGACAGACATTGATAAAATAAAATGTAATCAGACACATTTACTTCACTGTGTGTGATTTTTCTTAAACAATATATACAATAAACAAGAACAATATATATAAACATTACAAATCAGTGCCTCTTTTTAGCAGCTGTACTGCGGGCTCATTTGGGTCATGGGTGTGTGTTTTGTCACATGGTGTATATAGTATATAGTATGGGCTTCTCTCCTGATTCTGAGGAGGAAACGGCATTTTCTTCACTAAGGAAGGCTCTGATGAGGGCAGGAACTCCGTGAAGGGTCTAGGCAATTGTGCTATGAAGGGGACAAGGATGGTCTCCAGGCCCTGCTGGATTGCCCAGATGAGCCCATTGATGAATATCTGGGAATTGCTATTTATTACAGCACTACTGTGCTGACACAGTCAGGATCATCACATGATGATTTTGGGGCTGCCTGCTCCTGCCGGCAGGCTGCCTCCTCTGTTCTTCTAGATGTGAGCTCCATTAGCCTTGGTAATGGGGTGTCCCTTAATCTCTAGCACTGGATTTCCAGAAGCTCTCTTTGGTACACCATGTGTGATAAGAGACAAGGGTGGGGCCTGGCTCCTTGGAGCAGCTGGAGTGGCTGACAGGCAGCAGCTGGTACAGCTGGTGGTGCAGCTACTGGGGTAGCAGCTAGGGGGAAATTTACTAGGGGATAATACTGGGGCAGCTACTGGGGTGCAGCTGGAGAAGCTGGTACAGTAGCTGTGACCTAGACAGTGACCTCAGTGGAGAAACATATCACTGTATCTTCTTCCACCAGGGACTTAGCAGCCACGGATACAGGCTGTACAACCACAGCCACTGGCCGTATGTGTGATGGATGGAAAATAAATACATCACCATAGAATAATTCATACAGAACATGGGTACATATAAGCACATTTGGATACAGATGGTTTGGAGAAAAAAAACAGCCATTTTTGACCATGTCTCTTTATTTAGATAACATTTTAGCAAGAGAAAAAAAAGAGGCCCTGATCCACAAACTGTTGCTAAAATTTAGAAGGCCTTTACTCCCAAAAAGGAAGATGAGTGGGGCACAGGTACATGGGTAAAGCAGTGGGGTTATCCTATGCACCAGTGACCCTGTCATATGGAGTGCCCCGGGCTCTATTTTATCTCCCATGTTTTTTTCAGTAAACATTAATTCCACTGGGTGACATTATTAGATGTCATTTCTTGGGCTATCACTGCTATGCAGATACCACTCTACTCCACTTGTCCTTTGCACTGGGTACTAAGGACCCATTTTTCATTCCTTAATGGATGTCTAACTGAACTATTTTAATTGATGAATTCCAGTTTGTTAAGGCTGAATTCTGATAAAATAGATTTGCTTGTGGTGGGCCCTTGTCATCTGATGAAAACAAGACTACAGCTATGTCAACCCACTGGCCTTAATCTTTGGGGTACCAGCAGTGACGAAATGCTCATTTCTCCTGAGGAACATAGCAAAGATTTTCTCTACCCTGGTTCATTGCTTTATGTACAGTACTCACTCCTGGACTACTGCAATGCAATTTTCCAAGAACCCCTGGAAACAGAATTATGTCACCTTGAACTGGTATAGAATGCTGCAGTCAGGGGGAGGGAAAGGAGTTGTTTAATTTCGTAGTGTCTCTTGTTGTATATATATATACAACAAGAGAAGTGTCTCTTGTTGTATATATATATACAACAAGAGACACTATGAAGATAGAAGGTGGCCTTCTACATATCCCTTCAAACCTGTCCACATTTAGGGAGAGACATCTGCCAAAAAAAAAAAAGAGCACACCTGAGGTACCCTGTGATATATGTTAATGAATATGCAAAGTATATTTAAATTCTTGCTTTAATAGGCTACATTTCCTTTAGTTATTTTAGAGTGTTTTAATGTTGTTTTTACAAATATGTAATAACTCCACCTCTTTGCCCATGAGAATTGCAAGGAGCCATCAGTAGCTTTCCCCTGCTTTTTTCTGTTTCTTATAAAACAATTAATTTTTAAATAGGCCACCTTCTATCTTAGGCATCTATAAAAATGCTTTACACTCTTCAGGGTTCTTAATAGAGACCGAATACATGATTTAATTTGTGATTTTGTTTTCAAGTGTTTTCTTTGTGACACAATACAAAGCATGGGACAAGGATTATATAAGAGTGATGAAACCATTAAACTTGTTACCCACAAGTTCATTAGAATATTCAGACAGGATAAGAATATTGTAAATTGTTTTAAATGTGACTACTTAGCTTACAACAGATCCCAGAACAAAGTGGAAAGTGGCCAAAAGAATCAAATTAATTGAAAAAAAAAAAGAGATTTCAGGAAATTGTAATTAGTTTAATATCAAATGTGAGAAATGAATTGGAGACTCTTGCAAAGGACACTCTAACATAATGCCATAAGAATTCCTATTTTAAATGTATGTGCATAGTTGCAGTTACAACTGTGTTCGGGCTTCATTAACTATATTGATTTGTGCTAATGAGTGGTGACTTTCAATTTCTCTTTATTCACACCCTCCCTGGCGTTGTTATCTGACTTTCATTGATACATATTAGGCATACAAATCTTGTTTAGATAATTCCTGCAATCTCTGCTATGGCATTCTTAACATCTACTTCATAAGAAGTAGATGTTAAGAATGCATAAAGAATGCATGGAGAAGGAGTGGCTCAGTGAGTAAAGACACTGACTGGCACTGAGTTTGGAGCATGGTTCAATTCCTGGTGCTGGCTCCTTGTGACCTTGGGCAAGTCACTTTATCTCCCTGTGCCTCAGGTACAAAAAAACATAGATTGTAAGCTCCACAGGGCAGGGACCTGTGCCTGCAAAATGTCTCTATAAAGCGTTACGTATAACTAGCTGCGCTATAGAAGAACATGCTATTATTATTATAATAATGTTAATATTTATTCACATACCAAATATTTTAGTCTAGTAAATAGTAGACTTTGTGTCCTATTCATTTTAATATAAAGACGATGTGAAAATGAAAGCTGTCTTCATCCTGTTCAATAAGGAGTCACAAAATGTTCAAGAAGCACTGGGAAAAAAAATGCTATTGAGATTAGCTATCACTTCCTTTCAGACCATCGTTTATTTTCCATCTAGTCTGGGAAGGCAGACTGGCTGATTAGTTACCTACAATTTATAATTTTTCCCATATAGAAAACCTAGCTGTCACCAAGGTCAGCCTGCAGTACAGTAAATGTTCATGAAGAGATGCAAAACTTACAGGAAAAGCTTGTTTTTTCCCTCTCATTCCATATTTACATCAAAGCTGGAATGCAATTATTGACATGAACGATCTTCTTCTTGCAACATCTTAAAAAGACTTCATTGATTTACATTGTCTTGCTTAGACTCAAAGCCTTTCTTATGTGGCCCAAATCTAATTGTAAATATTGTTCTTAATTGTAATTCCTTAAAGATCAGCAGATTTGCTCAACTATAATATTGTATATTTGGCAATAAAAGTGTCAGCTAATATGGGCTGTATTTAAAAAAATGTAGAAGTAATAAAGACTCATGATTGGACTTAAAATGTATTTTTTGAAACATTGAATTAAGAGGAATAGGACACGAACTAACCATGAAAATCATAGAAATGTTCTTCAGTGCAAAAGAATGGGATAAAACCATATAGAAAAGTTTGGCGTCTTGTTTGACTTAACGCTTACTGATATGGAAAACCAATACAAAAATCCTGCACTCCTCCTGAATTAAAGAAGGTAATATAACTGCTCACCTATATCTTATTTGTCCTAATTGTCAAAGGGTAGGTGCAACGGAGGTAAACAATATATGTATAACAGAGAGAACTCAAAAGAATGGGTTCAAAGCACCCCACTATTTGCACTCATTACCTAGATAGTAAACAGATGCCCCTAATGCCAAATGATCAGATCCCTTGCCAGGGAACTGTAAGCGACAAGAAAACAAAAAAGTTTTATTACACAAATCATTAATACACTCAAAAGTTTAAAATATATAAAATCCCCACGGAGGAGTAATGGAGAAGATGGGATTATATTATCTGCATTACTATATCACGTCAATAGTCAGTTAGGATCCCTATCTTCCCCTGCGGTTGGTATAGTCATGCGATATCCACTGATTAGTACAAGTGGGATTGTGATTACATAAAGTTGCAGTTTTGATAGTGTGAGCTTGCAATTAATTATTGCCTGTTTGTCAAGGTAGATATAACCCAAAATGTAATTTAGGGGCACCTGTTTACTATCTAGGTAATGAGTGCAAATAGTGGGGTGCTTTGAATCCATTCTTTTGAGTGCTCTCTGTTACTCCTCCTAAATTAGCCTGCAATGTACTATACCAGTAGAATTCTACATTTTCAGCCTTTTTTGTAATAAATGATTGATTTAGTTTAAGCCTGCTAATACCATTTTCCTTCTGGTAAGTGGGCTCTTCAGCCTCAGCAGAGCTGCTGTCAGTGGGACTTGCCATATAGAATTTTTACCTGTCTTATTAGAGTTATATATTTGTGTTGTTTTATTAAATGTTCATTTTATCAGTTCACCTGTTGTTCACCTCAGCATCTTTACTTTAATAAGTTTTGTCTACCTATGTATGTTTTAGTTTGTTTTACCTCACAGTATTACGCTATGTATTCTGTTTGTTTTTATTTCATGTAACGATTTCTTCACTGCAAGGAGCACATCATTGGATTCGCACTACCTGCCAGTCCTGGTTGTATATATCCTTTTATTTGCATATAAGTATATGTTTTGGGCGCCACAGATATAAATCCTTTTTTTCACTCCTAGTTTTCAGTAGGATACAAATTATTTTCCTAGATATGATAATCTACAAGAGTGACGTGTCTTGGGACATGTCTATATCAGAAACACATAGATACACATACACATCTATTAGCATCCAGTCACCACACATTAGAAGAAAAACACCCTAACGCATGAAATCTACGAATTAATAAAACCTTAAGTGTATATTTATTTATAAAATGTTTTACCAGGAAGTAATACATTGACAGTTACTTCTCGTTATCATGTATGTCCTGGGCATAGATGACAAATAATACATGGTTACAATACATCGTTACATCAGTGAACAGGGTATACATTATATACAAGATATTGCATGCACAGTAAGAGATAATATATATTATAGGCGTATGTATCAGTTACAGACCAGATTAAAATGTGAGACAGCTTTAGTTTTGAAAGAACTTAGACTGGTGGAGGCTGTGAGAGTCTCAGGTAGATTTTTCCAGTTTTGGGGTGCATGGTAAGAGGAGGAAGAGCGGTCGGATACTTTGTTAACCTTGGGACCATGAACAGTCTTTTGGAGTCAGATCTCAGATGATAAGTGCTGCATGTGGTAGGGGTGAGGAACTTGTTCAGATAGATGGGTAGCTTGCCCAGAAAGTATTTGAAGGCAAGACAGGAAAGATTAACTTTGAGCTTAGACTCAACTGATGACCAATCTAGTTCTTTGAGCATTTCGCAGTGATGTGTGTTGTAGTTGCATTGGAGAACAAAACGTCATATTGAATTGTAGAGGGCGTCAAGTTTGCTAAGGTGGGTTTGGGGTGCCGAGCCGTATGTTATGTCCCCATAGTCGAAAATTGGCATTAGCATCTGCTGTGCGATACGCATTCTGACGAACAGACTTAGGGAGGATTTGTTCCTGTAAAGCACACCTAGTTTGGCATAGGTTTTGGATTTCAGGGTATCAATGTGCATCCCGAATGTTAAATGGGAGTCAAACCATATGACAATTTTTCTGATCTTTCTTAGATCAACTCTGTAAAAATAGTCAAACCATATGCCCAAGTATTTAAAACTAGTAACAGGAGTTAGGGTGGTGTTATCATTGGTTCTGATCTGGAGCTCAGTAATTGGAAGCTTTAAAAATGTAGCCTTGGTCCAAAATAGCATTGTTAAAGTCTTGTCAGTGTTTAAAAACAGTTTGTTTTGGGAAATCCAATTTTCAAATCTCAAAAAGTCAGATTGAAGTATGTGTTCAAGGTCAGAGAGGCTAAGGCCTTGCCCCCACTGCCTACTACAGCGTCCGCTGTGGCGGATGCTGCACGCACGAGAGCCCTCCCCTCAATGGCGCCGGGCCCACTGCGAGGGGGGGCCGCAGCGCTCGGGCGAGAGTTGCTCCTGCTCTCAATAGAATTGAGAGCAGGACTCGCGTTCAGCGATTAGGCACGCCCCCCGTCGGTTCAGCCAATGAGGGCGAACCTGCTGGGTGACGTCATGGCCGCACCCCCGTCACTCCCCCACCACGCCCCCCCCCCTGTCTCTCTGCCTGCAGTGAGCTGCAGACCGGGGAATCGGCTGAACGCGCCGCCAATCACGCGGGCGCGCGTTACAGAGGCGTTACCGGGGCCTTAGCCTTAGGCTATGTGCATATAAGATTATATCATCTGCAAATATGTATATTGGGCTCTCTTACAAGCTGCAGGAAGATCATTGATGAACACTGAGAAGAGTAGGGGCCTCAGAACAGAGCCTTGTCGGACACCACAGGTGATATCCTTTTATCTCCATATATTTATGGTACAAGTGGTACCGAGGTTACTAAAAATAATGTAATGCCGTTTAAATCATAAAAAATGTAATATAAAAATTATAAACAGTTATACAGATAATAAAGAAAATTACCAAACTTTAAGTTCAGGATAACGAAAACCCTTTTCAAGTTTCAACAAAAAACCTTTAATTTAATAAACATATAATAAAATATACATAACAATCAAAGCAATCAATTATTCCAGAACTAATAGGTTAATGCAATGTATTGGCATTTAAGGAATATATTCCTAATAAAAGTCCTTGCTGCAAAGGAATTTACTTTGTGTGTTAGGCACTATCGCCCAGGTTAAAATACTGTTGAAGCGAGAGAAAAAAATGTCTATTTCCACTTTACATCTCTGATGTTGGTTTTTTTATGCCCTCTTCCCTGAAGGGGAATAAACTATCTCAGTTCAATCTGGTTTGAAATGTTTCCCCATAGAGATGTCATTAGAACAATATTGAGTTGATATGTTGTTTCCAATGAGCTATTATATATATATATATATATATTTATATATATATATATATATATATATATATACAGACAAGAAACATACAGCGCAGATCTAAACAATGTGTTTAAGCGGAGGATAATATACACACCACCTATTAGGCCAATCCAATCTTTAAATGAGGTACATACCCTGGAATACAACTATCCCTACAAACTGCAGCCGGATTAGGTCTGCGGCTCCACAATCGCCGCCTTGAAGATTTGCAGAAGATTGACCTAGGCGCAAATAAGACAGGGAAGAGAAACACAAAAAGGAATCATAGGGCAGTATATCTGGTTATAATCAGACTATATAAAGGTAAGGGATGCGCTTACACAGGTAGGTTGATTCAAAGCATATAGTCCTCTATGGGACTCACGAACACAGCTACTGCAGCTCTTCTCCTTGGCCTTTGGATCTTCCTAGTATTCGTCCACGGGACCTCAGCTGCGGCTGCAGCCTTCACGGGTGGTCTTTTGAAATCACTTGTCTCTATGGATGGCTCTCACAAGGGGGGGTTGGGAAGGGAATACAAGGAGGAACAAATATGTGTAAAACCTTTTTAATCTCAAAATAAACTCACAGTAAAAACAGGTAGTCAACTCACATTCTGTTAAGTGAATTTCGGGCAGTAGAGAGTGATTTAGCGAGTCTCTTACACTCGTGTACAGAGGCGCCGATTACCAGTCCTCTTCTCGTTCACGGTCACTTCCGTATCACGTGATATGACGCGGTGTGACGCGGCTTGGCTCTCGCCGGAATTGGTATCTGTCAGTGCAGGGAATCACTGCCATAGCTCCTTGAGAATGTCTCTCTGCTTGGTGCCTCAGCGTCTCTCTTTCTGCTCCAAAAACGCTAGCCCTACGCGTTTCTCCACTTGGGCTTCGTCAGGGGCTGCTAGCAAGTGGAGAAACGCCCAAGTGGAGAAACGCGTAGGGCCAGCGTTTTTGGAGCAGAAAGAGAGACGCCGAGGCACCAAGCAGAGAGACATTCTCAAGGAGCTATGGCGGTGATTCCCTGCACTGACAGATACCAATTCCCTCGAGAGCCGAGCCGCGTCACACCGCGTCACACCGCGTCACTGCTAGCAGCCCCTGATGAAGCCCAAGTGGAGAAACGCATAAGGCCAGCGTTTTTGGAGCAGAAAGAGAGATGCCGAGGCACCAAGCAGAGAGACATTCTCAAGGAGCTACGGCGGTGATTCCCTGCACTGACAGATACAAATTCCCGCGAGAGCCGAGCCGCGTCACACCGCGTCATATCACGTGATACGGAAGTGACCATGAACGAGAAGAGGACTGGTAATCGGCGCCTCTGTACACGAATGTGAGAGACTCGCTAAATCACTCTCTACTGCCCGAAATTCACTTAACAGAATGTGAGTTGACTACCTGTTTTTACTGTGAGTTTATTTTGAGATTAAAAAGGTTTTACACATATTTGTTCCTCCTTGTATTCCCTTCCCAACCCCCCCTTGTGAGATCCATCCATAGAGACAAGTGATTTCAAAAGACCATCCGTGAAGGCTGCAGCCGCTGCTGAGGTCCCGTGAACGAATACTAGGAAGATCCAGAGGCCAAGGAGAAGAGCTGCAGTAGCTGTGTTCGTGAGTCCCATAGAGGACTAAATGCTTTGAATCAACCTACCTGTGTAAGCGCATCCCTTACCTTTATATAGTCTGATTATAACCAGATATACTGCCCTATGATTCCTTTTTGTGTTTCTCTTCCCTGTCTTATTTGCGCCTAGGTCAATCTTCTGCATATTTATATATATATACATACACACATAACACTAGCTCTTATTAGTTGCTGTCAGGCTGCCTCTGGTGCAGTTCATGTGAGTTTACAGGCAAGAATTTGTATAGTCTTACCCCTGGGCTCTGCTACATGGACCGAAGTTAATTCCTGGTCCTTGAATCCACCCCGTGCTGCACCAATGCCTACAGATGTTTGTCCGCAGCCTTGCACAGCAGATTTTTTATTGATTCCTCAAGCGGACCCATCTAGGGAGATTTTCCTTCTCCTCTGCAATCTCAGCTGCTGCTCTCCTCGCATTTGCCCAGTGCCAGATTGATGTTCTATCCAGTTTCCACTGTCACCCGTAGGCTCTCCCAGCTTCATGCACTGACCCAACCACGGGTTTCTCCATCAATACTGCTATGCGAAGGAAACTTCCATCCTTGCTGCTGGTTTTGGCACCAGGGATCGCACACAGTTGTGCAGTTAAATTACAGGTCCTCACAAGGTTTCAGGTGTCTCTCTTAATCACCCTACGCATTTCACCAGTCAATTGGCTTTGTCAGGGTTTCAAATTACTACTGCATACTTTAAAAGGGTGGTCTTTTATAGTGATCACTGGAGCAATTACCAAAATTTAATATGACATTAATAAACTGTTTGTTTTTTTAAAAACATTTCTCTTTCATTTACACAATTGTCATTGTGTTTAAATATATGCACTTGAAAAGTGAAAAAGATGGATAGATACTTCTACTTATATTTTTGACATAGTTTTTTGGAGTTAATAGTTTCCCACCAGCAATAGAATATTAGTAAACATATAATTGCTTCCCAATATGTATTGCTAAAGTTCTGGATCAGTAAATAGCAAAAAAAAACAAGTGAGCTTCATTTAAAAAAACTTCACTGTGTTTTACCCATATTATTAACACAATAAAACAGTAACACTATGATTTCTAGAAAGGAATTAGTCAAAGATATTGACAAATCTGCAACACTTACTGTACAGTAAGTATCATTAATATAGGGAACAGCATGTAATATAATTTCCTTTCTGTTGCAGTTTCAAGAATACTCCTTGAAGTTCATCATCATGCATCATGTATCAATCCTCAGGATACATAGTGTACAGATAATTTAATTGATGCATACCAGCATAACCTTTTAGGAATATTATCCATATTTTATTTCAAATTGCTGATTTTTCATTTATTCAGTTATTATATACTGTCTAAGCATGTTGCCATACAAACACACCTTTTGTTAGGAACTAATATATATTATTATTTCTAATTCCCCTTATGGTCTTATGTTTAACTGAATAGAGATAATGACCAATTTCATAATACATCAAAACCTGAAAGTTTTTATCCTTGATATTTTGATTTTTCACCTAGGGGAGATTCATTGTTGTTGTTTATTCATGCATTGATATAAAAATAGAAAGAGGAGGTTATATATTCACTGCAATGTAATCCAAAGAGAATAACGTTAAAAATGTAGAGTTTTTAATCCCCATATGAATTTTTTTGCCAAATTTAACCCCATCAATTAAGATTCTAATGAAATGTTCTCAAACTATGCGCATACTTACACATTTAGTTCCAGATTTGACAAGTACGTGAATCTTGTTATATTTGGAATACACATAATATTTCTATAAAAAAAAAAGAAGTTAAAGCAATATCTATATTGTGGCCCAAGGGGGTTAGCGTCCTTAAAGTATAAATCTAATGTGATTCGCACTGGGATATTCTTTTAATATAATCCCCCTCGCCAATTTTTTGTTACCAATTCGATTCCAGAAAAGAACAAATCGTTTGGATTGCATTGCTGTTGACTTTTATAATGATTTGAAACACTATGGGCCTTATTCAGAAAGCCTCGATAAGGCCCTTATCGAGCACTTATCGACCAAAATGGCTAATCGTATTCAGATAGCCTCGATAAGTGCTCGATAACGGCCTGTATCGACGCAAAATTGTATCGCTATCCGAAATTCGCCGACTGAGCAGCGATCAGCTGCTTATCGACCATTTTCGGATGGTTGATAAACTCGCGCGATTCAGACACCCGCGAGTCGGCTATTGCGGCCTATCGCAGCCCATCGCAGCCCTAAAAGGTGATCTTCTCCCCAAATCCAATTCACCACAAATTTTTGGGTCAATTGGTGGGGAGAGGCCTCGATGAGTAGCGATATTTCGGGACTTAGAAAAAATCAGGCCCCTTTCCTGCCTCGGATTGATGTCGGGTGTCTCCGGAGCTGATAGCCATTAATAGCAGCTCCGGATCCCCCCGGCATGCATCCGAGGCAGGAAACATGCATGTACAGCAACTTCATTACCTTAGCGGCTAACCGCGAAGGCAATGAAGGGGTTAAACACCCGTGCCAGGCTTACTGTAAGAAACATACAATACAATACAATACAGTGGCTAGAGGGGGTGGGTGAAGGGGGAATTTGGCCCTTAGTGGCTGTTTAGGCATTGCGGGGGGGTTGCGGGGGGCGTTAACCCCTTCATTACCTTAGCGGTTAATACCGCTAAGGTAATAAAGGGGTTAACCCAACCGCTACCCACCCGCAAGGTCTAAACACGCATCCTTAGGGCTAATACCCCCTTCACCCACCGTGTGGCCTAAACACCCATCCCTGACTGACTATAACCCATTGAGTAGTATAGTGGTACATCATACCCATATAATAATAATATGGGCATGATAAGCCTCTATAGCAGTCAATGGGCACTCTAATCACAATAGAGTAATACACAAGACACACAATAATAAAATGTAACTAAACTCCAAAAAATCACAGGTCACTAAATACAAACAGTAGCCAGCTAATCCAATCAATACAATCAATAGCAACATCAACAATGAATTAATTAAACCATTAACCAATCTAAACAATTAATTCCGAAACCAACTCAAAATGAATAGTAACACTAACCAATCCAAACAATGAATTACTCCAACATTAATGAATGTAACCATTAAAACTCAAAAAAATAAATTAAAACAATCTCTGAAGTAACCATAAAACACATTAGCTAACACAATAATACATTAAATACAAACGAACACCAATCGCAAACCTTTAATTACATTAAGCATGAAAAAACAAACAATGACATCCACATAATACATGAAATGCAAAAAAGCAGCACCAATACCAAGCGAGAAATGCCCCCCAAATATTGTCATAATAATGTATTAATCTGTACCCTAAAGAGGTACCGATTAATATATTATCAGTCAATGTGCCTCCCCCAAAAAATCAAAAAACACATCCAAAGATTAAACCTGTAAAAAGAGACATTTACAAACATTGAATATATTACTTACCATTAGAAGCGGTGGCCCTCCGACTCCCGGGGAAACAGGAAGCTCACGTACCTTGAAGGCCTCCAACAGCATCCGATGCCATCCGCCATGAAGATCCGGATCAGGTACCCCAATCTTCTTTTTTCTTTCTTTAATCACCTTCTTCTATCTTCATCTGTAACCATTTCTTGTTCTTCTTTATCTTCTTTCTTCATCTGTCAATCCAAAATACCCCATGTTAAATCCCAGCCGATGCTGTCTCGTCGGCTTCTTGGGCTCAAATGAGGCGTCATGGCCTTAAATATGGCTTGTGACATCACATTTACCCTCAAAATGGTTAACAGCCACCTGATTGGCTGTTAAAACCATGTTCCGACTTTATTTATTTTTTGCCGTGACGTCACTTAAAGGGAATGATGCCAGCCAATCAGAATGGCTGTGCTTCATTTGCCTTTAAGATGATGTCACGAAGCCGGCGTCAGATGGTATTTCAGCCATGGGAACATTCCACACTCTGATTGGCTGAACTGCCTTGTGACACAGCGGCCATCTTGGATTTAGTGACGTCATGTTAAAGGGAATGATGCCAGCCAATTGATGTATTGATGTTTTTTTAAATATTTATTAATATACATTTCTTTAATAGTGTAAAGGTGCATGGGGTCTCCGGAGCTGAACCACGTTGGTTTTATGTCCAGGGACCCCCTGCTTCCCGATCACCTTTATGGGGTGCCGGTATCCCTCTGCATTGAAATGTCCCGCTTCACGTGACCGGGATATTTCCTTGCATAGGAGATACCGGCACCCCATAAAGAGGCCTGTATCTCGGGAAGCAGGGGGTCCCCGGACATAAAACCAACGTGGTTCAGTTCCGGAGACCCCCTGCACCTCTACACTATTGCACCTCTACACTATTAAATAAATATATATTTAAATAAATAATTTTCGGGCGACATTTCAGCTGTGAGAGGCGGCTCTCTCAGAGCAGCTCTCTCTGCAGCAGAAATGAATCGCCGGGTTAGGCCTTTTCAGAGGCTCGATGCTCTCGCTGGCAGCAACTCACCCGTTTTGGCATTTTGCTATCACTGGTAATCGAGCCTTTCTGAATAACGTGATAGCAACGCCCAAAAAACAGTCATTTTAAATTCCCTGGCGATTTTTTTTATCAACCCTCTCTGAATAAGGCCCTATGTGTTTCCAAACCTTTTTCTATGCTGCGTATATGTTTAGCAATTCGTATTTTCAGCATTCTCTTTGTGCGTCCACTCACATGCCATAAAATATACAATCCCTCTGCTATTACATGATATCGAATCTTTGCTCTCAAATTTTAACCCAGTAACAGCGGATATGAACTCTTTAATCTGGCTGTGTCGGATTACAACGACAGGCACTGCGGTGAGTAAAGTGCATTTGAAAAATCCTTTTGATCCCTTTTCTAACCATGTTTGTTCTTTTTTCTCCTTTAGGAAACTCGGTACCAGTTGTTGTTTGAGGTTTCTAGCCCTTGAATAGATTAATCTTCGGTCTGTTTTGATTCTCCTCTATATTTAGTAATAAATGGAATAAATAAATCGGATTTGTTATTCCCATGTTGGTCATTTTTTACCTTATACTGCACCGACACACTTTATTCGAGCAAATACCCAGTATGTACCTGGCAGATACCTGGAATGCGCCGCTCCTCACCTCTGACAAGCCCCGTTGTGTTTGCCTTCCCAGCCTGGGTTCATGCCTGGCTGACGGGCGGCTGATCTGTTAAATGATAATGATTAGGATTTAATAGGCTGCAATGCTTCGCGTGTCTACCAGATGGCATAAATTCATGAATTGTAATGCAGAATATATATATATATACTGTGCAGTATTGCAGCCAGCGGGAATAAAATGCTTCAATCCCTGCTTGGAAAATACCTCAATGCACTCGGGCAGAAAACAGTCACAAACCTCAATACACCCGGGTATACCCGAATTCGTGGGACTAGCCGAGCTCGAATAAAGTGTGTCGCCAGTGTAGGTCAGCATCGCTGTTCTATCTGTGGCTTTCACTTTTTCTAAGGCCTTGTCTACCGTATTTTCCTTGTATTGTCTCTCAATAAACCTGTCTCTGTGGGATGTTGCCAGGGCCCTTAAGTCTTCATTTTTACAGCAGTTTGGCTTCAATCTGCAAAACTCTTCATTTGGAATGTTATCTAGCCACTACTTTTTATGTTCGCTTGTTGCTAATAGGAAATTGTTACAGCTAACGGGCTTGAAAAAGGTTTTTGTAAATAGACAAATAGAGTCTCTAGGCACAATTTCCCAGGAGCGGGAGTTGCACGCAAATAGATCTGGAAACAGTCTTGTTTGGTCAGTGGCGCCTCTCACAACCACTGTTACTCCGCCGGAGCTGCTTCCTTCGTTCTGCCGCTGTAGTATTGGATCTGGAATCCTTAGTACTTAAGAACTCTTGACTTTGGTTACGATGGTATTAAGTCTTAAAATGAAGCTTAGTTGAATCATGTTACATGATGAATCTTAGATGAAACTGGTTCCCGATGGGCTGCAGGAATTCTTATGCACTAAACAGTCCTATACTTAACCCGTGCAACCAATCTACTCCATGGGAATAATAATCCCAACCTATCCTGGAGTTGCTAATACTTTCCAAAACCTGGCAGAGGGCTTCTTAGTTTGCTAAGGGCATGTGCGAACCTACCACCTTTGCCGCTTAGCATACTGGACCAGGCCCCCTTACTGGCGACATTTTGTATGAGCTGCCGGACATCTGGCCCATTTTCCCAGACATTACTAACATGGGGGATACTTGAATTACCCCTTTCCACCTAACACTCTGGTGAGTGGGAGTCTTTCAACTATGGACTCTTTCCAGACATCAGGCATCGAACCAGTGGGATGCTTTCGAATTCTATGGTTGAATATGCACCGTTACCTTGCAGGAATTTCCTGCCATGCATTTCTAAACTACAGTAATTACAAATTAAGTGTTCCCTCTGTCTCTGGCGCTTCAAAGGAAAATCCCAATATGACTAACATACAGTGGCGGCCAGCGTTAATCTAAGCCAGGAGCCACCGCGGGGATTTTTAAACCCGCGGACGGCGCACGGCTCGTTTCGGACGTTTTTGGCCGGTTTCCCTTGCCTCAGGCGCTTTCAAATGATAAGCGCCATTAGCGCTTATCTTTTGAAGCTGCCGCCACGCGGGAAACTGCGGGGAAACTCTGTTTAAATCTGAGGAAAAGCCCCGGTTTCATCCCGGCAAGCTTTAGAATAAAGCTGGCCGGGACAGTATTACAATTAAAATAGGGGGACTTTAATACATCAAATGTTATATAATCCTATAAAAATTGCGTGATATGATATTCCTGATTTTACCCGGACAGTGCTCACATCAAATCTCATGGCGTTTGGAGCTTCCTAGCGAAAGTTAGCAAACAGCCGCCTGCTATGCTGCTAGCTGCTGGGTTTTTTAACCATTTTTAATTTCATGTAATTACACAAAAACATTGCCACAGTTATACACATAATCTTAAAAATTACTTTACTCTGAACCCCCTGGTTCTCGGGTTCTCTGGAATATACCGGGGGACCTGAATGTAATTCATTCCCCTGTCCGGTCTTACTATTATGGTCTGGACTGAAGCAGGGAAATGTCCGCTGCTTAACACTCCTGGAATAATGACACACATATACAGTTTTATCACAAAACACTGTGTCTCTGCCATGATTGGGTTGCAGAGCTGACATTTTACAATTCCCCAATATGGCTCAGGGGCACCCAGCCGGGAATAATACCTTTATTATTGGCCTGGGTATTCCTTTCCTGTCACACAGCCAAGTAAGTAAACACTTGATGTAGGGAAGATTCAATGAATGGCATAGAAAGAAGGTGAAATGTTGTAACTATTTAAGATTGGAATGATCGCCAAAATGTTGATGCCAATACCATATTTATCTGGGTAGCGGGGACGGGTGGGTTAACCCCTTAATTATTTTAGCGGTAACTAACCGCTAAGGTGATTAAGGGGTCAGGGGCCATTAGATTTTATTTTTATTGTATTGTTGATGCACACAGAAGACAAGGACAGTGGAGAGGATAAGGACGGCCTTCATCATGGCAGGGGCCCATGGACAACTGTGGGGACGGAGGCCCTGGGATACCCGCGGGACCACCTGAGGACCTGAACACTCATGTGGCCCCCAGACACCCATGGGGACCACCTGGAGGCCCCCAGACACCCTCATTGATCACCAAGGACTCCTGGAAACCTGTGGAGCCCCCGGACACCTGCGTGGACCACCTGGAGGTCCCCAGACACCCAAGGGGACCACACTAGGACCCCAGGACACCCGTAGGGACCACCTGAAGGCCCCCTAGACACCTGTTGGGGCCACCCAAGGACCCACGGACACCACAGGGACCACCTGGAGGCCCTCAGATACTTGCAGTGATCACCCAAGGACCTCCAGCTTCCCTTGTTGCCCACGGACACCCACGAGGACCACCCAGAGACCCCGCTGGCTTCAGGATAGATACCAGTGCTGAAAAAAATACATGATTTTATGCATGTCTCAAATTATTTTTGCGCCAGCATTTAGCTGGTGCCATATCGGACGACTTTTTTTTGTCTCTGACGGTTTAGGGAGATAAAAAAACATTAAAGCGCACTACTGCACTGTTATCCTTCCTTTATGAAATGCAGATCAGGCAGTATCATGCTATAAAGCCTTTATCGCCCATTAAACCACTTATTACTCCTTATTGAATCAGAGAGAAAGGGTGAGTCAGCAAAGAAAGGAGACAGTGAGATAATGCAAGGAGAGGAGGAGGGAGGGAGAGACGGAGAGAGGGAAAGAGAGAGAGAGAGAGAGAGAGAGCAGTGTGCATATGGGGCAGGATGGAGTGCAAAGAGAGGGGACAAGAGACAGCAAGGTCTGTAGGAGGAGTAAACAGAGAGACAGCAGGGATAGGAGTCAGATGAAATGAGTAGGAGAGGAGGTAATGTAGTGTGCAGAGAAAGGAACAGACACAGTAAGGCAGGAAGTGCAATGAGATGGAGGAGAGAGTAAAAGGAGGAGTAAGGCATGATGGAGGAGGGAAGGGAGGAGAGACAGCAAGGTGAGGAGACAGAGATAGATAGCAATGAGGGGAGGCGACAGATGGATGACAAGGAGGGAACGAGTGAAG
This sequence comes from Ascaphus truei, assembly GCF_040206685.1. Lineage (NCBI taxonomy): Eukaryota > Metazoa > Chordata > Amphibia > Anura > Ascaphidae > Ascaphus > Ascaphus truei. The sequence continues at coordinate 177,688,835 of NC_134483.1, forward strand.
TGTGCACGTAGGGCAGGAGGGAATGCAAAAAAGAGGGTAGGATAGACAGCAAGATCAGTAGGAGGAGGAAACAGCAAGAAATGAGGAGACAGATGAGATGAGTAGGAGAGGAGAGTGTGTAGTGTGCACAGAGAGGAACAGACACAGAAAGGCAGGGAGTGCAAAGAGGAGCGAGCATGATGTAGGAGAGGATAAGGTGGGGAAGAAGGGTTAAGAGACAGCAAGGCATTAGAGGGAATGGTGAAAACAAAGAGTAATGTTTCATTAATATCCTTTCAGATCTCCTAAATTTGCGTTTATTACGCAGAGTACAGCTAGTTATTACATATTTATTCAAGTACATTTGAGAAAGATAGTGTACATAAGTCAATGATTTATTATAATTTGTATTACTTTATACAATTATATAAATAACAAACTTCCAAAAAAGGGAGATACCGCCATTGCTGGGCTATTTGTCTCCCTCATGTTTGATAATGCTGATTTTTCATGCGGCTAGCAGGACTAATGGTGGGACTCAGATGCTCACACATTTCAAAAGGGTATCAAAGGACCTTAGGGGAGTATGTGGTTTTGGGAAGAGGTTCTGGGTAAGTACAATGGCTGAACAATGGCACAGTTGGGGTAGGGTTTAACAATGAATTGGAGCTCTTTACTGATAGAGCAGGTTCAGTGGGCTTTAGAGCAATATTTGGGAATTAGTGGTGTTCGGAGCAATGGCAGAGGGATTGGGTGGAGATGAGCTTGATACGGAACCTAACTTTCTTAGTGGTCTTTCCCTTAGTGTTGGCTGTGTAGGTGGAGGGAGAGGAGTTGAAAGATAAAAAAGTTTTATTCCGTTCAGAAAATTTGGGGGTGGTAGAGGCGTGAACAGGTTGTTGGCCAGTTTGATACTGGTGGGAAGGCTAAATGTCTGAAGAATAATATCTCATTCAGGGCATACTATATGCCAGGGTCGGAAAACGGTATTGTGGATGACTTGTAAACAATTTTTTTTGTTTTGTTTAGGCAGTTGGTCCCAGGAGCCGATTCAGAGGTCTTGGTTCGTCCACAGTCACTCTAAAAGATGAGGATGGCTGTTTGATGGAGGTAGTGAGGCAGTCATTTGCACTGGCAACACGGGCAGCATACATAATAGCAAGGAGAGCCTGACATTGTTTGTGGATTGATCAGGGGGAGTTGAGTAACTGTGGGTTTTATATTAGAGAAGTTCAGAGAACATGCCAGCCAGTCTGGTGGAACAGCATCTGGCTGGGATATCATTTGTTATTGGTTTGTTGGGCTGGAGGGATCAGATCAAGCACATGCTTAAGGGATTGGTTAAAGGATGGAGGAAGAAGACACAGAGAGTAGATCTAAGAAGGCCTGGTTCGACCAGAAATTCTTGGGGGATTTTGGAAGTGAGAGAATTAGATTCTCAGGTTTTAAGGGAAAGCTCTTTAGTGCTGCATTTGCATTACATTTTTGGGGTTTACTTAGGGTGAGGGAGCTGGTGAGTGCAGCAAAGAGCAAGCCCGTGGGGGCAGGGCATAGACAATATTTGGTTGAGGGAAGAGGAGATTTGTTTCCTAATTAAAAGATCTAAAACAGGGGTGGGGAATGTCCGGCCCATGGGCTGTATAAGGCCCATGAAATCATTTGGCCCCCAGCGTGGCCGTCCCCCTCGATAAATTCCGTCGCCCGGTTACCATTGGGTGACAGGTTTTAGCGCGCTCGGATGCGCCTGCACAAAGAAAGAAAAAAAACTCCCCCTCTCCTGATTGGCTGCCGTGTGCTGGCACTCCCACCTCCTGATTGGCTGCTGAATGATGGCACGCTGCCAAGATTTTTTTTTTGGCCCGTTGCAAGCACTATCCGAGCTTTCAAAGCAAGGCCCGCCTATTCCTGCATGGAGCAAGTGGTAAGTCTGCTCTATGCCTCCCTCGCTTCCCCCTTGCCCCAATTCCTCCCCTGCTCCGATCCCCCCTGCTCCGATTCACCCCCTTGCTCCGATTCACCCCCCTTGCTCCAATTCTCCCCCTACTCCAATTTCCCCCGTGTGTATGTGAGAGTGTCTGAGTGAAAGTGTGTGTCTGAGTGAGAGTGTGTGTCTGAGTGTCTGAGTGTGTGTGTGTGTGTGTGTGTGTGTGTGTGTGTGTGTGTGTGTGTGTGTGTGTGTGTGTGTGTGTGTGTGTGTGTGTGATTTCCCCCCTGCTCTGATTCCCCCCTTCCCCTGTGTATGTGTGTGATTCTCCCCCCCCCCCCCCAACATTATCTATACCAGCAAACATCACATGCCTCACCAAAGAGAAGCAGTTCCAGCCATCACATTAGGGGTGAGTTAATTAATTGTTTGACCAAATATAGCAGGCTAATTTTTAAGTTGATAATTTTGTATGGCCCGCAAATTATGTTATTAATATCCAAATGTTCCTTTGCAGAAAAAAGGTTCCCCACCCCTGATATAAAACATAGAAAAGAGATAAAAGGGAGTGGGTGGTGTTGAATAATGTAGAGGGTAATATGTTATAACAAGTTAGGCTAGTGACTGAGTACCTGGCAATCAGACTGAGCTGGCAGGCTTCTTTTCTGGTGTACGAGAGAGGGAAGCCACTCACGAGGTATCGATTTTAATCTGTCTGTAACTGTTTCATTTGCCCATAATATATATTTTCTTTAACTGTGCATGCAATGTCTTGTATATAATGTATACCCTGTTCATTTATGTAACTGTATTTGTAACCATGTATTATTTGTCTTAACTCTGTGCCCAGGACATACTTGAAAACAAGAGGTAACTCTCAATGTATTACTTCCTGGTAAAATATTTTATAAATAAATAAATAAATTCATGAAGACTTTCAAAATGCTTTTGTCTCTCCCTCTTTTCATATTGGAGTCACAAATAAGGTTCCCCAGTTGGGGTTGGTGCAGGAGGTGTTAAAGCAAATTGGAAGATTGGTCAATTTAAAAGTTATATTACATTACATTTGGTTGTGTTACATGTTCCTGTTATTTTAGGAGGCCATGCAGTTAATGGTGTGGATCTGTGGAGACTTATATCCACTGGGCTTAGAATAGGGCTGATCAGAGGCATATGGGAGGTGTTTAGGGGGGAATAGAGGGAGAATCCATTGGTCAGGGCAGCAGGGCTTAGTTGGATGAAAGCACTCCCAATGATTCTCCAACTGAACAGATATTATTGTTCATCATGTTGGGGGGAATGATCTGTCTCCAATTCAATCCATTGGTATCTTGCCCAGTTTATGATAGCATGCACAACAACATTGCTGGTATGGTCAGAGATTGTGCCTCAGTTGGTGTGAAGAGTGGCTCGCGACCAGAAGGCTGTGGATAGATGGAAGAGAAAACTCAATAGAGGGGTGGCAGATTTAGTAAGATCGTTGGAGGAAATGATGTTGTGGAACAGGGATTTAGAAGAGCAGCAGGGCGGGTTTTTTCTGGGGTATGGAGTTTACTTCTCCAAATTTGCCTTGAATATTTTCATTATGGGTTGGCAGTATTGTCTGTATAAGGCCAGGGCCATGTCAAAAAGACTGTGCTGAGCTGCGCTCAGCTGTGCTGAGGGGAAGCATCATCCCTATAAGCACGACTTTAGACGGCGCTTCTGCACGCTTCCGCAGGCGTGCGGAGGCGTGTGGAATTTCAGCCGACAGACCAATTTAATTTATCCCGCTGAGGGAAGCACAGGGCCGGTCACATGACCGCCAAAGGCCAATGGCAAAGGTAATGTCGGCGCCGTTACGTGGCGCGCTAGCCCCGCCTCCCACTCCGCCTCCCACCTGGCACACAAGCTCGCTCGCTGCCACTCATGCAGGGACACGAAAAAGCTCCTGCTTAACCAGGAGAGCATGAGCGGCAGCGCTCTTGTTGTCACCATGTCCGATGTCTAAGGCTGCACTGCGTTTGGTAGTGGCGAGGCAAATTTGAGGGGTCAAATGGCCTTGGCATTGGGGGTTTGTGGACGGGCCAGTTCTGTGCAGGTGATAAAATGGTGAGATATGTTAGGGATCAAACAGGAGGTGCTCTTGGGTCATGGCCTAGGGCAGCGGACCTAAGTGGGACCCCAGGTATTATGAACCATTATGGGTCATGTAGCGGTGGTGGGCAGTTTCATGATTCAGCTGGCCGGGCTACTTTCTGACCAGGTCCAGGAGTATTATGGTTTGATTCATTAAAGGCAGTGGCCATTTGTATCCCTGTATGGTGTCTGTGTTTATTTGGGTGGGGGTGGGGTGCTGAGGAACAAAATGGGCAGTTGTTGAGGGTGCCAGGGTCATGATAGCTCAATAAAGTGAAATATGCTGGACCTGTTTTAATGACGGATTTTTTCAAAGTGCAAATAAAAGGTGCAAAGTGAAAGTCATATAATTATCTTGCAATTCTACTTGCACTTGTCAAGCATATTTTTGTAGTAGTGTCATATCACTGTTCAGTTCACATGCAATCACATTACAGTATATTAGACATTTCTGCTGTGACAATGTAAGACGATAATAAACAGACATATTTTTGTACATAGAGTAGTTCTGTGCAAATGAATTAATGTCATATAAAAAAAAGCACAGCTTTACCTTATATATTTTTTTTATTTATAGTTATGGCTGAATGGTAGTGAATGAAATACAATGTACTTGATTTATTACTACTAAAAGAAAGCAAATGCAATTCTTTTCACAAAACAAATGCAACATTAAGAAATGGAACTCACACTGTATTTTCATCCTGAAGGTATAGTAAATTGCCCCTAAAGTGTTTGAATGTCTTCTCAGCAATTTTTAATAGGTCTAAATTCCCAGTCAGAAAAAAAGAATCACTGTCTCTTTAACTAATAACATGTCACCTCTTTAATCATGCTGATTTTGAATTATTCAGTCACTGTGGAAGTTGCTAGTTGAGAATCTATAGCTCTGTATCTCGCTGGGGGAAGTTTATTATTAGTGAGTCTGACAGCAGAGAGCCCTGGCAGGTTAATTGCTGCAGCAAGACTAGCTGGGAGTTTGCTGTTGATATATGGTGACTAAAGGGAGAGAAGGAGATTGACTATGCCTGTTACAGCACAAATATCTTCATGCGCCTCAGGTTTCTTACAAAGATATGGGAAATAAATGCTTGCTGTTCATTTTCTGTCTGCACAATACAAATAGCCTTAGGCTGAACATGGCAACCACAGCAAGGAGCATAAAAAAAAAAGGAAACTCACAAATTAACATTATTACAAACATCCCTGCTTGAAAGTGCTAAAAATGAATTTCAATACATTTTGCATTTTAATAAGGAACCACATAAATGCATCAACTGAGTTTAGGGGATATTTGACAGGCTGAGATGTTATTTTGATTATATCTGCTCTCCTCTACTGATAAAATTGTATATGGAATTGGGGTTAATTGAAATTATGAGAATGTAATTATAAATTAATGAGGTGCAAGTTTGCCTGTAGATTTTGAAATGCATTCTATATGCCTCATGAAGACTGAAAATGAACATTCGCTGAAGACAAAGGAAAATGGGTGACTTTACTAAAGTGGCTTTACAGCTCCAACTGTCCTAAAATGCTATTTTTGTTTTAAAGTAAATGCTTGTCACAAAATATGCATTGAATAGACTTCCTCATGCTTTTCCTTGCAACACCTTGAGCTTTGTATAAAGAGACACAATTAACTTTTTCGCCATAAAATTATTGCTTAGAGAGATATACAGTACAGTAATGACCACGCATCTCATAGCATAAATAAATCAAAAATAATTTTCTCCTCTTTAACACCACAAGTGTCAGCTTGAGGTTTAGGAGGATGGATAAAGGAGAAATTATCCAGATCCATACAATGGGGAAGAGCCGCACAAGTCCCTCACTTTTGCTCTAATAACGTCTGTTACCGAAATCGGTAACAGACGTTATTTTTCTTCAGTTTAACGGGTATTCCCAAAGCTAATGAGATGCAAAAATGAAGTCCGTTAGCAAAATGACCATCTTAATGTTACATGTATTAACGGGTGTTAATATAGCCCTGAGGCACGTTAAACATTACACTGCACATACAGTAGTACAGTGAGCATGCACATTGGAAAAAAGTCTATTTAGCATACGTGAGTTTGTGACACATTACGCATGTGCACTACCTAAAATAACACCCATGAGATGTTGCAATTTAAAATAAATACACATTACAAACTGAATAATTTAGCCATATCAGCTAAACTGCTAAACAGTTGAAGGTCTGAGCAGGCTTCTACCTCTTCTTCTGGAATTGCTCCTGCTTCTCAGGCTGGGAGTATTAGAAACCTCAAAATCAAAGAGAAAGAGCTGTAGATCCTAACAAATTAAGTGGTTGACAACCCCTCCAAACTTTTTGGGTCTCTGCTCCCACACCATCACCACGGATAAATTGCACATTTGGGGTGGAATCCTCACCAGGCTTAATACCCTGTGGAACGCAGTGAGATAGGTGGACATGCTTAACAAATTCTGGGCAGATAGCAAGCACGAGGTGAAATGTATGCTGAATGACCATGCTGCGAAGGCAAGGAAGACAACCGGTTCTGCTCTATCTCACCTGAATTGAGGAGTGCCGGAATTTGGTCATTGCAACCTACAACATGGTGGGGCTTCTGAGAATGGTGGAAATGGAGGATGCGGAGATGCCAGGTACTGTATTTTAAAATACATTACATATAACTAGATATTAATATGATGTATATGTAGCACTGTTTCCCCAACCCTCTGGGAGATGAGACTGCTGCTGAGTGTAGTATGGTGCTTTTTAGCTGGAGGCTCACAGGAGGCCTGAGCTTCCACTGCTGGGAGCCTGGGGTGTACCTGGATGATTCCGTTGACAGCACCTCCATCTGTGAAGGATCCGGGTAGTACCGGATAACCCTCTTTACAGTACCCAATCCAATAATACACACGCAGTATAGGGAAACAGGTTTACTGAACATGCAATCCGTATACAGAGCAAGTGATAGTATTACACCACACATATATATGTATACACCGTGAAGCAGAACCTTCACATTACTCATGTGCAGGGGGCACCAGTGTCCCAGGGTCCAGCCCCAATTGTAACTTCCATCCCAAATGTGTGTGACAGCACTGCCCAATGTGAGAGTGTTCAGTTGGTGCACTTGTTGACTTTCTGATACCAGCCAGGGCTCCAGCACCTGGTACCACTGACTGAATAAAGGGGCCATCTGTCCCACGCTGTCACCATCAGCAATGGCATCTGCCTCTATGTGGGGTGGTATCCAAATGGAGGGTCCCACCATGAAGAGAGTCTCTATTTGTGTGGTGGTGTGGTCCCAGTACCACAGGCCACAATTATTGTGCTGCGTCCTGCTGTGTCACTGACACTATGAAACTACAGGGGCAGTGTCCCTATCTAATGGGCCTGTCCCTGTAGCAGCCATACACTTATAGGGGGAGTCGGGGCCTGGCTGGGGCCTATGAGGGGGTCTCTGGCCTAGCTCAGGTACCACTGACACCCTAAGCACACCCTTACCCTTCTCTGCCTGGTTTGCAGAGTGCACCAAATGTATCTCTTCTGATGTAGGGGATTCTGGCAGCCCTATTGGCTGTTGACGGCATGTGATCTGCATCCCCAGTGCCTTCTGGGGCTTGTAGTTCCCCTGCGGAGCTAAGCTGTAATGGCCACCGCTTTTGCGCTTGCATTGCGCATGCTCCCCCACTCCTGAAATGGCTGCCGCACTGTACTGCCCAATGCGCATGCGTGAAACGTACCGTGCATGTGCGCGCATGTCCAAGATGGCAGCATCCTAAACACTTGGTCCCCGCAGAGCTCCGATAATTTGCTCGCCAGTCTGGCCCCTACCGCAACCCCACTACATCTATGCTGGGTCCGCCTGCCACTCCGGTGGCACCCGGCATCTCCCTGCACTCGCTGGTGTATCCCCTGCTATAGCAAAGGTAAGCGGGGAACTAAGGGGGGTGGGGGGGGCGAGAGGGAAACCCAGAGGGATACCTGGCCAAATTCTCCCCCTTGTGAAAGAACCAACGTTCCCGCTTGAGAACATTGCAACACATAACCATAAACATAAGTTATATAATAAAAATGCAATAATACCTATACAACTTAACACGGTAATGGCTTTAAATCAGATTGTACATTTCAGTAATCACAACAATCACTGATCGTATCTTACTCCAAGGCCACTGCTGAGTTTCGTAGTGGGGTGCCCCTAATGAGTCATAGGCTACCTGGTTGGAAGGGTGCCTCACTCGCTGGCTTCTATTAATGTCATCTTCCACCTCTCCCTCTGGAGAATATTAATTGTAAGCTTGAGGCTCAGGCTCTCTCATTGGAGGTACAACAGTCTCTGAAATTTCTCTGGTGGGTATTAAATAAGGACTCCTGGGGTCCAGAGGAGGGCTCATTGGAGCCACCAGAGTAGGTGTATGCGGCCTGAGCCCATTACCCATGGCTCCTTCGGGAGTTGCCTCTTGACTTCTGGGTACACTTTGAGAGGGTAATTCCATAGGATCCTTGTTTGAGTCTATTATGGATTCCGAGTTTTCTTCAGATCCTTCTGGCTTACTGGCAAATGGCCTAGTCTTTATCTCGGGATCATTACCTCCCACTTGTTGAAAAGGCAGTAGGTGTTACTATGCCAGACCTTTACCTTGCCATCCCTGTCGCGTATGCGGTAAACAGGGAGACTCGGCATCTTAGACTCCACTTCGAAAACTCCGTCACGCCAGCGGTCGGACAGTTTGTGCTTGCTGGGGATCACTAGGTTGGGGAGGAGAACGGCATCCCGATTTGGTAGCCTGTAATATACAAAATATCGTTCCCATAAGATCTTGGCCATCGTAATTGCCTTCTGGTCTTTGGTGGGGAAGGCTTGGGCATAGCTGGTTTAGTGGTCCATGATCACAAGCACATTCCCAATGCCTTTGCTCACTGGGGTTCAAGCTACGGCTGACGTATGCTACTGGCCAGAGGCGAGTCTGGTACTTCTGATGCAAGACCGCACCCAGGCCATTGAAACCCGCATCCACATGAAGAATATAGGGCAGCTTGGGATCGGTGTAATCTAAGACGGGCGCCTTTGTTAAGCTCTTCTTTAAGCCAATGAATGCCTTTTCACAGGCGGATGTCCACTTGTTTTCGAAAGGTAGCCTCGCGGAGGTGGTCTTCTAACGAGAATCCTCTGGGTATATTTTTTGAAAGGTTATTGTTGACCTCTGCCTTACTGGAGTATCCTTCCACAAAGTGGCAATAGTACCATCAGAATCCCAAGAAGGAGCGTAGCTCCATTACGTTTTCGGGTATCGGCCAGTTCACCACGGCTTCAACCTTGGCAGGGTCGGTAGCTATTCCATCGGCCCACATAGGTCACGCACATGCGGCAGAACTGGCAATTGTCCAGAGACAACTTTAAGCCTTCCTTGCCCAGCCAATCCAGCACTTTCTGCAGACATTCCTCTTGCTCCTCTAGAGTCTTACCGTGGGTTCATATCTCTGATGGTCTTTTCCATCAAACGTTGGAAGGTGGCCGACGAATCACAGATGCCTTGGGGCATGCAGGTGAATTGATAGAAGCCAAAAGGACATACAAAAGCCTTATTCTCTTGGTCTTTGGCGCTCAAAGGTACTTGGTAGTACCCAGATCTCTCTCTCTCTTGGGAACGTATTGTTTTATCCTCTATTGCTCTTAATGGTTTTTTAGCTAATAGTTGATTTCGGTCTGAAAATGTAGCTCTTTTGTAAGCCTTTTTAAGGCATGATTTCGTATATCCTCTCTCAAGAAACCTCGCTCTCATAACAGAAGCTTGTTTATCAAATTCTGTAAGTGTGGACAGTTTCTATGCAAACGTAGAAACTGGCCAACCTGGATGTTAAGTACTGCTTGCAGGAGATTATTAGTTGATGTTTTTTTTCCTAAAGATTGTTGTAGTTAGCATACTCGTGGGTTCACGTCAGATGTTTATATCCAGAAAGTTGATTGATTGTTTGTTGACTTCATATGTAAGTTTGAGATTATGAGTATTATTGTTCAGTACTTGAACAAATTCATGTAAAGTGGTTTCCATACTCTTCCATAACATGAATAAGTCATCTATAAAGTAGAGCCATAGCGCCATGTGTTGAGAAAACGTTCTAAACCATCTCCAAAAACAGTGACTTCCTCCCACCAGCCCAGCTACAGGTTTGCACAAGTTGTCCTATTAATGTTTCCTGGGTCTTGTGGTACAGTTTGTTGTTGAAGAGGAAGAAGATGTGTTGTAAGATGTATTCAAGTAATTTGAGGGTAAGGTCAGCATGTTTGGACAAATTATTCCCCCATGACTTCAAAAAATGTTTTACAGCCAGCATTCATTTGATGCGGAATTCTTGTGTATAGGCCCTCGACATCTAACCCCACCATTAGGACGTCTTTTCCAATTGATATGCCTTCTAGTTGCCTAAGCAGGTCACTGGAGTCCTTTAGATGTGAAGGTAATGCGGTGACATAAGATCTCCATATCTTATCAACATAAATGCTGGCATTTTGTGTGATACTATCAATGCTGGATACTATTGGACGTTCTGGTGTTGGGGTCTAGTCTTTATGAACTTTTGGTAAACTGCAAAAAAGTTACTATTTGTGTTACAGATCCAAGAATAAAATTATATTCCTTATGTCAAGGTTTGTTGTTTTAATCCTTCATTGAGTATAGTAAGGAATTCCAGTCTGTACTATATTTGGGGTCACTTTCCAAAATTGTGTAGCAAGTCCTATCTGACAACAATCTTAGTTTTCTTTCTTATAATCTTTCCTTGTTTGTATAACAATATTTCCACCCTTATCGGATGGTTTTATAATTAGGGATTTATTATCTTCCATTTCTTTAAATGCTTTGCGTTCCCACATGTTTAGGTTATTTTCATACACTGATGTTGGTATGCTTTCAAAATCTTTGGTTACTAATTTAGTAAATACTACATCATTTGGACTGGTTCTAGTGGATGGTGAAAACAGGAATCTCGGATTAATGTCAGTAAAGGGGGCAACTGTTAGGTCTCTTTCGTTTTCCCGTATAAGTGCCATACATTCCTCAAGAAACTGTGATTCCTGTTCACTCATGTCGCTACAAGATGTGTCCTTATTCATAAGTCGTTGTCTTGTTTTAAAGAATTTATGTAGATACACATCTATTCGCGAGTAGATTGTATCTTTCACCCATTCAAATTGGTCAAAATGTGCTGTGGGTGAGAAAGAGAGGCCTTTTTCTAACACCTGTGTGAAGATCTGTTTGGACAAAGTTGGACAGGTTAATGATCTGTGGGTTTGTGAAGGTTGTAGAGGCAGTCGCTATGTCTGATAATTGCCCCTGACCCCCCTCACCCATGGGTTGTACGCCCATTTCTCTCTGTCCCTGAGATCTTATTTATACCATCCCCTCCCCCGCCTCATTTTCCTCTTCCACATGGGGGGGATTTATTTTTAGTTTTGGAATGGTCAAAAAAAGAAGAAAAAGAGTGTAGGTCTTTCCTAGAGGGTAGTTTGAATCTTGTGCTATTGGTTGCACCCTGCTAACCTTCACACTCACTCTCTGATTTTTCCCATTCTGTGGAGGATTCGTGTATTTGATGGGGATGGGGGGGGGGAGCGTTCTGGCAATTTTGAACCTAAAGATTTTTCACTCACAAAAATCTTTTGTATCTCTACAGAATTTGTATTGCTTTCGTATTTTTAAATCTGTAATAAACTTTTCAAAATTTGATTGAAGTTTATTTTCAAAAGATGAAAAATCTTCAAAATTATTCCACTTTTTAACTCTTCTATTTGTTTCTCTATTTCAATATTGATTCTGACCAATTTATTACTTTCATAGACAATTAATAGTTTAATCGGATATTTAGAGCATTCAAAAAGTGTATTGTCCCAATTTTTTATAAAATTATTGTTTTTGATCTGGTGGGATGGTGCTACATTGGTCTTCACCATAGATAGAGTGAGCTTTTTGAAGTGGTCTCCAAAGAAACCATTCATTAATGAATCTCCCTTATTCAATACCTCACACAGTGCCCAAGCAGAGCAAATTAGGTCAATTTTCAGGAAACTTTGGGCAGTACTGTCTTTGGATCCTGTTCTTAAGCCCTTTATCTCCTCAGGCCCTAATATTGTCTTTAGAAGAGCTAAAAGTGGATAATTCACTGTCCCCTAGTCTTTGTACATCAAGGGTTGAGACCAGACGCAACCTTCCTAAAAGGTCTTTTAAGTTCAATAAATGTAAGATTTGTATCAGAATGAACACCACAAACACATTTAGCTCTACAGTGACGAGAGAAAACCACAATATCCACATGTTTATTAATTATAACTCATCATTTATCATTTATTTAGAAACATGTGGTTGTGGACGACAACATGCGGGCAGGACCACGAGGTGCCTTAAAATCAGGATGATGGAGCACCTTCGGCTTAAACTGAAGGGGGATCTTAATCATTTGGTCCCAAAGCACTTCTCTGGTTGTCCAAGAGGAGGTATTGACAACTTTAGATTTCAGGGCATTGAGCCTGTCTTCCCCTTACCTAGAGGAGGGAATAGAACAAAAATTCTGGATCAACATGAAGCATTCTGGATCTTCATGTTGAAGACTAGAATTCCCCATGGGATTAATATCGATTGGGATCTCACTCATTTTCTCTAATCGTGTTATACATAGGGCAGTGTGCTATATTTTATTTTGGTTAACAATATTTACTGTATTATCATATTATGTTTTATTATTTCATTTCATTTCAATTTATTGATACCACTATATTATTATAACTGGCTCTGTGTTAATGTCAACAGTAAGTTTGATGGATTTCAAATTCTTCATGTAGTTTATGTGATATTTGTTACTAATAATTATATGTTTAGTTTATTTTTCTTATTTTTTTGGATATTGAATTTGGAATTTTTCTTAAGCAATTGTGTATATTATTAAAAGATTTTGGATTTTTTTGCTTTTTGGTTATTTATTTTATGCTTTACATATAATTATTGATTACATTTCAATCTTATGTTCTGATCTTGTGCTATGTATTTTTTGGGTATTTAATATGTTATTATTGCAATTAGAGAACTCAAATTTTTTGATTAGTTATATAATCCTGGCTTTCTCTAACAGGATCTTGAACTATACTCTTTTAAAACATGTTACCCAATACCGTGAAAGAAAGGGTGACGTAATACCACTGGTTGGAATTGAATTAATGTGCACTGGGTATAGTAATGGCCGTCATAAATAATATAATATATATATATATATATAAATGTAAATACAACTGTATGCTCATCTGCATTCTTAGGCAGGTCTGCAAACCCGCCGTTCCCCATTATCACCCAGCACACAGCACTTGCACTGCAGCAAGGGATTCTGGGAAATGACATGCAAATGAGCACACAGTGCCACTTTTTGCTTCAAAAACCATTTTTAACATGGTTCCCTATAGGCTTAAGCTTGCTGCATGGTCACAGCTTTGAGCACAGCCAGGGTTAAGGTGCATACCCAGAAAACCACCCACAGACAGCTGTTTTGACCTTAATGGGCCTCATCAGTGTGGGGTTGATTAACTAGGTATGCAAAGAAGCTAAAGGATGGGCAAACTATAATACTGAGTTAAGTTATGGTGAGTAAAAAAAGTGACAAAAACCCTCCACAGCAAAGCAAATATGCAAATGTAAATACAACTGTATGCTCATCTGCATGTCTTAGGCAGGTCTGCAACCCCACCTTTCTCCATTATCACCCAGCACACAGCACTTCCACTGCAGCAAGGGATTCTGGGAAATGACATGCAAATATATATATATATATATATATATATATATATATATATATATATATATATAAAATAAAAAAATAAATAGATGATACCATTCTGTGGCTAACGAGAGAGAGAGAGAGAGAGAGAGAGAGAGAGAGAGAGAGAGAGAGAGAGAGAGAGAGAGAGAGAGAGAGAGAGAGAGAGAGAGAGAGAGAGAGAGAGAGAGAGAGAGAGAGAGAGAGAGAGAGAGAGAGAGAGAGAGAGAGAGAGAGAGAGAGAGAGATGTGTTGTACAAATGTTTTTTAAGTTTGTTTTTGTCTTCTATACTTTTTTTGTTTGTTTTTATTATATTTTACTGTAAGATGACATTCAGGGGCTATGGGGTTGACGCTACATCAGCACGACCCATTTTTGGCCGCGCGCTGATGACGTAACTCCAGGCAGTGTGTGGCACGAACAGACATCTTTAAAAGTGTTTGTAATACTATCTCTGGCAGATGATGTCAGTGGACATGACAGCGTTGGAATGTGAGAATGGAAAAATTGTAGCTGTGTCTTTGCTTTCAGTATTCAGCCGGATACTCGGCAACTTTAGTATAGATTTGGAGCTATGCAATCACTCAGCAGGGAACCCGCATACACCCTATGCATTTCGCTTGAAAAAGCTTCATCACGGGTAAAGACGTGTGACACTGCCTGACTCCCTACATAGGCATTCGGACAAAATGATAGGTTGATTAAATGGCAGGTTAATAATCATTCCACAAATTACATAAACAATAGCTATCTACATTACAATGTCAAAATACACGGTATACAGTAAATGTATTGAATAATAACCAGGCACACAAATATAACTAATTGGATTAGCATACCCCTGAAGAAGCTGAGAAATCCGTGAAATGGATAGGTTGGAGTTACCAATGTTGGAGTTACATGTGTGCACTTTATTCTCTTGAAGGATGCTCTGAGTACATTGCAACAAACCCGGAACTGGCTTTTTCCAACCGCTCTCATGGGAGCGCAAGCGTGAGATGATTTCCAGGCTAGAGGTGTGCCTGACATCAGTAGGAGAGGAGAAGAGCTTCGCTAACATTCCGGCAGACAAAAGGATCACCCACACGCACCAGCGGGTCTGGACGAGACGTAGATGGGACTCCAAAGATGCCTGCCAGCGGGGAAAACAGTTACTCCCTATTAAGAATACTATTGAATGTGCATTTCCTACCTAGCTTCTCTAAGTAGGATTTAAATTTTCACCTGGCATGAGGAGAAGATTAAACTGTGATAATTGCACATGGTTTTATTGTTTATTAAATGTACTTTTTTTTACCATATCTGCGCGATTTTTTTCCTATCTCTGAGGAATTAATTTCTTACTTAATCATTTTTCTTGTAGTAATGGTGAGCGCATGGAGATGAGAGAAAGGATAAACACAGGGTAGATGTTAACCCACTCAATACAACACATAGAAATTTACATATACAGGGAAAGGATGCTGGACTATATCAAAAAGGCTGATGCCAGATCTACTCACACGGGCAAATGTGAGCCAATCTCATCAGGGTTTCTTTATGTTTATCCTCTTCGAGATCCACTTCAAGGGATAATAGGAGGGGAGATACGAATTGTTCCCTCCCTCTGGTTTAGCTCCAAATAGGGGCGAAAATACGATCATATGAGAAAAAGGGGAATTTATTGAAACAACAGGTATGTAAGCAGAACTTACATGTGAATTAAAACACTTCTAGCGTCCATCTCCTTTGTGTCAGCTCGTGCAGGGATCCCCCCTGCTGCCGCGTCCGGTCTGCTCGATTTTTTCCTATCTCTGAGGAATTCATTTCTTACTTAATCATTAGATTGATTCTGCTCTTGTTTAACAGTATTACGTTATGTTGTTATGGTTTTTTCTTTTCATATGCTGAGTTTCGTCTGGATCCATCAACCAACAATAGAGTAATTTAGACTATCATATAAAGACACTTTTAACGGTTGTATTTGGTCTAAAACTGGTTGGTTTAACACTGTTTAGCTAGTATTCGGACTCTCTATTTTGTTATATTAATTACATATAGTTATTATTCTTTTCATTTTGTTTAGGCAGCCCCCTGATAACACTACAATATTTAATTCAAGTGTTTTTGTGCACTTATAAGTCACAGTTTTATTATATTTTTGAATAGCGCTGCACACACTTTTTTTGTTTTTTATCGATAATAACCCAAATATAACTAATAGGATTAGCTTATTAACATTTAGTAAATGCAATCTCAGCAGAAAGAGATCCACATTGTACAAATAGAATACACATTAAAAAAAAGATAGCCACTAAATTGTAACAATTTTATATAATTGTAATACGGATATCATTATTAAATAGGAATTAGAGACTAATGAACCAGAAAATTACAATGTGAAATTATAGGCAAAAAAGACACTGAATCAAATACAGAATAGATTCAGAGGAAGTCATGTAACTGATAACAGAAGGTTAATTAATAAGAAATGCCCCTAAATCTATGCCAACATTTAGACCATTTGGAATCAATGTTTTAAGTGATCATCTAGTTTCTTATTTGGAAATAAAATTAATCTTGTCACCTCCTATCCAGTTGGACTTTCATTTTTCAATTCCTATTCAGCGAATTCCTGTCGGAATTTGTTGGTGATGTTCCTTGAAATGTTTTAAAATATTATTCAACAAATGACTGATGATAGAGAAACTAGTTCATAACTATTGCAAATGTTGAATATTATGTTGAAGAATACCTTTTTCAATATTGGTAATATGTTCTGCAAACCTAATTTTGAGTTTTCTGGTTGTCCATCTAATATACTGTTCATTGCAAGGTCATTATATTAGGTATAGAACATGTTCTGAATCACAATTGATAAAATTGTTAATGGTACAGTATATTGAATTTCTGAGTTTAAGAGAACCCTTTGTCTTGTTTAGGTCCATGTGCATTTAAAATAGCACATTTTGCATTTAAAACATTTATACAATCCTTTTATATGCGTTATAACATTCAGCGATGTTTTTTCAGATCTCCTTAGACAGCTTAGTGCTATTTTGTTTTAAGGGTTTCTGCTTTTGAGAAGACAATTCCTGGTGTTTATGGAAGATGGTGTTGTAAAATGGTATATTTTTTAACAGATTCCAATGTATGATAAAAGGAACATTGATTGCTGCATCATGATTTACTTTTGTATCTTTATTTTTATAACCTAATAAACTATTTCTATTTTTTTTACTTTAGTACATGCTTCATCTAATACAGTGGTTTTGTAATGTTTCTGTTTGAATTTATTAATAGTAATTACTAGCTGAGAGACCCGGCGTTGCCCGTGAGTTAAATTTCCCGCTATGAGGGGGGGGGGACAGTGGGCAGAAGGGGGGGGGGGGCAGTGGACAGGAGGGGGGGAAAGTGGACAGGAGGGGGGGGGACAGTGGAAAGGAGGGGGGGGCAGTAGACAGGAGGGGGGGGGGACAGTGGATAGGAGGGGTGGGGGGACAGTGGACAGGAGGGGGGACAGTGGACAGGAGGGGGGGTGGGGGACAGTGGACAGGAGGGGAGGGGACAGTGGACAGGAGGGGGTGGGGGGACAGTGCACAGGGGTGGGGACAGTGGACAGGAGGGGGGGGGGACAGTGGACAGGAGGGGGGGTTGCTTAAAATTTCCAGGTCCCTCCTCTCCACTCCCCCTGTATGTTTCACCGCTCCCCCCTCTCTCTCCGCTCCTCCCCCCCCCCCACCATGTGCAGCTCCGGTCCCCACCCTAGAGTGTCTGACACACACAGTGTCCCACACACACACACAGTGTCACACACACACACAGTGACACACACACACACACACACACAGTGTCACACACACACACACACACAGTGACACACACTCACACACACTCACACACACAGATATGTCACCTCTCCTTCCGGGCGCCGCCATCTTAGGCACTCGGCGCCGCGAGGGAGGAAGGGGGTCCTTCTGGGCGCCGCCATCTTAGGCACTCGGCGCCGCGAGGCAGCTGCAGGCTGCCTGCCCACTGCCTGTCCCCCCGCCGGGGAGGGAGGGAAGTGAGCGCCGGGGAGGGAGGTGAGCACCGGGGAGGGAGGTGACTGAGCGCCGGGGAGGGAGGTGAGTGAGCACCAGGAGAGAGAGAGAGTGAGAGTGAGAGTGTGTGTGAGGCCGAGGGGGAAGACAGTAGTAGTTGGGTGACGTCAGACCCACAAATCTGATTGGTCAGAGGCTGAGGAGCAATCAGATTCACCGCAGCTAGCACCAACCTTTTGATTTTATATATTAAGATGGCTTGTTTCTCAAACCTTGTGTAATTGGATGGAATTTAAGTATAATAATGAGTTAAATTGAGATATTACTGTATATAAAAAACTATATATATTATCCATTGTTGTTATGTCAAACATGTTCCATACTTTAATATAACAGTGTAATATTCCCACATCACTGCAGTTACAGTTTTTATTTAAATGTAGTTAATTACTTAAGTATAATAATAATTTAAATATGCTATTTATATTATATATTATTCTGTATACATAGTATAAAAGTATCAAAATCCCCGTTCCTGTTTTAACATTGGTTAACAAAAGGTGAGATAATATTTCTGTTTTTAAAAAGTCATGTTGAGTGTAGCTTCCTGTTGGACACTCCACTCTTAGCACTAAGCACAGAAACTCAGGGGAAGCAAGTGAGTAGAATTATAATAATGTACTGTTTTAAGTTACAATGTTTTTATTTCTGTGAAACACCCATACATTAATTTAAAAATATAATCATGTATACAGTATGTACACTATGAGTCAACTATTATTAAAATATATATAAAAAAGTAGAAACCTCTGTATTATGAGAAACTGTGCATTGCAATTGCAATGCTTTTTGGTTGTCATGTCTTTATTCAGTGAAACTCCCCTAGTATTGAAGTGTGTAAATAATATATTCTGAATGTCTCTACACTGTATGTGCCCACTGCAATTAAAATAAATATTTAAAAAAAGTAGAAACCCCTGTTTTACAATAAGTTACTGTGCTTTGCATTTCAAAGGAAAGACATCAGCAATGATCTTAGAGAAGCAATTGTTGCTGCCTATCAATCTAAGATGGGTTGTAAGGCCATTTCCAAACAATTTAAAGTCCATCATTCTACACTGAGAAAGATTATTGAAAAGTGGAAAACATTCAAGACAGTTACCAATCTTCCCAGGAGTCGACGTCCCAGCTAATTCAAGGTCAGACCGTGCAATGCTCAGAGAAATTGCAAAAAACACAAGTTACATCTTAGAATCTAGAGGCCTCAGTTAGCATGTTAAATGTTAAAGTTCCTGACGGAACAATTAGAAAAAGACTGAATAAGTATGGTTTGTTTGGAAGGGTTGCCAGGAGAAAGCCTCTTCTCTCTAAAATGAACATGTCAGCACGTCTTAGGTTTGCAAAGTTGCATCTGAACAAACCACAAGACTTCTGGAACAAAGTCCTTTGGACAGACGAGACCAAAGTGGAGATGTTTGGCCATAATGCAAAGTGCCACGTTTGGCGAAAACCAAAAACAGCATATCAGCACAAATACCTCATACCAACTGTCAAGGAGGGGTGATGATTTGGGCTTCTTTTGCAGCCACGAGACCTAAGAACCTTGCAATCATTGAGACGACCATGAACTCCCCTGTTTAACAAAGTATTCTAGAGTCAAATGTGAGGCCATCTGTCCGACAGCAAAAGCTTGGTCGAAACTGGGTCATGCAACAGGACAATGATCCCAAGCACACCAGAACAACTACAACAGAATGGCTGAAAACGTAAAGAATCAAGGTGTTGCAATGGCCCAGTCAAAGTCCAGACCTCAACCCGATTGAAATGCAGTGGCATGACCTTAAGAGAGCTGTGCATAAACAAATGCCCACAAACCTCAATTAACTGAAGCAATGTTGTAAAGAAGAGTGGGCCAAAATTCCTCCACAACGATGTGAGAGACTGATAAAGTCATACAGAAAACGATAACTTCAAGCTATTGCTGCTAAAGGTGGTTCTACAAGCTATTGAATAATAAGGTATACTTAGTTTTTCACACATAGCTTCTCCATTTTGGGTTTATTTTTGTTAAATAAATCATGACACGGTGTAATATGTCATGTGTTGTTGTTCATCTGAGGTTGTATTTACCTAATTTTAAGACCTGCTAAGGAACAGATGATTGTTATTATGTCCTGATATGCAAAACCATAGTATTCAAAGAGGGTGTACTTTCTTTCTCACAAAACTGTACATCCTACTTTTTTCAATACGACTAGGTCCTGGTGTTATACTGTATGTTAGTATTTCTCTTTGAAGATTCCTAGAATTGTTTTATATGTAATCTTACCGAAAATAACACGACAAGAGTTTTTGACTCAAATACATTCAGTGACGTTATGATGGGTCATGGTGTGAGAAAAAAAAATAACAGAAAACATGTGGGAAGTGAGGGTGGGTATTTAAATGTATATTTGTGACCTGTTTGTACGGCAATCACTACAACTGACGTAGGGGCTGCTACCTCCGAAACATTGTGTTTTCTCTGCAAAAAAATAAAAAGACATTTGTGAAATGTCCTTCTGAACATATCCAGTTATTGAGTGCACTTAATGAAAGTTTCTACTTAGCATAGATCATGTAGATCATGTATCCATGAAAAATATATTTATTTCTAGACAAAAACTACAAGTGTCAATCAGGTATATGCATGTAAAGAATCAAACTCATATCGTTGATCCCAAGCACACCAGAAAAACTACAACAGAATGGCTGAAAAAGTAAAGAATCAAGGTGTTGCAATGGCCCAGTCAAAGTCCAGACCTCAACCCGATTGAAATGCAGTGGCATGACCTTAAGAGAGCTGTGCATAAACAAATGCCCACAATCCTCAATGAACGGAAGCAATGTGGTAAAGAAGAGTTGGCCAAAATTCCTCAACAACGATGTGAGAGACTGATAAAGTCATACAGAAAATGATTACTTCAAGTAATTGCTGTTAAAGGTGGTTCTACAAGCTATTAAATCATAAGGTATACTTATTTTTTCATAAATGGCTTCTCCATTTTGGCTTTATTTTTGTTAAATAAATCATGACACTGTGTAATATGTCATGTGTTGTTGTTTATCTGAGGTTCTATTTACCTAATTTTAAGACCTGCTAAGGAACAGATGATTGTTATTATGTCTATATATATATATATATATATAGTTATAAAGCTGGGACATGCAGCAAGCATAAGCTTTAGGGGACCATGTTATATGGTTTTGAAGCAAAAGGTGGCATTGTGTGCTCATTTGCATGTCACTTCCCAGAATCCCTTGCACCAGTGGAAGCACTGTAATCTGGGTGATAATGGTGAAAGGCAGGGCTGTCTAAGATATGCAAATCAGCACACAGTAATATTTCCATTTGCTATATATATATATATCAAAAATAAATAAATATATATATATATATATATTTTTTTTACAGGTTATTTATTAGGAAGTATACTGTATGTCTCTATGTGCCCACTATGATACAAATCAATTATCACTTCAATATTAAAAAGGTTGAAAATGTTAATAGTTTTTATATTTTAATCGACATCTTCTGGCTGTCGATTTAATGGCTTTAATTCTGTAAAATAATTGCGATATTATTTACTGTACCCTATTAATAAACAAGAAATAATAAATGCTTATAGCACAGTATGCATATGCATGGTCTATGGAACGTACATCAAAATATTTTAATGTAGGTGCATGCGTTGTCTATGGAATGCATATGTGAGTAATTTGGGAATGATAGTTCTATTGTACAGTACTGTATATTATCTTGTGTAAATCTAGATTTACCTAGATTATACATGGGTTGAAGATTAGATGGCAGCAACTGTTCGAGTCGATCATGTAGTTGGGATATAGGTTTACCTCCATTTTGGAGTTGAGGTGTATGTAATGGTATATGAGCAGGACTCTGGTTGAGGCAGCCACTCAGGTTGTTGCTGGTACTCAGGTGGAGGCAGGTAGTTGGGATGTAGGTTCATCTCCCTTTTCTTGTTGGTTGGTAATGGTATTGGGGCAATTAGGGGGGCAGGTACTCGGGTTGGAGCAGGTTCTCGGGTGGAGGCAGATTGGAGGGATCAGTTTGGGAAAGTCTATTATTCAATCTTTTCTCCTTCGAAAGTTTCCATCCTCGAACATGCCCATCCATGATGTGTGCAGTGCCCAGGACACAATGTTATGATAAAACAATCAAAAGCGCCTAATTTATAATTAATAGAATTCTTCCAGCCTTTCTGGTTTGGTATTTTTAGATAGAATGGTTACTTCTGAATGATATACTGAAGTCTCAGACAGAGATGCACTCTTCTCTGTCCCAACTTGAATTGTAAAATATATAATATAGAGGTAGGTAAAACTGCAATCCGGTCTTATGTGGCAAGGAGAAAGAGCCCTGCCCCATGTCATGTACAGTACAGTACAAATGTTATGAGACAGATTAGGTAAATGCATAGCAATTTTTAATAAAGTGTAACTCGGCTACTGTAGAGATGTACAGGGTTATTAGACAAAGAGACGTGTACATTTTATCTTCTCTTCAGACATCTGCTAGGTTATTACTGAACTGTAACAATCAGAGTATCACAGGCAACGATATTCAGTGTGCCACCTGCCGGCCACACACTGAACTGACACAAAACAAATATTAATTCAGTCTGATCACAAAACAGGTCCGTGCAGATCAGTGCGGCAAGGTGCACAGCGAGACAACAAAGTGCTCATCCCACACTTAGCACGGCGGTTGAACATAAATTACGCTCCATCTCTATGCTGTTTATTTGTGTTTGTTTACACTTTCTCCAGCAGTTTGTTATACTCACTGTTTTTTTTTTATACGTACTGTTTTTCAAAGTACAGGGACAATAAAGGACTCTTTATTTGAAAGTACGTGGGGTATGAGCTCCTCACTGACCATACCTTGAAGGTCAATCCATCACAATGACTTTGGGGCTACAGTATATTGGTGAGATGGCCTGGATCCATCTTGGAGGGGAACCAAGGATAGTCAGTGAGCATTTCCAATTATTTTTTATCAAGTATTTAAACTAGCTGAGAGGGCAGTGAAATAAGTCATGATAAAAACCTCTACCCTCACTGCAAGAGGTAGTGATTGGGTTGCTCTTTTCAATACGAAACATGTGTATAAATGTGTATAAATGCTCGTTGTTTGGGAAATAAAATCCCAGAACTAATTGCAAAAATGACATACAGATGTAGCAAGACTTAATGTTTTTGGCAAAGCTTTAAACCAAGTCCAATCACCCACAATTTCTATGCATGTCATGGCCCAGTGACTGTAGGTGACCAGTGACTTATAAATAGAGTTTTGTGGCTACCATAATACTTTTAAGTAATGATAGGTTATGCTAGTGGGTCTCTTTCCAAAATTATCTTAAATTCAATGTAACCCACCATACATTTTTTCAATGTTAAAATAATCTTCCGTTAACTAATATTTATTTGTAAATGATGACATTTTTATTAACGTAAAGGAGAGAAAAATAGCAAATATTTTGGAAAATAATATAATCCTCTTACAATATTACAATACAATCTTTTTCCACCAACTTCTTCAGTTTGCTCTTGTACAGTTTAACCTGTAAAATAATAAAGAAGAAATATATGTATTCATTAAATTGCAGTGCTGAGTGCTCTATGGGAATTGTATGGAATGCCTGTATTCCATTTCATTTGTGCCCAAGCGTGGAATAGGTACAGCCGCGGCCCCTTTTATTTTAACACTTCTCGGATATTTTCCAGTGACTTTTTCCGAATGCCACGTGCTTCGCCGCGTTGATGCGGCGTTCATGCGGCATTCATACGACATTCGTGCCGTATTCATGTCGCAATCATGCCGGCGTCACCCGCGCTTGATCTGTTTAATGAGAATGGTTCGGATTTAATTGGTTGCAATTCTTCGCGTATCCGCCAGGTGGCAAATATTCATGAATTGTAATGCATTCTAACGTACTGTATGCGCATGCGCTTCAGTAATGTGTCGACTTGAAGGTGTTAAAAAATACCACAGTGGTCATTTGTGAATTGACCTTGGTACTGAAGAAATTGTACAACACTGTATCTATTTTGGCGTTTCATATTAAAAACTAAATGCAAAGTGTCTGGTATTCTATTTCCATTGTCCAGAGAGGTCCCGAGATGAGTACACCACTGCAGTCCGTATTCAAAAAGCCCAACATAACGTACGCTTATTTAATATGGTCAGCAATTAATTTAGCAGATGATAAGATGGCCACAGTTGGTCAAATTTATCAATATTTTATCGAAAATTATGACTTTTACAAATTTTCACCAGATGCTCATGTGTGGAAGCGTGCAAAAAGGAAAATGTTATGTATCGATCTGCGTTTTTTTCGTATTGCTCCTGCACCCGGAGTTACAGGAGGAGGGTATTGGTGAATTGCCCCTTTTTTCCAGTATCTTTGATCATAGAGAGTTCAAAAGTCGAAAGGTCATGTAAAACCAAATAAGAATCGTCAGTCCCAGGCAGGCAATGCGCCAGCGCCAGCACCGGCTTCTAATAACGGTCCGACCGTCTGTGAAAACCTGCTGACCGGCAACCCTTGCTATCAGCCCCCGCATGGATACCTGCAGCCTGAGCAGGATTTCACGTACAGATACCAGCAAGCTTGCATGTACCAAAGCGATTTCCAGCTTCATCAGCTGTCAACTACAGATGTAGCAGGCCCGCTGTCACCTGTCAACTACATGTATAATCAAGACTACGGGACTGGCAGTGGCTCGGCGCCAACCGAGTGGCAATGTCTATGGTGGGTACAGCTGCCTTATGTAATTATTTTTTTACCATATCAATATCAATGCACAGTAAGGCGATTCTCCTGTAATCAATCACTTTGCTTATGGTTATTTAGTTCTTTTAGTCACAATTCGCCAAAATGTAGTCCAGCAATATCATTGGCTGAGCAGCTTCTACAGTAGATACTGAACAATTGGTGGACAGCTAGGCGCATGCGCATTGGAAGCTTGTTGAAATGCATATGCTTCTCATCACATCTAGGCGCATGCGTGTATGTGAACAAGAGATGCCCCCGAGAAAATTATTGTTGGGACTGACCGAGGGGACTGCGGGAACTTCTTTAGGTGACAGACTTATTTGAACCTGCCATTACTGTAATACTTTTATTTTTCTTCCTCAGAAAATAAACTTTGTCATCACGCTGAGAACGGCAAATGGAGGGATTTCGATGGATATCACTTTTTGTAACGATGCTTGCACACTGCTGAATCTGAATCAGTGCCATTTTTATTGATTATGATAGAATTACTGTGAGCTTTAAAGAAAACCTGAAACAGTATGCGGTTTTTTTAATAAAGTATACAATATTTTTTACATACTGTACTGTATAATAAACCCCAAAAATAAAAA
This sequence comes from Ascaphus truei, assembly GCF_040206685.1. NCBI lineage: Eukaryota > Metazoa > Chordata > Amphibia > Anura > Ascaphidae > Ascaphus > Ascaphus truei. The sequence goes on from NC_134483.1 coordinate 177,714,089, forward strand.
GTATGCATTTATTCTGTACATGTATTTCAGTACAGTATGTGTGTTCTAATAATACTAATACTAATAATGCGTTTTAATACTGTTTTGATGTAATGCGCATGCCTACAGTATACAATACAGTACTGTACAGCATGCCTCATTGAAACACAAAGGAAACACAATGACACAATTACAATTTTAAACAAGCAGCATTTTTTTTATTGGTGGAGTAAGTATAAAAACATTCATGGTGTTCTGTAAGTAAAAACATTTAAGAATACAATTTAAAACACGCAGCATTTTTTTTATTAAAGTACAGCAACTGAAAATATTTAAGACTACAATTTAAAACAAGCAGCATTTTTGTTATTGGTGTTGTAAGTAAAAAAACATTCATGGTGTACTGTAAGTAAAAACATTTAAGAATACAATTTAAAACAAGCAGCATTTTTTATTTATTGGTGGAGTAAGTATAAAAACATTCATGGTGTACTGTAAGTAAAAACATTTAAGAATACAATTTAAAACAAGCAGCATTATTTTTTATTAAAGTACAGCAACTGAAAACATTTAAGAATACAATTTAAAACAAGCAGCAGTACAGTTACAGCAAGTGGAAACATTTACAGGTGTATGGTGTAAGTAAAAACATTGACAGTATGAAAACAATCCAATCACGCAGCAAATTCGATCCCCAGCAGATCGTCCTTCCAGGGACGATGCCTTGTATGCCGGAAAATGCCATTTATGGAGTCTCTCACGATTTTCATTAAATGATCGCTAATTGAAAAATAGAGCCGTAATTCCTCCACAATAGTCTTTCTTAAATTTTCGGGAAGAGCCTTTTTGACGCGATTCCCTTTGTAGTTTACCTTGTGGGCCCACCCGCAGTACACCACGTAAGGCACGTGATGCTTGAAAATGTACATGGCATGTTTCTGGGCTACAACACCACTTGCAAACCTATACTTCTCACTGACTGGCTGGGACAGGTCACGCAAGATGATGTCGGGCACCGTCTCAATGCAAGTGTATGTGGGTGGGATTCTGGGAGCGGGTATGCTTCTGGGAGCGTGTGTGCTTCTGGGAGCGTGTGTGCTTGTGGCAGAGGGCGAGGGTAGGTTGTCTGGGAGGATGCTTTCCTCCTGTCTTGGTCACCTTGTCAGTGTTGTTTCCTGGCGTGGTCTTGACCGGGTTGTCATGTCATCCTCTTCAACGGCATACATGAACACATATTCTTCTGAAGGAGGGGGTGCGTTTGGTGATGGAAGGTTGAAGGTCCCATTCATCCCATCCATGCCACCCTCCTGCTCCGGCGTCTATGATACAGGGGCATGAACTCCAAGCAAATTATGTATCCCCACTATGTCAGTCTCTATCTTCTCGATACATTGATCCATCTTCTCCATCCATTGATCCATATTTAGCATGGTCTCTAAAAGAAGATCTATCTTTACCAGCGTAGAGTTCCCAGGGATATCGACACTTAACCCATTCAACATGCGGTCTAAGAAGCTGGATCTTGTGCATGAGGTGCTGTGGACATCTGGGTGGATGGGTGCTGAAGAGGATGAGATGGGGGTTCCCTGGAGTGACGCGACAGCGTCGGCAAAGAGTGATGGAGGAGGTGACCTTTGGATTTCCGGGAGAAAAGCGGCAGCGTCATCTAAGAGTGATGGAGAAGGTGACTTTTGGATTTCCAGGAGAGCAGCGGCAGCGTCGTCGAGGAATGATGGAGGAGGTGACCTGTGGGTTCGATTGGTTGGCTTCCATTTGTTTTGCTTTGTGTCTATATTAGCAAATTTCTTCTTGACATAATAAGGCTTCTTAAAAGCCTTAGCCTTTGGAGTCGTCAGAAGGTTTTCTTTATTAGCCTTAGCCTTTCGCTTTGGCCTTGGCTTGGAAACAACTTCCACTTTTCGCTTTTTCGGAACGGCAGGCACAGCAGAAGAAATTGGGTTCCTGCGTCCATAGAATCGGGGTTAATCCATGGAAGCAGATGGCACAATGCAGTATCTGGACAAGGGCAAGCTCAGATACAGATCATCGAGTGGGAGGCTATGCAATGTGTGTCACCTTTTATGCATGGCGCTGAGGTGCAGGTGTTAAAAGTCGGCATACTCTAATTTGACTCATTAAAGATAAATACACCATCCATTTTGTTGATTCACTGCACATTGAATACACATCGACTAATCATTGACTATACATTCTTATGCTTGTATTTCTTTCTACATGCAGCGATGCCTGTTAAAAAGATTTCTAAGGACCTCAGCATGAGAATAAAGGAGAGGTACACAAGAAGACAACGAATTGCAGATATTCAACGCTTGTTAAGTACTTCTGGCCTTGTTGTACCAGCAGCCACCGTGAGATATCATGCACACGGAAAAACAACAAAAGAGTCACGAGGACTCCAACGGTAACTACCGCGTAAGTTCTATAAAGTATTTTGAATACTGTACACTGTATGTTTTCTGTACCGTGCAGTACTGCAATAGCGCTTTTATTGGTTAGATGGCTAATTGTTTTAACAGAATCATTTTCCTAACAATTATTAGATAAACTGTACTGTACAATTTTTTTGGTGTTTCACCTCCTTCCTCTATTATCATAATTGCATTCCTACATTCTTATACTCAATTCTATTTGAAAGTGAGTTGCACCTCTTTCCTTAATTATCACTCACTTCATTATTACTCATTATGACTCACGCACTCACAACCCCCTCATTACAGTACACAGTTTACTCACATTCTCACACACACACACACACACACACACACACACACATTAAGTACCGTTAATATTATATCTGTTATATATATATATATATACTGTATGTTATATGTATATATATATTTTATACTGTATATATATATATATATATATAGGTTGTTTCAATACAGTAGCTGACCTACTCACAGTTAGGCAGGTTGTTATAGTAGGCGCTCCTTAATATTTTCTGTTTTGTTTTGATATATATATATATATATATATATTATATATATATATATATATATATATATATATTGTTATCGCTGCATATTTATATAACTCTATTCTATATCTATCTATTATTATTGTTATCTCTGTGACCAGCATCAAGAAGATGAGACGCAGAATTGGATGGAAATATGGACGTGTGAGGTTAGTACTGGACAGTGCAAGAGGTAAAAGTGTGGTTTAATAAACTGTACCTATAAAATTATTCCTTGTCATTACAGAGGGTACAGAAATCCTCCCAAGGGGGGTATGATCGCCGCACAGCCGCAATGAATCAATGAAGGCTGATGTGTAAATATAGAAAAAGCTTTATTCTCACAGGGTGCAAGCGAATCCTCTCACGCGTTTCAGCCTGCAAGGCCTTTGTCAAAGGCCTTGCAGGCTGAAATGCGTAAGAGGATTCGCTTGCACCCTGTGAGAATAAAGCTTTTTCTATATTTACACATCAGCCTTCATTGATTCATTGCGGCTGTCCGGCGATCATACTCCCCTTGGGAGGATTTCTGCAGCGCTGTCTACGTCGCCTGCACGTCGAGCTGCTGGAGATCACTAGCTGTTCCTGTGGATGAACCCGGAAGCCTTGCTGATGCCGCTGGTCAGGTGACCACCCACCGCGCCGGAGCGGACGCAGGGTTGGCGGTGAAGAGGACATTGGCGTTCCACAGTGCTGGGGCGCCACATCTGTCCCAACATTTATGCTACATCAAGCCGAGATCTGCTAGCAGGAGCAGCTACATCATTTCAGAGAGGACAGGCACAGTGTCAACAACCCCAAAGTCAGCCACGTGAGTCTTTTTATCTCAACTCTTGTGGTGCTCGCAGTGAGCCAGTTGCTGGAAGAGATATCACGCACATTATACTTATTCTGTCTGGGGTTGACCATGCTTATTTCCCATGAATATATTAATCAAATCAGCAGGACTGTACCATTTCTTAGCGCCTGGTGGTTAATCATTGATTTACCCGTTATATACATTACAGAGGGTACCCTATGATAAGTGGCGTCAACAAGATCAAGAGAGTGGTCCAGGCACAGGCATGGATTGAGAGTGGCGAAACTTTTCAGGATTGCATCTTTACTGACGAGTCTACTGTATCGCTGGAGAGATTTGCAACCTTTGCATTCCACAAAAAAGGACGCATATCTATGAAGCCGCGTCCAAAACACCCAGTGAAGATGCATGTGTGCGGTGTCTAGGCGTGGACCAGGATGCATCGTCATCTTTGATGGTAAAATAAGGCCCAAACTCACACGCTGTTGCCTTTTGCACTGTACTGTACTAGTGTGCATTATTTTGAGCACTTTTCTTGTTACAGGAATCATGAATAAAGCTTTTTTCAAAGAGCAAATAGTGCCTGAGATTGTGGAATACATCACATGTGAATTACCACATGGTCACCGTTTCTACCAGGACAACGATCCGAAGCACACCGCGTCAACAGCGCATATTCTTGCCTGCAGTATCAACTGGGTGAAGACGCCAGCGGAGTAAGTACGGTAACCGTGTCTCATTTTTTCCCACTGTTTTCTGTGTATCTCTTTAACTAATTTTTTTCCTTTTTTCCCCCTCCAATGACAGATCGCCAGACTTCAATCCTATTGAAATGGTCTGGCATCAGCTAAAGAATTATATCCGTAAAGTGGTGAAACCCTCCAAAAAGGATGAGTTGTCGAAAGGCATACTGAATTTTTGGAACGATGTACTCACCGTGGAACGATGTAATAAATATATCGACCATATTGCCATTGTGTTGCCCATTGTGATACAGCATAATGGGCGTGCATCAGGAAGGTAGTATGGTAAGTACTGTACTGTAGTATGGTAAGTAAACAGGTAAGTAAGACACAGATTATTTTACAGTATACACCATGCACTTCACTGCACTTATTTTTTTCTTTTCAGAGAGGGCTGCACTCCCAATCTTGTTACAAAGTATTTTACAGTAGTCATAAAGTAGTTCCAGTATACAGTAGTTTGACAGTAGTACAGTAACTGCATAGTCCAATATGGAGTAGCTATACTGTACACAATGCCATTATATGCACTTACTGTAACTGCACTATTTTTTTCTTTTCAGAGAGAGCTGCACTCCCAATCTTGTTACAAAGTATTTTACAGTAGTCATACTGTACAGTAGTTCCAGTATACAGTAGTCCAATATCGAGTAGCAATACTGTACACAATGCCATTATATTCACTTACTGTAACTGCACTAATTTTTTCTTTCCTTTTCACAGAGATCTGCACTAAAAAAGGACGGGCGGGGGAGGGGGGGTTTCATGTGTAAATTGTGTGAACTGTGTGTATAGTGTATCTACAGTACACACATTTACACAACCCCCCCCCCTCTCTCAATGAACTACAGAACGCAATGTGGCCATGACGAAGAAGAGAAAGACTAAAAATTTGTATTACTATTTTTATTATTTTAAATGTGCATTATTCATGATTCTTTGTATTTTTCATTCTTCCATGATTATCCACCGGCCCTCAATTTTCAACTGACAGAAGAACTACAGTACATGTACAGTACAAAGAAGATAAAGACTGAATTTTGTATAATTCATGATTATTTGTGTTTTTTATTCCTGATAAAATAAAATAAATATTTCATTACATTCACGACAATCATAATCATTGAAAGCCACCCACACCCCCCAAAGAAAAATAAATAATTACAAAAATTGGTAATTTATCAAAAAATTTAAAACCAGAGACAGAACATGAAACACAGACAGAGCTCAGGGCACATCCAGTGAAACTTATACATGGTACAGTGCCTAAATATATATGTATAGATATCTTTTTAATAAAATGTCTTTTAGATTAACATTTTGGCCAAAGTGTTGTAAGCCCTTGAGCCACTACACGGCAGACCACATCTCAAGGGTACCTAACACTAATATAAATTCTTAATAACCTGTGCATTAAAATGAACAGGGAGAGAAAAAGACCTCTATACTGAGAGCACTCACAATGGCTGGAAATAGTTAAACACCAGATGGAGGACATCTATGTAAGTAGGTATAAATGTAAAGATTGATTAATTAAAAAAAACTTTTATTCAAATTTCAGAAAAAAAATAGTCAATAATAAGTTATGCGTAGCAGGGAGGCATCACTATGACAAATAAGCGAATTAAAATAAAAAGGTGAGTGAATACCTGGTGCAGTGATCCCACTTACTTTGTGTCGGTGGGTGTAGGTGATCAGTCAGGGATCAGGTGACTAGGACTCAAGGTGAGTATACGGAGTCCTAAAAGGAGTAACTGAGTTACAGCAACACACTGAACTGCTAACTATTTCAAAGTCTATATGCAGTGACTATGTAAATGCCTGTACAGTGTGGATACATAACCACACCTAGCAACAATGTAAACAGTTACAGTGTCCTAAGTGATCACTCATCTGTGGTCACATGCAGAAATAGTTAAATGAATTCCTGGATTGCCTGTGACTGAACAAAGTAACAGACTACACCAAAAATGTCTGATACAATGTCTCATAAGTCACAGTCTATAGTAATACAAAGAATCAGTAATTGCCATAGTGCTGGAAGTGCCAATAGCTCTATCCTATTTATGCAATTAGAACAGTTAATTGCTGTTATGCACTAAAGCATAAAGGGTAAAACAAGTCTAGATGAGCTGCACAGAATACCACACTACAGAGCGTCTGTTGCTGCAGGAAAACAATAGATGACTCTGTGGAGTCTTTAAGGCAATTAATGATTAACTACAGCACCTGATAGCTTCCTCCAAGAAGTGCAGACTTGTTAAGTCACACAGCGTCTGCACTCCACATGAGGAGGGAGGGTGAGAAGTAAACTTAGTCTTTAGGTGGTGAGAACAGGCAGTCTCTGTGACCGCTCCCACTGACTGCAATGCGTCAATGTCTGTGTTTCATGTTCTGTCTCTGGTTTAAAATATATATTGCGATGCTCAGAAGCACTCCTCTATGACACTTATATGTTTATATATATGTTGTGGTTATTTTGGGGGTTCAATATGAGCTTGTAGGTGTCCTGTAATTTATCAAAAACATGATTCAGATGATAGTTTTTTAAATCTCTTTTTTTCCCTTTGAACTTTAAATTCACTTTGAATGTGTGTGGGGGGTGATTCTTGAAGAAGGCTTTGGGTTTGTGTATGAAGTGCTTAGGGGTGAGCAACACTACATACTGTAGTTGCCAAGAAGGGCTTATCAGATTAACATATTAAATTCGGGAAGGTGTGGATATACATTTCGATTCACTACATTCATCTAAACAGTACAGTACATGTACCGTTGTAAACCTCACAAGTCTACACTACAGTAGTTTCTCTAGTTGCCAGAAGGGCTAATCAGATTAACATATTAAATTCGAGAAAGGATTATCACACGTGCGCATGCGTTACCCTAAACAAAGCCTCAAAGAGTTGGAGGGGGGTGGGTGGATGAGTCATACTGGTCTCTGCATTAATAATCAACAAGGTCCCGAAGAGAATTGCACGCAGGCATAGAGGTGTGACACCAGGCTCGGGACGATTAAAAACACAAAGCCAACCATTAGAACATTAATGGTTTGTGTCGATAATAAGTTGAAATCAAATCCTTGAGCCTTGTGTGTGTGTGTGTGGGGGGGGGGGTGGTAAAGCTGCATGAAGGATTAGCTGTACTGTCGTTCAAAGAAATGTTTTCAACAGTTCATCGTAATGTTTTGATCCCCACACCCCCAAATAAATTAAAATCACATAAATAAAGCATGTGCATGACTAGTGTCACATTAAAAAGCTAGAGTGCCGATTGAATATTGGAATATCAAGAATTTTTATGCAGGCACTTGTCTGGAATCAAAACCAAAAAAAACACACAAAAAAAAAATTCAGACTAGAACTTCTAAATGAATGTGAAGTTACACACGCATGCGCATAAATGTGACATCAGGCTCTGTACGTTATACACGCAGGAACTGATGACAGGTTTGGGAAGATTGAAGCCAGAAAGCCATAAGAAGTTGAAATAGTACTTTAGGATTGAAGCCAGAAAGCCATAAATTCCAAGGAATGGTGTGGGAGATGTGTACTGTAGATAAGAAGTAGATAAGAAGTTGAAATACAGTAGAACTTTAGCCTTGTGTGTGCATGGGGGCGAGAGGGAGAGCGCTGTACATTATGCGTCGAAAATGTGATACTGTAACATGCCTATGCGTTTCATTTTACAATTACAGTACTGCACGCGCACACAGACTTGCAGAGAATGTACAGTAAGGCTGTACTGTACTGTAGGTTGAATTGCTATTAGACTTTTAAGACAACAGCTTGCGAACGCCCACCTGTGTTTTTAGACGGTATTGCAGTATAGAAGACAGCGCTAAAAATCCGAGCGCTAACATACCGAAAACCGCTACGGAAAAAAAGAAAACAGACAGCATCTGGCCGCATCTGGTCGCGTCTTGTCAGAGCGATGCGGCTACGGCCGCATTAGGATAAAGGCGGCCGCAGCTGTATATGCCAATTGAATGGAATGCATACATTACCTTCATTATTCAATAGTAATGTTCTGTCTTTCTGGATATGATTCTGCAAGAACAAGGTGTTGACGTTGATCAACCTGCAGAATCTGCAAAACAAGAATGAAAACAAAGATTAAAGAACATAAAAATTCCAACCCTTTAATTTCACACCCCGGATTTTTGATAAAAAACTGTTTGTATTAAAACATTTCCCTTTTATTATCAGTTTCAGTACTGTATCACTGATTACTCCATCCCACACTACTCAGCTGTAGTAAAATTACATTTACGGTGTCTTTAACTGTATTTAATTTTGCAGTAGTGTATTTTTACTGCTTCCCAAGTTCATCTAAAATAGCTCTCCTCAATTTGTGTGGAATATCCTTCTTACCACAGAACCATCAAAGTACACATGTCTGGCGCACTCTGCATTATGTTCAAATGTTCAAGTGATGCTGGAAGATTAATTGGGAAATCGATGTGGCTGTTCCCTGAACAGTGTTGCAAATGTTTTTAAAGTTTCCCTGGGTATAATGGAAGAGGGATGTCATTTACTGGATCCCTACTGACTGTTAAATAGGTTAATTTAAGCCCCGGTTCTTCAGTTGTCGCAGGTATGCTTTGACAAATAAACACAGGTAACTGCTCTGGAATTCCACTTTCTTGCAGGTCAAAGACAGTAGCTCGGGTGGTCATTGGACCAAAGTCAACATCGCTGAATGAGTGGGATTGTATGTGTTTGCTGTATGGTATTGCAAGGAGGTACATAGGGGAGAGAATAAGCTTTCTCCAGATGTCACGTTCTCTATTTTTGCCGTGTACCCACAAGCGAGTAGAGACTATCAATGCATGATCCCAGCCTATCTCCATAAAATAATTAAAGAAAACAAATTTCTCTCCAGCTAAGTTCTGCGGCAGCAGAGTCCCTACTCCCTACTTGCCTTCTTACCTACACTAGAGCCTAACCCAGCAACCACCATGCTCCCTCTACTCATTTTAACAGTAATGAGATATTAGGAGGAGCTCCAGCATGCAAGCAAAACAACTCAAATGCATTAAACATTTACCAAAATCAAATGTTGAAAATATTGTTTCCCCAAACGAAACCAAACGAAAAGATTTGTCCATTATTTCACAAAGATTTTTCTTGGAAACCCATAAAGACGAATATTCATGAGTTTGTGAATGTTTGCAAAAATCGATAAATTCTTTGTGAACCAAACTTGGACACATTTGGCCATCTCCAGATGGAACTTCACATTTATGGAACCAAAATAAAAACAATGTTTTATTTTTTAAGATACAGAATGGGTACAAAATAGAATATTCATCTTATGTTCCTTTCAAAAAGTAGATGAATGCACTATACACTATATATTAGTCAAGACAGATAACCTTTTGGGTTTCAAATAAATATTTTAACACTCATATATAACAGTAAACAGATTGGATTCCCATGTCAACACCTACTTATTTATTTATATGATCTGATCCAAATGCAAAGGCTGGTTTCATGGACTTTGGAGGAATACTTAAATAAAGTAATACAGAGTATACGTTTACCCAATAGTAAGATATGAAATATATGCTAGTTGATTTTTGTAAAATTGAGTTTCTAGCCTGATATGCTCTGTGAATAGAGAATAACAGGACCCAGCCTTTGATCAAACTGGTGCTGAGATTAAATCCCAGAGTCCTCTTGCAATAGTAAATTTCATAATGTTTCTGCTTCTTCAAAAAAGTTCTGATCTACAGTACAGTGTGTAGCAAAAAATCTACAATTTATAGCTCCAGTAAGTATTCATAGCAAGGAAAAATTGAAGAATGTAGATTTATTGTCTTATTTTTATGGCTTTCTGCTGTAAGGCTACCTCAATCATAAAAAAAGCCTCCCGCATGTATAGCTCAGAACATCATACAAGCCCATTATCACAATCTCTTTGCAATAACATTCTTTGGTTCCAAATGGCCATAGATAGTAAAGCATATAATGGATGGGTCATAAAACCATGTTAAGAATATCCATTTTTTGCGAGACTACTCGAAAAATAACGTAACATTTGTTTTGTAAAGCAGAGGGATCACCCTTAGACATAGCTCCAAAACATGATAAATCTGATAGATGCTAACATAACCAGTAACACAACAGCAGTATCATATTTTTGTCAGGCAATTTAACTTCATGCCAGACTAATTCAATTTTGCTACTGTTTTATTAAGTCTTGTGAAAACCAAATCTTCTTTCTCTAGTAAATCACAGATATCACAACAAATTTCTAACAAAGGCCCGTTGTTTTGCAATTTCGATATATTAAATATACAGCAAAGATTTTCTAGGGTCATAAATCTACAGTGATAAAATTAATCATATTGCTGAGCCTAAATAAATATTTTATTGCAGTTTTATTAGATTTAGTTTCATCTTTCCAGTCAAGAATTGGTAAGTGTACAAAACATTTGCTGCATAAACTGTATTAGCACAAATAATAATAATAATAATAATAATAATAATAATAATAATAATAATAATAATAATAATAATAATAATAATGTTAACATATCTATTATATTACATACAGGACACCTACAAGCTCATATTGAACCACCAAAATAACCACAACATATATATATATATATATAAGCGTATAAGTGTCACAAAGGAGTGCTACTGAGCAGGGAAATATATATTTAAAACCAGAGACAGAACATGAAACACAGACAGAGCTCAGTGCATATCCAATGACACATATACACGGTACAGTGCTTAAATAAATATATATAGATATCTTTTGAATAAAATGGTCTTTTAGTTTAACTCTTTGGCCAAAGTGTTGTAAGCCCTTGAGCCCCTACACGGCAGACCACATCTCAAGGGTACCTAACAATAATATAAATTCTTAATAACCTGTACATTACCAGGAAGAATGATTTATAATAAATCTGTCAAAATTAGTTGCATAGTTCTAAGTCTGATTGAAGCTCTTATTAAGGTGTACATTACCAGGAAAAGCACTCTGTATTAGATTTGTCGCAATCAAACTGTAAGCAAGTTCCCCTGAGAGTGGGAAATGCAATGGAGTGAGCTTTAAACCATTTAAAAGTGGGAGGGGTGAGCTTCAAACTAGGGAGGAGGAGCCACCCTCCAAATCAGCCATGACCAGCTGAACAAGAATTGTAAATTATACAGGGCACCTACAAGCTCATATTGAACCCCCAAAATAACCACAACATATATATAAGCGTATATGTCACAGAGGAGTGCTACTGAGCATGGCAATATATATTTAAAACCAGAGACAGAACATGAAACACAGACAGAGCTCAGTGCACATCCAATGACACTTATACACGGTATATTAGTTTTAGGTACCCTTGAGATGTGGTCTGCCGTGTAGGGGCTCAAGGGCTTACAACACTTTGGCCAAAGAGTTAAACTCTTGTTTTTTATAACAATAAAATATTATACTCACATTCCCAGGATCAGGGGTAACCACTACTCTTCCTACACTAATGCAGTGTGATATGCCCGTTTTTTATTGTTAGAATGTGAGTATAATATTTTATTGTTATAAAGCTATTTTTATCTTGAGTGATCTGCGCTATGTCAGTTTTTCTCTCTACATTGGGGTACGTGATCCTGGGGACCTGATCCACTTTGATGACAACTGCATCATCCACTTACCTCTGACCGTTTGAGTCAACCCTGCCTTTTTGACTCTTACATCTTGTAAGTAGTCAATTCATTAGAGCCAAGTCAATTGAAGGCTTTTTTTCACATTGTCATTTTTGCTGCACTTAAATTTATTTTTGTTTCCTCCCCATGCTCCCCGTGGATTTTGTGTGTTTTGTGTCCTACTGTACATCACAAAATCTATATTAAAACACACAAAGATATATAATTTCAGGCACATAAAGACATACAGTACATATACTGTACATGTTTATAAGTTCACTAAAATCCGCTACCAGGATAAATAATGTTAAAATGTACACAGGATACACGGCCAATAAATACATTCAAGGTTTTCAAATAATTAATGTGTTGCAATAGCAAGCTACGAACATTATTAACATATCAGTGATGATAAAAAACAAATAGATCCCTTCTTATAGTAGAATGACTGCAACATCCTAATGCACTACTGTATGTGAGTTTATGGTACATTGTAAGAAGACTCACTTGTACTTTCTGTTCTTTGAAAGTGAAACGATAAAAAGGTTCTGATAATAATGAAAAATAAATTAATATATTAATGTGCACTAGCTAAAATTAATATTAACCCCTGATGACTTTTGATAACATTAATATTATGTATGTAAAAGTTTTTCTGCTAAAAGACAAAATAGAAAAAATGCTTTTAATGAACTCAAAATCAAACAGAAAGTTTTTAAGACTATCACTGTTTATTGCCCTCCAAATTACTGCTATGTCTCTCTCTTACTTTTCACTTTAAACCATCTTGAATGCCTTGTTTTGTTACACATGCTATATAATCTAAGTTTACATTCTCTTTTGTAGACTCTAATGTCTTTTATGCCTTTCACTCCATTGAGATTGTCCTTACAAAGGTATTCAATGACCTCCAGACTGCTTTCTTAATGGTCTCATTCTTATCAACAAGGTTTCATTCTTCTTGACAAGGTTGTTTTTGATGCTTTTAATCACTCTCTCATACTTCATGCTGTACCACCTGAGTACATCCAGACCCCCGTGGGGACCACACAAGGGCCCACAGTTACCCGTGGGGACCACCTGAGGACCCCGGACACTGCGGCCTCTGGTATCAATCATGTGGGGGTAGAGGAGGTGAGAATTATTGTTGTTGTGTTTTTTATGTTTATTGTGGGTAGCAGCTGTTTTAATATACATTTTATTACTAGCGTACACAAGCAGAGCATCTCCAAAGCAGAACCTTGTTGATTTGATGTCTGGGGAACCCTGCTTACCGAGATACAGGCCCCATTATGGGGTGCCAGTATCTCCTACTGTATGCATCTGAATATCCTGTGTTACATGACCGTGGGAATAAAATGCATAGGAGATACCGGCACACCATAACAGGGCCTGTATCTTGGGAAGCAGGGGGTCCCCGGACCTGAAATCAATGTGGTTCTGCCCTGGAGCCCCCCTACTCATGTACACTAATAATACAATTTTAATTAAAAGACATTCATTTCGGGTGAGATTTGAGCAGGGAGAGGTGGCTCTCTCGGAGCCGCTTTCTCTGCACCTGAAAGAAATCACCAGGTAAGGCCTTTTCAGAGAGGCGATCATCACGTCGCCGGTTATTTGCCCATTTTGTGAATTTTTCTATCATAGGTAATAAAGGCTTTGTGAATACCTGGATAGCAACTCTAAAAAAAACGGCGATTTAAATGGCCCAGCTATTTTTTTAATGAACGCTTAGAGCATACAGCCGCGGCCCCTTTTATTCTAACACTTCACCGATATTTTCCGGTGACTTTTTCCGAATGCCACGCGCTTCGCCGCGTTCGTGCGGCGTTCGTGCCATATTCATGTCGCAATCATGCCGACGTCCCCCGCGCTTGATCTGTAGAATGAGTGTCATATTCTCTAGCCTGAACAACGAAAAAAAGGTAGCGCTAATAGGAATCTCCTGGAAATGGCCAGCAGCCTGGGATATAACTCTGACAACCAAGGTCAGATATGGAGAGAAGAAAAAGTTATATCTATGGTGCTTGGCCCCAAGGTGTACTAAATATGTAAATAAATTATACAACCAGATGGAAGGTGATATCCACTTGGGCTCTCCTCATGAAGACGATCAATCAGTGTGATACAGTAACTAACAAAAACATACATCACCACTAACAATTACTAGACAAACAAATGCTGAGACAAACAAATGACTGAATTAAGTAAAAGGCATTTAATACAACAACTATATGTTCAATAAAAATATAACACTAAAAAGAAAGGGTCACAAGTGCACTCCAACAATGGCTAGACTGTCCGCTTACCAGACACTAAAAGGTAGAAGGCAGTGGATAATTCTGAGAGTATCCCCTCTCGTGATGGTAGAAATCAGCTCCCAAGCGTCTCATACGGTCCGCAGGAGCATCCGGGAGAGACCCTCCCTGTCTTCCACACCACAGACCTGCGCAGGGCAGACATACAGGGCAGCGTGTCGCAGGAGCTGGCGTCGTCACATGCGCAGCAGCAGCGCAGGATCTAAGCCAACAACAACAGGCAGGCGATGTCGTCAATGCCCAGCTCCGCTTAGCAGCATGGGTAGCAGCCGCGGACAAGTCAATGGCTGAGAAAAGTCTGTGGAGATGGTAGCGAGAGTGTAGTAAATGCTGTTAGGACAGCAGTGCACGCATAGACCACCCTACGCGTTTCGGAAGACTGCGCTTCCTTCCTCAGGGGTAAAAAAGTAGTGCCTCAGTCATAGAATGTCCACATATAAATAGTCCCAGTTTAAAGGTACAGTACCTCAATGAGGGGATGGACATGCGCAATGGCAGCAAAGTGAACTGAATGTCTCAGCAGACAACACATAATGGCATAGAACAAAAAAACACATATATGCTACAAAAAACACAATATTCATAGTAAATCAATCTACTAAAGCAAAACTACGACAACCAAATATGAATGACAATAGTTCATAGACCAGAATATTACTTTATCTATTAATGAGAAATGCTTTGAGGCCGAACTCGATATTAAGACCCAGAGGTATCAGCGTCTGGAGCTCATATATCCAAAAGGACTCCATGTTGCCCAGGAGGCTATTGATATTACCTCCCCGCCATTTGGGTGTAAGTGGCTCTATGGCCATACATTTTAGTCCTGTAGGGTCCTTGCCATGTACCTGAAGAAAGTGATTTGACACACTGTGTGTGATCAAACCCTTAGTGATATTATAAACGTGCTTGTATAAACGGCGTTTAATGGACCTTGTAGTCATTCCCAAATACTGCAGACCGCAGGGACATTCCAAAAGATAAATAACGTTCGTGCTTTTGCAGGTAATGTGTTGTTTGATATTATACGTCTTTAAAGTGACCGTAGAGGAAAATTAAGCTCTTTTTAGACTGTATTTGCAGGCAGTGCATGTATTGCAAATAAAATAGCCTTTAAGGCCAAAACTGTTATGAAATTTTTTCCGCATAAGGGGACAGCTAGGCGCCAATTTCTGTCCAATGTTTGGTGCTTTTGTGAACACAATGTTTGATCTATTTGGTAATATATTGACTAGGTCTTTGTCCTTCATAAGAATTGGCCAATGCTTATGCAAAAACTTCTTTATATTAGGGGCCATTGAATTATGTTGAGTAATAAATGGTATTTTTGTTGTTGTCTCTGTTTTCTTTTTATATTGAAGAACAATTCGACCTCGGATATAATTTGATCCAAATCATGTGATGAATATTTCCTATCAATGAATTTATTTTTTAGATCTTGTGCTTGTACTTGGAAAGTGTTAATTGTTGAACTGTTTTGTTTTAACCTGATAAACTGGCCCTTTGGTATGTTGTTGATCCACGCAGGGTTGTGATGGCTATTGGCGTGTAGATAATTGTTGGCTTGAACGGTTTAAAAAAAAGTTTTAGTCTGTAAAGTGTTGTTTTCTATATATATATATATATACATAAATCCAAAAACTCTATTGAGGTATTGCTAGAAGTGAAAGTAAATTTAAGGTTAAACAAATTATTATTCATATAGTCCTGAAATGATAACAACTCTAATGGAGTGCCTGACCAAATAATAAAAATGTCATCGATGTAGCGCCGCCACAGGACCAAGCTCGCTCCATAGTGACAGCCGGACCAAATAAATTTATCCTCCCAGCTGCCTATGAAAAGATTGGCATAACTAGGAGCGAACTTAGTACCCATGGCGGTGCCACATGTCTGTATATAATAAGATCCATTGAAATTAAAAAAATTATGTGATAAAATAAACTTAATATCTATGACCAAAAAAGATTTAAATGTGTCAGAAACCAAAGGATCGCCATCCAATATCTGGCCAATAGCCTCACAACCCTGGACGTGGTCAATGACTGTGTACAGTGAAGACACATCTGCTGTAACCAAATAAAAATGTTGTTGCCACTGAACGTCCCTGAGGGTCTGCAGTTTGTGGGTCGTATCTCTTAAATAGGATGGAAGTTTGGTGGCATATATCTGTAGGTAATAATCTATGAATTCTGATAAATGAGAAGTAACTGATTGGATGCCGGATACGATCGGACGTCCTGGAGGTTTTTGTAAATCTTTGTGTATTTTGGGAATGATATAAAAAAATAGGGATAACAGGGTATTGGTTGTACAGAAAATCAAACTCTTGCTTGGTCAAAACTTGTTGTTCCAAGCCTTCGTTCAAAAAATCCATTAATTATTGCTGGTATTTAACAGTAGGATTGGTGGGGAGGGGCTGGTAGGTGGACCTGTCCGCAAGAATGCGCAGTGATTATTGGACATAATAAGTTTTGTCCATAATTACCAGACCCCCCCCTTATCTGCAGGTTTGATCACAATTGTGTCACTTTCTCCAAGTACTTTCAAAAGACCCTTTTCCTCAATGCTCAGATTGTGTTTTTTAATCTTAAAATTTCGACTCTGTGATTCTAAGTCATCCGCGACCATTTGTGAAAAGGTGCTAATAAAAGGACCACTCATGAACTTGGGAAAAAAAGTAGAAGGATTTTTAAATTTAGAGGTTGTACTGGGCACTGGACAAATACACCATGTGTTTCATTCTTCTCTGCTGAAACCATTCCGTGAGAATCCTTTTCCTGAACGGAGACTTCCTCCCCCTGAACCCGTCCTCGTTGATAACTCACTTTAGGGAAACTAACTCACTTCTTGAGCCCTTACTAACAAGACAGCCAGCTAATCTGATCATGCCCAAAACATATGCAACACAAAGTATAACCAATAAGTGTAATAATAAAGTCTTATCTGTTGCAGCTCCAAACAACAAACAGGAACACGGTTCTGGGGAGCAGGCTGTGTCCAGCCTCGCAGCGATCTTGATCTTTATCCTGGATTGGGGTCCCAGCTGGTCCCAGCAGCCTAGCTCCTCGCAGGACTGGGGACCAGAGCAACAGCAACGGCTTCCCAGCCGGGAGAGTTCTCTCCACCTTCCTGTGGAAAAACAAGCTCCCTGTGTGTGTGTCACTTCCTGCTTTTAAACCTGCAGTCTCTCAGGCCTCCTGCTTAATTAGGCTGCAGGTGTGCTTCCTTCTGTCTGAGGAGATTAACACTCTGTGAACTGGCTGCAGCGTCTCTCCATTCACTATTCCAGCCTACTGAGTCAGTGACTCTGTCACATATCCCTCTCCCCAGCGAAACATTGTCCTGTGGAGCGGCCCGTGCACCATTCCCGTGCACCAGCATTTTTGGCGAAAATGTCTGACGTCGGCCCTTCCCTCCCCCCCTTTTTTTTTTCTTGCCTTTCAATTTAGGCATTTTCTTTTTTGGGTAATTACCAGGCCATCTGGGCCTGAACACTCATCCTTCTCTACCTCTTTCTCTTGTGCCGTCCTGAGTCTAGGGTTGAAGCTCCGCCTTTGTTGTGTCCCCTTTTGCAAATGTCCCCAAGCCTCCTGCTGTCTATCAGCTATCTCTGCCTTCTTCCTCTTGGGCTCAGAGTCTCCCTTACCCTGTAGAAGAGCCAAGACCGCAGTTAGCTCATAGTATTCACTCACTAGTGCTTGTCCTGCTTCTCCCTCTGTTTTTTGACCTTCCTCAAAGGTTTTTTGTACTTCTTCATCTGAATCAGAAGTCTTCCTGGCCCTTTTCTTAGAAGAACCCACCCAGATTAAAGCTTCCCATGATACAGAGCTGTCAACCTTTTTCTTATCTTCCGGGCTCTTTTCCAGCTTTTGTTCCTCACCATTTTCTTTAGCTTCCTCTTGATTTTCAACAGAACCAGCACTACCAGTAGAAGACATGGTAGCACTCTTTGCTTTTTCAACCTCATCTTCTTTGTCACTTTCAGAAGGCAGCTTTGCACGCTTTTTAGGGGTGACCATTTTTTTAAAAGAGGCCCATGGTGTAATGCCTTCCTTCTTTCTTTCTCCATCAGAAGTGGCCCCTTCATCTTCTGTTTCAACAGTCTGTGCTGTGTCTCCCATTACATTTTCTGTAGGAGAGGTCTCTATAGACTCATCAGGAGAAGAGGGTGAACTGTCTCCTCCATCTACCTCTGCAGGATCACGAGACTCCACTGAGACAGGTACTTGTTCTGTCACATACTCTGCCTTTGTCTCTTCTTCCTTCTTTCCTTTATGCTTCTTGCCTGAAAGATTCTTTAAACCAGATCCAGTGAAAAGCTTCCTTAGAGGGCTACCTTGAAGCTTAGCCTTCTCTTGTGAAGACAGTAACTCCGCTTCAGTGGTGATGGCTTCTGGACCTTTCTCCATCAGCGTATTTTTAGTGTTGGTTTTCACCTCATTTATCTTTATAACTTCAATTTGGGTGGGAGTCTTATCAACCCTAAGTGTACCCCATGATGCCGCTCTATTACTGTCGGCAGACTCGTAGGCTTGGGCCTTTCTTTCTTGTCCCTTTAATTTACTCCGTTGGGAGTGTTGCTGGATAACCTGTGATGTCTTTCTCATCTTATTTTCCAACTGAGCGGTGTCCAACATAGCCACATGCTCAGTCTTTAGGGCCTCGAGTATCTCGTCCAGGTCACGCTTTTGTTTCTCCGCCAACTTGCGGCCAGCACGCTCAGACTCCAGGTCCTTCCTCAGGTCCTGAAGCTGTCCTTCTGATTATCTTTTTTCACTCAGTGCCGCTGCCAGTTCATCCTCTTTGGCGTTGAGTCGCGACTCCACATCTCTTAGCAGGTTCAGCGCAAGGCTTAAATCTGTTTCTTTTCCTCTATTTCTGACCAGCAATTGCCTGTGCTCCTCCCAGACCTTGTCCAGCTCCAGCTGCAGTCGGTCCCTCTCATTGACCGTTTTGTCCAGCAGCCTGTGGGTATCAGCCATCTCGATTTCATAGCGCAATGTCAGGCAAGCCACCTGACGGACGGTCACCTCCTCCCTATCGGCGAGTTGTATTTTGCGCTCAGCAATCTGCGTCTGCAGTTCTTCAATTTGATCCTGCAAATCAACTCTCAGGGCCTTCACCTCTTCCCGGTGCTTGCTCTGGGCTTGCGTCAGCGCCGCATTCATCTTTTGGAGCTCTGTAGTTTTTGTCGCCAGTATCGCCGCTGCTTCTGTTTTCCAGGCTTCTTTCTCCTTGGCATACTGACTCATGGAGATGGAGTTGCCTCTCTGCTTCTCCAGCTCTTGCTCCAGTCTCTGGACCTTTTCGCGCTCCTTCTCACACAGAATCACCTAGCTTTCAAGCTCCGTCCCCAGCGATGCTCTTGTGGCGTACAGCGTGGCCCTCAGCTCCTCATGCTGTTCTGTGGGGACATACTGGGTACTCAGTCGTTCCTGTAGCACTTGCTGCTTCTCCTTGGCCGCTTGCAGACTTGCATGTAGCTCTTGCAGCTGGCTCTGCCATAGGTGCGCTGCTTGTGTGTGCTGCTCCAGGGAGACACGTTGCATCCTCTCTGCATTCTGCAGTGCTTCCTGCACCTCTAATTTTTCTTGCGCCAATTGCGCCTTCACTTTCTGCGCTTGGTGAAGCTTCTCAGTCCCATCACTGACCTGACTGGTCAGGTTTAAAACCTCCTCTTTCAGGTTTATATTCTCCATTTTCACAGTCTCTATATCCCTTAGGACCGTCTCATTGGCTTTCTTCAAAGTACTCAGCTCTGTTTTGAGCGCGCTAGCTTCTTGGTGAGAAACTTCTAAGTCTTTGATGAAGTTTTGCACATCTCTCTGCGACATCTGATAGCACAGTCTCCAGTCAGGACTTGTTCTCTCTGATTCCATGTTAGCAATTGCGGTGTTGGCTTTATTCAAGCTTGTCGTCAGCTCCTCCAACTCACTCCGCAAGAGTTGCTCTGTTTTCTTTAAAGCCGCATACTCTTGTATAGCTGGCAGTATACACCTCTGTACCTCTGCATTAGCTTCTCGCTCCCTATTCAATTGTTTCTGCAAGACATCATAATCACGCTGGGCAGTTTGGAGTGCAGAAATTAAGGCCTCTTTTCCATGGATCAAGGATTCAGCTTCCCTTTGCTCCTCCTTTTCCTTTGCCACCGTTCCTGTGACAATTCTGCTCATCACTCCGGTATGCAGCACATCTCGGTGGCTTGCTGACTCCTGTTGTCCTGATATCGCAGGCTCAAGTGGTTCGGTCACTTCCTCTGTGACTTGAAAAATATTTTTCTTTTTCTTCTTTCTCTTTGTTTTATTAGTTCCAGAGACATCAGTGGTACTGGGCACACGCTCACTGGTATCAGCTTCCACATCTTGCTTGCATTCATAGGGCATTGCTTGCTTTTGCAGCTGTTTGTCTTTGAAAATTTTGGGGCACACATCTTCCATGTGACCTACTTTATGACAGGCCCAGCATACTAAATTCCTCTGTGGGTACGGCTCTCCTCCAGGGGCCACATACGAGTCGTCATCATCATCATCATCGTATGGCCTGAAGGGACACTGTTTTGTATGGTTATGTACATTGCAAAACTGACACATGACGGCGGCCATTTTAAAACCCCGGATTTTTTTTTTTCACACCCGACGAGGCAGACTTTGCACAACACACGTAACTTGTATGGGCTTTACAATCTTTGAACCTTCTGGGTTATTCTTAGGGCAACATCTTTGCCAAAATTCATTTTCACTTTCTTTTTTTACCAGACAGGGCAACCTTTGCTCACAGCACTTGCTAGCTGCAAATTCACTCGCTTCAGCAAAAGGCAGTAGCTTTACACAGCAATACTTTCATACCCGAAGGGGCAAATATTACACTCAGCGCTTGCTGGCTGTAACTTCCATGCTTCAGCAAAAATCATTTTTTTTTTCCGCGTGAATTCAGTGTCTTAACACATCTTCATCTACTAAACCTCAGAGGCGTAACATCCCACTTCTGACACCACCTGTGGCAGGACGGCCTAGCGGCGGGGTCAGTAAGACGCTAGACACGATGGGAAACGTTCAACTATAGTGGTTTATTAGCCACAACCAAAATAATTTACGGGTGCACTGTCCCTTTAAGAAAATACTTTCTTGAAAATTAAAGCCTGTTCCCTTTAGGGAAACTAACTCACTTCTTGAGCCCTTACTAACAAGACAGCCAGCTAATCTGATCATGCCCAAAACATATTCAACACAAAGTATAACCAATAAGTGTAATAATAAAGTCTTATCTGTTGCAGCTCCAAACAACAAACAGGAACACGGTTCCTGGGAGCAGGCTGTGTCCAGCCTCGCAGCGATCTTGATCTTTATCCTAGGTTGGGGTCCCAGCTGGTCCCAGCAGCCTAGCTCCTCGCAGGACTGGGGACCAGAGCAACAGCAACGGCTTCCCAGCCGGGAGAGTTCTCTCCACCTTCCTGTGGAAAAACAAGCTCCCTGTGTGTGTGTCACTTCCTGCTTTTAAACCTGCAGTCTCTCAGGCCTCCTGCTTAATTAGGCTGCAGGTGTGCTTCCTTCTGTCTGAGGAGATTAACACTCTGTGAACTGGCTGCAGCGTCTCTCCATTCACTATTCCAGCCTACTGAGTCAGTGACTCTGTCACACAAGTAAGACGCTCGGCAGCTGAGTACGCTGCTGAATTCCGCAGATGGGTTAACGATACTAATTGGAATAAGGCCGCGCAGAAATATCATTTTCGGCAGGGTCTCTCAGAGCAAGTTAAAGATGAACTAGCCCGGGTGGAGCCCCAGAGAGATTTCAGGACTTTGTCCGTTTATGCATCCAAATTGATCGCAGGCTTACGGAAAGACGATTGGAGAGACAGGGGTTCATGCCAAGCGACCCCGGTTTAGAGATGTCAGTACCCCAAGACGTTCCAGGGAGACTGAGGAGGAGCCGATGCAAGTAAATACACTGCGGGGACCCATCTCAACCGGGGAAAGGAATAGACGCTGAACAGAAGATCTCTGTTTATTTTGCGGAAACGATGGACACTATCTCGCTGATTGCACAAATAAGTCCAGGCGGTCTTCTTTTCAGAGCCCTAGGAGAAATCAGCTGCACGCTATTTCAAAGACTGTTTTCTCTGCTTCTCAAGGGAAAGATAACCCTCCTTCGCTACACCCTCACCTCCTGGTTTCTATTATAATCGAGGAAGGAACACATCGTTTTTCAACCACAGTAATGGTCGACTCAGGGGCGGCAGGGAATTTTATAGACATAGAATTCGCCAAGAACAATTCGATATCATTTGTAGCCAAGGAATCGCCAGAAAGGTTGGAAGTCGTTGACGGTTCTCCCTTGAGCTCTGGACCTGTTACCCATTTAACAAGTAACTTAACACTAATCATGGAGCCCAATCACCAGGAGAAGATTTCATTTGGTCTCATTCCATCACCTTTGTTTCCAGTGATTCTGGGACTTCCATGGCTCATGATCCATAACCCACTAATTGACTGGAAGACAAAGACCCTCACGTTTCCCTCAGAGCACTGTCAGCTAGCCTGTCTACCTAAAACTCCTATACCAGAGTGTGTAGGAATACATAAGATTTCCTCGTCTCAAGAAAATCTTCTGCCGGCTCCACACTCTGAGTTTTTAGATGTGTGTGACAAGAAGAATGCGGATACGCTTCCCCCACATCGCTCCTATGACTGTCCCATTGAATTATTACCGGGTGCTGCCATTCCGTTTGGAAGAATCTATTCCCTCTCAGAACCGGAATTGAAGGTCCTCAATGACTACCTACAGGAGAAACTATCAAAGGGTTTTATCCGACCCTCTTCTTCTCCAGCAGGCGCTGCGCTCTTCTTCGTGGGAAAGAAAGACGGTTCTCTACGCCCCTGCATTGACTATCGGGAACTAAATAAGATTACGGTGAAGAACAGGTACCCATTAGCTCTGATTCCTTAACTATTGGAAAGAATTCGGTCAGCCAAAATCTTTACCAAATTAGAGCTCAGAGGAGCGTATAATTTGGTCCGCATTCGACCCGGTGACGAATGGAAAACAGCCTTCCGAACCCGTTATGAGCACTATGAATATCTGGTGATGCCTTTTGGACTCTGCAATGCCCCTGCTACCTTCCAGCATTTAATCAATGATGTCCTCCAAGAGTTATTGGACCAATTCGTAGTGGCATACCTGGATGACATCCAAGACTTCACAGATAACATCATGGAGCACCAGAGACATGTACGAATTGTCATTGAGTGTCTCCGTAAGTACAAATTGTACATAAAGTTAGAAAAATGCGAATTCGAAAAGACCAGCATGCAATTTCTCGGTTACATCATCTCTCCCGAGGGTTTGAGTATGGAACCAGGCAAGATTAAAGCCGTGGTGGAACGGCCAATCCCTCGAAATGAAAAGGACATCAGATATTTGTGGGCTTTGCCAATTTCTATAGACGTTTTATTAAAAATTTCTCTGGCATTATTGCCCCAATCACCCAACTCAAACGGAAAGAATTCCCCTTCAAACGGTCTCCTAAAGCAGATGCGGCATTCGAACAATTGAAGTCACTCTTCACATCTGCCCCTATCCAAATCCATCCAAATCCAGAATTACCATTCATCTTGGAAGTGGATGCATCCGACTCCGTTGTTGGTGCCATTCTGTCACAAAGAATTGGACCCAAGATGCTCCTTCATCCATGTGCCTTTTATTCATACCAAATGTCAACAGCTGAACGAAATTATGACATCGGAAACAAAGAACTCTTGGCTATAAAAGCTGCATTCTCTGAGTGGAGACATCTACTGGAGGGGGCCAATCGCCCAATTACGGTCATTACGGATCACAGGAACTTACTGCTGCGGCCAAGTTTATTCGAGCATTTGCCCGTTCTTGGCCGCAGCAGTATCCTGGCGCGCGCCGGAGGGTGACGGGCGCGCGCCGAAGCAGCGGAAGAGCGCCCTCCGATCGGGGCGCTCTCCCTACCGCTGCCGGGTCCGCCGGGTCCCCCGGAACCCCCTGCCGCCGTCCCGCGATCGCGGGACACCAGGGCTCCCTCGGGGAGCCCTGGACGCCCGTGCAGGGGGCGCAGGCTCCCGATGATGCGTGACCGCGCGTCGGTGACGCGCGGCACGCCGAGGGGCGGCCACTAGCAAGCCGGGAAATCTCCCGGCTTGCGGTACCGGCCACACTTTAATAAAGTGTGTCGGTAGTGTAGATTTCATTCGATCCGCAAAGAGACTGTCTGCGCGACAAGCCAGATGGGCTCTCTTCTTTGCAAGATTTCAGTTCCACATCTCATACCGCCCTGGCTCCAAGACTGGGAAAGCCGACGCCTTGTCATGGTCATTGTCTAATCCTAGTTCAGACAAAGAGCAAGAAGAAACTATTCTTCCAAAAATAATTTTTTTGGGCATCACATTCTCCGCCGGTCTCCTCACACGAATAAAGGGAGCCGACTCAAATGACTCTTTTCTTAAAAACCCTCCTCCTGAAGCAGAATTCTTTCTATGTGATGGTCTCTGGAACTGTAAGGATCGTCTGTTCGTCCCTAAGGATGTAAGATTAGAGGTGCTCCAATTAATGCACGACTCCCGACCCGCTGGTCACCCAGCTGTCCTCAAGACACAAGAAGTGTTGTCTCGCTCTTTTTGGTGGCCTAAATTAGCACAAGATGTTAAAGACTATGTTCTCTCCTGTGAGACTTGTGCTAGGACCAAGTCCCCTTCAGCATCACCTGTGGGTTTGCTGCAGCCTCTTCCGGTTCCAACTCGTCCTTGGGGAGCCATATTAATGGATTTTATTGTTGACCTGCCCTGATCAAGTGGACATAATACCATCCTGGTAGTAGTGGATCGACTTACAAAGATGGCTCACTTCATTGTAGCACAGAATCTTCCTTCTGCAGACCAGACAGCCAAGTTGATTGTGAAAGAGGTGTTTCGGCTTCACGGGGCTCCTGATGAGATCATATCCGATAGAGGGGTACAATTCACTTCAAAATTTTGGAGGACCTTCTGTTCCTCTCTAGGAATTCGTTTAAATTTATCGTCTGGCTATCATCCACAATCCAATGGCCAGAAAGAAAGGACCAATCAGACTTTGGAACAATACTTACGATGTTTTGTTTGTCATCTCCAGGATGACTGGATTGATTTCCTACCATTAGCTGAGTTTTCATACAACAACTCACATCATTCATCGACTCAGAGGAGTCCCTTTTTCTCAAATTATGTATTTCATCCAACCTTTATTCCTCGTTTTCCATCTTCGGGCCCCATTCCGGAAGTTATGGAGAAACTGGAGACTCTGCGAGACAACCAGGAGACCCTCAAAGAGACACTTCGTGAGACTCAAGTAAAGTACAAAAGAGCAGCAGACCAACACCGCAGACCCTCCCCAGAATTTAAAGTCGGGGATAAAGTCTGGCTTTCTACATGAAATCTACGTTTAAAGGTTCTACCATTAAATTGGGCCAAAAATACATGGGGCCATTTCGCATCTCAGCACTAATAAATCCAGTGTCCTTCAGATTAGAGCTTCCTGAGACCATCAAAATACACCCTGTGTTTCATTCTTCTCTGCTGAAACCTTTCCGTGAGAATCCGTTTCCTGGACGGAGACTTCCTCCCCCTGAACCCGTCCTCGTGGATAACAAAGAGGAATTCATTGTGGAGTGAATTTTGGATTCCAGGTTACACCGAGGGAAACTACAGTACCTGGTTCACTGGGGGGGGCGGGCTATGGCCCAGAGGAGAGGTCTTGGGAACCCAAAGATTTTGTACTTGCTCCGCGACTAGTCAAAGCTAGCAAGGATCGTCCGGAGAACGCTCTTGGGAGGGTGGAGTAATATCATATTCTCTAGCCTGCTGTACCCATGCTTGGCCACCAGGACTGCTGCCACTCTCAATGTCTTGTTCTAGCCTGCAGTACCTATACTTGTCCACCGGGATTTCTGCTGCTAAACTAAGGAACATTCCAGACCCTGATACCTGACACCTCTGCACCTGTTCTCCACCTCTCAGTCTGCATATATAAACCTCCCTTTCCTGTTCCTCCCTTGCCTGTTTATACTGGTTCCTTAGCTCCTGCAAGGTTCCTGTGTTTACTGCTGTGCTAGCTATTGCTATCATCCTGTTCCAGTCTCCTCATTGCCGACCTCTGCTTGTTACCTGACTTACCCTATCTGTCGCCTGCCTTGGACCTCTGCTTGTTTCCTGACTACGCTATCTGCCGCCTGCCTCAGACCCCTGCTTGTTACCCGACAACGCTATCTGCCGCCTGCCTTGGACCTCTGCTTGTGACCCCTACTACGCTCCTGCTGTTCCTGCCACTGGGATCCACTCCAGCCGAAGTCCAATCCTTGACAATGAGAATGTTTCGGATTTAATTTGTTGCTATTCTTCGTGTATCCGCCAGGTGGCAGATATTCATGAATTGTAATGCGCATGCGCTTCAGTAATGTGTAGACTTGCAGGTGTTTACAAAATACCACAGTGGTCCTTTGTGAATTGACCTTGGTACTGAAGAAGTTGTACAACATTGTATCTATTTAGGCATTTCATATTAAAAACTAAATGCAGCTACGGGTTGTTGTAAATTATATTCGCTCAATTGGCGTGGGAACTACTTAGGGCCTCGGTCAAGTTCACAGCCAAATTGGCGTGGGAACTTCTGTTCTAGGGCACCTAGAAATAAAATGTATTGTGCCCCCAGATGTTAGGAACCCCCTCACTACACCCCAACAGGGTCCGAGCATGTACAGTACTGTACTTTAAAATAAATTAAATATGCAATTTTACTATTACTGCGCACGCACGCGCAGACTGTGTTGAACCGCGAAGGTATTAGACTTCAAAGACAACAGCTCGCAAACGCCCCCAAGCGTTTTTACACGGCATTGCAGTAAACACAACACAACACCATTTGGCAGACAAGGCTCAACCATGGTCAATTGGCTGCAACATGCAATGAAGTGACAGGGAATTGCACTTGGTCTTGGAAGTCCATAGTGCTGGGTTGACATTAAATATAATAGTTTGTCTCCAACTGCCCTCTTCCTTTCACTTCTCTTACTATCTTCTTTCTGGTTGAGGTGATTCATATATTTTATTGTGTTGGAAAAAACTCCTAAAACAAAAACCTCATTTACATGCCTGATGTGCGTTAAAATAAAAGAAGGATAATCCCATTTATGTGGGAGGCTTAACACTTGGACCTGAGATTCATTTTGAGGCATAAATAAACAACATTGAGTGAGGGATGTCAACCTCAAATCTTCTCAGTCTTTAAAACGTCATAGATTTTTTTCTTGTCATTTTCATTTTCAGTCTTCTTTCATTATATCTTTCTACTTTCTGCTGGTTGAAGTGGTTATGTATTTCATTGTGTGGGCAAAATCATCAAACCCAAAAGCCATTTCACTTGCAGGTTACATCTCAAAATAAAAGTGAGACACCTACTGTATAGTACTGGTAGAATTTTACATTGGGCCTGTCCACTCCATTTGTGACCTTGGGTTGACCAAAACGAAACTCTTAAATTAGATTGAACATCTGAGGGGAGGGGTTTTATCAGTAATATATGGCTATAATAACTTGCGGTGGCTAGGCTGCAGGTGAATGACGGGGAAGGTGGGTTTGGAAACAAGTTGACAAGGGGATTTGTACCATTTTTCAAGTTAACCTTGTATGTATGTATGTCTTTATATAGCAGCATTAATGTACATAGCGCTTCACAGCAGTAATACATGTGATAATCATATAAATAACAAATAATACAAATAACATGTTATGGGAAGTTTTGGAGTAATTGTATGACTGTTGCACGTTTGAAGGAGTAGGGAAAGGTACCAGAGTAGAGGGAAGAGTTAAAAAATTGTGTGTGAGTGCCAGGATTATAATAGAAGCAAGAGGTTTTAGGAGATGGGAGGGAATGGGGTCAAGAGGGCAGGTGGTAGAGGGAGAAGAGATCAGCAATGACACATACTCCCCTGTGACAGCGGAAAAAGAGCCATGGAAGGCAGGAGGAGAGTTAGGAAGAGGTGTAGGATGAGGAGGAAACAGAGGGGATGTCTTTATGTACAGTATGGATTCCGCCTTTTCCTTGAAATAGTCAGCAAAGTTCTGAGGTGAAATGAAGGAAGAACAGGCAGCCGAGGGTGGTCTGCGTAGGGTGTCAACGTGGGTTAGACTTGTGCATTTTTATTAGTGAAGAAAAGTAGGTTTATTTAGCCTGAGAGAGAGAGTAGAGTAGAAACAGGAAAGCATACATTTGTAGTGAAGGAAGTCTGTGAGAGTGTGAAATTTCCTCCAGAGGCGTTCAGGGAAATGATTACAGGAACGCAGCATGCACATGTGGAAATTTAGCCAGGGACTGGGGTTAGAAGGGTCAAAACGGCAGAGATAGAGCGGGGCATGTAGATCAAGAGATGAGGATAGGGCAAAGTTGAAGTTCCTGACCAGGTTGTCAGGGCCTGGAGCAGAGCTGAGATATGAGAGGGAGGAGCGTAAAAAGGAATCAAAAGCTGGTAGGTTAACCTTGTAAAGTATATAAAGGGGAAGGCAAGCCTCATTGCTGACTTGTAATACTGAAATTGAAAACTGTGGGGTGTTTCTTGCTATATCTTTTAGAATTATTTAAAGTTTATAATTACGTTTTATCATTAATTTTTATGATTGTAATATTAGTTTTACATTTATCCATGCTTTTTTATATAATTTTTCATGCTTAATAATTTTTAATTTTTATTTTTTAATATGATTTGTCAAACTATAACAGAAAAGAATCCCTATAATGTGGCACGAAATGAACACCCTAATTAAAATGTAATTTTTATTAAGTAACTTAAAATAAAACTGTTCGGGAACCACACATACAAAACACAAACTCTAATAAAAACAGTTAAAAGAACCGAAGAGGTGTGGGGCTGAAGTGCTAGTATTGCAGTATTATATATATCTGTTACCAGACTTGGTGTATCACATAAATAGTGCGGGTACTGCCTATATAGTATATCCTGAACAGACAAAGTGTAGTCTACATAGAAACCTGTATAAACATCTTATAGCCAAATAATAGGTGGGGATGAGCACTCAGAGTGCTGCCTAGATGAGCAATATCCCTGCGGCAAGCACAGAGGTGCTAGTGTAACAAGAGGAGCCTAACCCAGCTATATAGGGCAAGGTAACAAAGGTCGATGAGTGCTAAACCAAATTAGCATATGTGAGTCCCCACCTAAGAGCTGCAGGTGTAGTATTCGCAGCACTTGAGCTGAGGGACCTGCCCAGGTAAGTATCTCTCTGGCAGCCCCACTAAAGCTAGATGTAACTAAAAGGACAGGTTATTAGTAACAGGATTGGCATACCCTAGAAGTCTGAGTGCTGTTGCTGCCCACGGATGCAGTCTACGAAGCACTCAAACGGAACACAAGCCCACACCTCTCCGATGAGCCGACATTACGTGATGGTGATGTCAGATGTACCCTACGTACGTTTCACCGTAACTGGCTTTATCGGGGGCGGGTTCCAGGAGCTCCTGTTAGGTTTATATGCACAAGCGTTGCTATGGTTACTGAACGCTGATGCCCTCTGATTGGTTATAGTTCTTCACCAATCACAGCGCTTATATGGATGACGCTCCCCTACCAGAGGGAGGGGGAGAGAGAGGGAGGTGGAAGTCTCCTAAGTGTGTCGCTGGGGACGCCTCTCTGCACTGAATGATACTGAATATAGATGTGATGCTTGCATGTAAATGACTAATAAACAATGTCCATCAAAGTGAGCTGTATGAAAAATCGATTAGCCCCCACTCATGTTCAGTTCTCCCTAAAGATGGCTTTGTGAATGGGCCATGTATTGAGGAGCTGGTTGTATAAACATTTAACATTAACATTTAACTCCCATAATGTAAGATGAATCCCAGAGTCAGGATCATGATGACTCAATAGTGAAGAGTGTTTCTGAAACTAAGTTCAAGTAGTGGGGTATACAGTGGAGAAGGGGGAAACCTTATTGGATGTCCAAATCATATTAAGTTCTGTGCTGTATGTAACTTGTACTGGGAGAAATGCAAAAGGAATAGCAGTAAGATCATAGGAAGGGAGTGTATAAAACCACTTCATTTAAACCATCAGGGGTTAAAGTGGATAATGTAAATATCCATCTAGACTCCTTTTGCAGTAATTTTTTATCCCAGTCCCCCCCTCTAATGGTGGGTAAGACCCTGTCGATTCCCTGAAATGTCAGCGAGTTGGCATTCCCCTGGTGGTATTCCCTGACATTTCTAGAGACGGGGGTGTCATCACAGTTTTTAATAGAGCCTATATGCTACAGTATGCGGCGGCGAAACTCTCTGCCAGTTTTGCCTACATACTGGATGCCGCAACAGCAGGTGATAAGATAAATGAGTTTTGTGGTTTTACAGTTGAAAAGAACCCTTATATGGTACTCTTTACAATTGCTAGAGAAGGATTTGCTGATTTTGATAAATTGACAAGCCTTACAGGAACCACCATTGTGGGTTCCTTGTGGTTAAGGTGGAAGCCAAGTGCTCAGAAATTCTGTTTTAGGTTTGGTAGAAGTGACTATGGACCAGGACATCTTTGAGATTCCTGGACCATCTACTCACCATGAATGGCTCATTATTCAGTACCTCTTGTAGATCTTGGTCCTGGAGTAATATATGCCATTGTTTTTTAATACATCTTTTATGTTATTCCATTGTGCACTGTATGTGCTGTTGAACCGTATAAGTTTTTTGTCCTCAATCTTGTTTTTGCACTGCAAGAGTGATTCTCTTGGGGTCATAAGTGCTCTGTGATAAGCCTTCTTGATGGTTTTGTTGCTAGAACCCCGTTGGAGAAAATTCTGACGCATAGTCTCTGCGTGTATTTTGAAGTCAGCTATCCCAGAGCAGTTTCTCCTTATTTGCAGGGATTGTCCTGTGGTATCCCTTTAATTAGGCATACAGAATATTGACTGTCTGCTCTGAGATAGCTGTTCGTAGCTGTTTTTTTGAGTGAGTGGTTGTACTGATCGCTCCTTCTGAGTTGATGCTGATGCATAAATCTAAAAAGACTATGCTTTTCTCATTGATTTCGTGTGTAAGCTTCAAGTTGTGTGTTGGTATTCAGAGTTTCTACAAACTTGATAAACTGACTTTTGCTCCCTTTCCAGAGAACACACACGTCATCAATGTAGCATAACCAGAGAATGATATTGTCAGTAAACTCATCAAGTGCATCACTGAAACCCTCAAAAAAGGATGAGTTGGTGAATGGCATAATGAGTTTTTGGAACGATGTGTCACCTTGGATCGATGTAATAAATATATCGACCATATTGCGACTGTGTTTCCCATTGTGATAGAGCGTAATTGGCAAGCATCAGGAAGGTAGTATAGTACTGTACTTTAGTATGGTAAGTACAGGCACACCAAGTACAGCATGATACAGGTAAGTATGGCACTGATTGTTTTACTGTATAAAGCATTTACTTTACTGCACTAATTTTTACATTTTTAGAGAGAGCTGGCTGCACTACCAATCTTGTTAGAAAGTATTTTACAGTACAGTAGTTCCACTATACAGTAGTTTGACATTAGTAACTGCATACAGTAGTCCAATATGGAGTAGTTTTATTGTACACAATGCAATTATATGCACTTAACTGCACTAATTTTTTCTTTCCTTTTCAGAGCCAGCTGGCTGCACAACAAAAGGACGGGTGGGTTGAGGGGGGTATCATGTGTAAATTATGTGAACTGTGTGTATAGTGTATCTACAGTCATGATTTACACCCCCCCCCTCTCTCAATGAACTACAGAATGCAATGTGGCCATGACGAACAAGATAAAGACTAAACATTTGTATTACTGTTTTTATTATTATAAATGGGCATTATTCATGATTATTTGTATTTTTCATTCTTCCATGATTATGCACCGGCCCTCAAATTTCAACTGACAGAAGAACTACAGTACACTACTGTACACTACTGTGCGTGTACAAAGAAGATAAACACTGAAAATTATTATTTGTATTTTTTATTCCTGATAAAATAAAATAAATATTTCATTACATTCACATTTTGTTTCTTTGAACTTTAAATTCACTGTGAATGTGTGAGGAAAGGGATTCTTCAAGAAGGCTTACATTTTTATTCATTGGTTACATAATCAGATTAACATATTCAATTTGAGAAGGGTTTATCACAAGTGCGCATGCGTTACCGTAAAAAAAGCCTCAAAGGGTTGGGGGGGGTCATCATAATGGATTAGCATAAGGGATTAGTGAAGTTATACATGCATGCGCATTAATCCGCAACTAGGTCACTTCCCAAAGAGGATTACACGCAGGCGCAGAGATGTGACGCTCGGCTCGGGACGATTAAAAGCACAAAGCCAAGCTTTTGAAAATGAATGGTATTCGAGAGGTGTCGATAAGAAGTTGAAATCCTTGAGCCTTGTGTGTATCTGCAGGGGGGAAGGGGGGTAAAGCTGCATGAAGGATTAGCAGTGCTGTACTGTAGTTCAAAGACATATTTTCAACAGGTTATCATAATGTTTTGATCCCCAGACCCCCGAATCAATAAAAATTACATAAAGCATGTGAATGACCAGTGTCACATTAAAAAGCTACAGTACCGATAGGATATCAGAATAACAATCATTTTTATGCAGGCACACATGTCTGGAAACAAACCATAAAAAATAAAAAATAAATAAAACATTTCCAGACTTGAACTTCCACATGATTGTGAAGTTATACACGCATACGCATTAATCATCAACTAGGTACCTTCTCAAAGAGGATTACATGCAGGCGCTGAAATTTGACACTAGGTTCTGTACATTATACACACAGGAATGTGATGACAGTTTCGGGATGATTGAAGCAAGAAAGCCATCTGGCTGGGAGAGGTGTACTGAACTGTAGATAAGAAGTTGAAATAGTACTTTAGTCGTGTGTGCGGGGGCGAGAGGGAGAGCGCTGTATGCGCCGAAATGTGATACTGTAACACGCCTATGCATTTCAACAATTTTCAAATGAGACATACAGTACTGTACAATACTGTACGGTACACGCATAATATAAAAAAGAGTATGAAAACAAGTAAAAGTACTGATAACAAAATACTGTAATACAGTACTGTATAGAAATGTGATAATTTTATATTCAAAGAAGACGCGACGCTATATTTTTGTAATACTGTATACTGTAAATTCTCCATTTTACAAATACTGCGCGCACACACAGACATAATGCATTAGACATGCATTAGACTTATTAGACTTTTAAGACAACAGCTCGAGAACGCCCGCCTGTGTTTTTAAACGGTATTGCAGTATATCGGACAGCGCTAAAAATCCGAGCGCTAAAATACTGGAAAGTGCTACGGAAAAACAGAAAATATACCACATCTGGCCGCGGTTAGCAGAGCGCTGCGGATCCAGCCGCATTAGGATAAAGGCGGCCGCAGCTGTAGGCCCCATAGTCGGACGCAAATGCACTGATTTAATCACTGCTGTTTTTATCGGCCCCACTGACTCTGGCACTGAGTTTGAAGTCGGGGAACCTGGGCAAGTCACTTTATTTAACTGTGCATCAGGCACCAAAAAACATAGATTGCAAGCTCTATGGGGAAGGGACTGTGTCTGCAATAGGTCTCTGTAAAGCGCTACGTAAAACTAGCAGCGCTATACAAAAACAATAATTATTATCTGAAGTTTCTGAGCACTGAAAGTGTGTAACAGAATAAGGGATGGGTTACATTACACAGAACAGTACGACGTGCATTACTATATCAATTGTCTCGAAATACAGTACTTTGAATTTAGCTTAAAGACAAACTAACACGGCCTATCATTACAGCTGCACAACACCATTTGGCAGACAAGGCTCAACCATGGTCAATTGGCTGCAACATGCAATGAAGTGACAGGGAATTGCACTTGGTCTTGGAAGTCCATAGTGCTGGGTTGACATTAAATATAATAGTTTGTCTCCAACTGCCCTCTTCCTTTCACTTCTCTTACTATCTTCTTTCTGGTTGAGGTGATTCATATATTTTATTGTGTTGGAAAAACCTCCTAAAACAAAAACCTCATTTACATGCCTGATGTGCGTTAAAATAAAAGAGAGATAATCCCATTTATGTGGGAGGCTTAACACTTGGACCTGAGATTCATTTTGAGGCATAAATAAACAACATTGAGTGAGGGATTCAACCTCAAATCTTCTCAGTCTTTAAAACGTCATAGATCTTTTTTCTTGTCATTTTCATTTTCAGTCTTCTTTCATTATATCTTTCTACTTTCTGCTGGTTGAAGTAGTTATGTATTTCATTGTGTGGGCAAAATCATCAAACCCAAAAGCCATTTCACTTGCAGGTTACATCTCAAAATAAAAGTGAGACACCTATAGTGCTGATAGAATTTTACATTGGGCCTGTCCACTCCATTTGTGACCTTGGGTTGACCAAGTGGAAACTCTTAAATTAGATTGAACATCTGAGGGGAGGGGTTTTATCAGTAATATATGGCTATAATAACTTGTGGTGGCTAGGCTGCAGGTGAATGACGGGGAAGGTGGGTTTGGAAACAAGTTGACAAGGGGATTTGTACCATTTTTCAAGTTAACCTTGTATGTATGTATGTATGTCTTTATATAGCAGCATTAATGTACATAGCGCTTCACAGCAGTAATACATGTGATAATCATATAAATAACAAATAATACAAATAACATGTTATGGGAAGTTTTTGAGTAATTGTATGACTGTTGCACGTTTGAAGGAGTAGGGAAAGGTACCAGAGTAGAGGGAAGAGTTAAAAATGTGTGTGAGTGCCAGGATTATAATAGAAGCAAGAGGTTTTAGGAGATGGGAGGGAATGGGGTAAAGAGGGCAGGTGGTAGAGGGAGAAGAGATCAGCAATGACACATACTCCCCTGTGACAGCGGAAAAAGAGTCAAGGAAGGCAGGAGGAGAGTTAGGAAGAGGTGTAGGATGAGGAGGAAACAGAGGGGATGTCTTGATGTACAGTATGGATTCCACCTTTTCCTTGAAATAGTCAGCAAAGTCCTGAGGTGAGATGAAGGAAGAACAGGCAGCCGAGGGTGGTCTGCGTAGGGTGTCAACGTGGGTTAGACTTGTGCATTTTTATTAGTGAAGAAAAGTAGGTTTATTTAGCCTGAGAGAGAGAGTAGAGTAGAAACAGGAAAGCATACATTTGTAGTGAAGGAAGTCTGTGAGAGTGTGAAATTTCCTCCAGAGGCGTTCAGGGAAATGATTACAGGAACGCAGCATGCACATGTGGAAATTTAGCCAGGGTCTGGGGTTAGAAGGGTCAAAACGGCAGAGATAGAGCGGGGCATGTAGATCAAGAGAGGAGGATAGGGCAAAGTTGAAGTTCCTGACCAGGTTGTCAGGGCCTGGAGCAGAGCTGAGATATGAGAGGGAGGAGCGTAAAAAGGAATCAAAAGCTGGTAGGTTAACCTTGTAAAGTATATAAAGGGGAAGGCAAGCCTCATTGCTGACTTGTAATACTGAAGTTGAAAACTGTGGGGTGTTTCTTGCTATATCTTTTAGAATTATTTAAAGTTTATAATTACGTTTTAACATTAATTTTTATGATTGTAATATTAGTTTTACATTTATCCATGCTTTTTTATATAATTTTTCATGCTTAATTATTTTTAATTATTATTTTTTAATATGATTTGTCAAACTATAACAGAAAAGAATCCCTATAATGTGGCACGAAATGAACACCCTAATTAAAATGTAATTTTTATTAAGTAACTTAAAATAAAACTGTTCGGGAACCACACATACAAAACACAAACTCTAATAAAAACAGTTAAAAAAACCTAAGAGGTGTGGGGCTGAAGTGCTAGTATTGCAGTATTATATATATATCTGTTACTAGACTTGGTGTATCACATAAATAGTGCGGGTACTGCCTGTATAGTATATCCTGAACAGACAAAGTGTAGTCTAGATCGAAACCTGTATAAACATCTTATAGCCAAATGATAGGTGGGGATGAGCACTCAGAGTGCTGCCTAGATGAGAAATATCCCTGCGGCAAGCACAGAGGTGCTAGTGTAACAAGAGGAGCCTAACCCAGCTATACAGGGCAAGATAACAAAGGTCGCTGATTGCTAAACCAAATTAGCATATGTGAGTCCCCACCTAAGAGCTGCAGGTGTAGTAACCGCAGCACTTGAGCTGAGGGAGCTGCCCTGGTAAGTATCTCGCTGACAGCCCCACTACAGCTAGATGTAACTAAAAGGACAGGTTATTAGTGACAGGATTGGCATACCCTAGAAGTCTGAGTGCTGTTGCTGCCCACGGATGCAGTCTACGAAGCACTCAGACGGAACACAGGCCCACACCTCTCCGATGAGCCGACGTTACGTGATGGTGATGTCAGATGTACCCTACGTACGTTTCACCGTAACTGGCTTTATCGGGGGCGGGTTCCAGGAGCTCCTGTTAGGTTTATATGCGCAAGCGTTGCTATGGTTACTGAACGCTGACGCCCTCTGATTGGTTATAGTTCTTCACCAATCACAGCGCTTATATGGATGACGCTCCCCTACCAGAGGGAGGGGGAGAGAGAGGGAGGTGGAAGTCTTCTAAGTATGTCGCTGGGGACGCCTCTCTGCGCTGAATGATACTGAATATAGATGTGATGCTTGCATGTAAATG
This sequence comes from Ascaphus truei, assembly GCF_040206685.1. Lineage (NCBI taxonomy): Eukaryota > Metazoa > Chordata > Amphibia > Anura > Ascaphidae > Ascaphus > Ascaphus truei. The sequence continues at coordinate 177,751,265 of NC_134483.1, forward strand.
ACTAATAAACAATGTCCATCAAAGTGAGCTGTATGAAAAATCGATTAGCCCCCACTCATGTTCAGTTCTCCCTAAAGATGGCTTTGTGAATGGGCCATGTATTGAGGAGCTGGTTGTATAAACATTTAACATTAACATTTAACTCCCATAATGTAAGATGAATCCCAGAGTCAGGATCATGATGACTCAATAGTGAAGAGTGTTTCTGAAACTAAGTTCAAGTAGTGGGGTATACAGTGGAGAAGGGGGAAACCTTATTGGATGTCCAAATCATATTAAGTTCTGTGCTGTATGTAACTTGTACTGGGAGAAATGCAAAAGGAATAGCATAGGAAGGGAGTGTATAAAACCACTTCATTTAAACCATCAGGGGTTAACGTGGATAATGTAAATATCCATCTAGACTCCTTTTGCAGTAATTTTTTATCCCAGTCCCCCCCTCTAATGGTGGGTAAGACCCCGTCGATTCCCTGAAATGTCAGCGAGTTGGCATTCCCCTGGTGGTATTCCCTGACATGTCTAGAGACGGGGGTGTCATCACAGTTCTTAATAGAGCCTATATGCTTCAGTATGGGGCGGCGAAACTCTCTGCCAGTTTTGCCTACATACTGGATGCCGCAACAGCAGGTGATAAGATAAATGAGTTTTGTGGTTTTACAGTTGAAAAGAACCCTTATATGGTACTCTTTACAATTGCTAGAGAAGGATTTGCTGATTTTGATAAATTGACAAGCCTTACAGGACCCACACTTGTGGGTTCCTTGTGGTTTAGGTGGAAGCCAAGTGCTCAGAAATTCTGTTTTAGGTTTGGTGAAGTGACTATGGACCAGGACATCTTTGAGATTCCTGGACCGTCTACTCACCATGAATGGCTCATTATTCAGTACCTCTTGTAGATCTGGGTCCTGGAGTAATATATGCCAATGTTTTTGTATACATCTTTTATGTTATTCCATTGTGCACTGTATGTGCCTATGAACCGTATAAGTTTTTTGTCCTCAATCTTGTTTTTGCACTGCAAGAGTGATTCTCTTGGGGTCATAAGTGCTCTGTGATAAGCCTTCTTGATAGTTTTGTGGCTATAACCTCATTGGAGAAACTTCTGACGCATAGTCTCTGCGTGTATTTTGAAGTCAGCTATCCCAGAGCAGTTTCTCCTTATTCGCAGTGATTGTCCTGTGGTATCCCTTTAATTAGGCATACAGAATGATGATTGTCTGCTCTGAGATAGCTGTTCGTAGCTGTTTTTTTGAGTGAGTGGTTGTACTGATCGCCCCTTCTGAGTTGATGATGATGCGTAAATCTAAAAAGACTATGCTTTTCTCATTGATTTCGTGTGTAAGCTTCAAGTTGTGTGTTGGTATTCAGAGTTTCTACAAACTTGATAAACTGACTTTTGCTCCCTTTCCAGAGAACACACACGTCATCAATGTAGCATAACCAGAGAATGATATTGTCAGTAAACTCTTCAAGTGCATCACTCAATATGGCATTTATTATGGGGCCAGGCATTCATAGCTGACCCGCATTCAACACCACAGGTCCCCCACACTGTTTGGAGATAGCAATTGATACACTGAACTTTATATACTCAAGAGAGTGGATTCAAAGTGGTTCTTCTAAGAATTGTTTTATCCCTCAAGACATTATCACTTCTACAGTGATTCTTCACAGCTGAGTATCGATTGTTGGAACCCTGTTTCCTACCACTTGCATCACTCAATATGGTTTGTTTCTCTTTCTTGTAAGGAGAAACAAATCATATTGAGTGATGCACTTCAAGAGTTTACTGACAATATCATTCTCTGGTTACACTACATTGACGATGTGTGTGTTCTCTGGAAATGGAGCAAAAGTCAGTTTATCAAGTTTGTAGAAACTCTGAATACCAACACTCACAACTTGAAGCTTACACATGAAATCAATGAGAAAGGCATAGTTTTTTTAGATTTATGCATCAGCATCAACTCAGAAGGGGCGATCAGTACAACCACTCACTCAAAAAAAACAGCTACGAACAGCTATCTCAGAGCAGACAGTCATCATCTTGTATCCCTAATTAAAGAGATACCCACAGGACAATTCCTGCGAATAAGGAGAAACTGCTCTGGGATAGCTGACTTCAAAATACACGCAGAGACTATGCGTCAGAATTTTCTCCAACGGGGTTCTAGCAACAAAACCATCAAGAAGGCTTATCACAGAGCACTTATGACCCCAAGAGAATCACTCTTGCAGTGCAAAAACAAGATTGAGGACAAAAAACTTATACGGTTCATAGGCACATACTGTGCACAATGGAATAACATAAAAGATATATACAAAAAACATTGGCATATATTACTCCAGGACCCAGATCTATAAGAGGTACTGAATAATGAGCCATCCATGGTAAGTAGACGGTCCAGGAATCTCAAAGATGTCCTGGTCCATAGTCCAGAGAGATACTTACCAGGGCAACTCCCTCAGCTCAAGTGCTGCGGTTACTACACCTGCAGCTCTTAGGTGGGGACTCACATATGCTAATTTGGTTTAGCAATCAGCGACCTTTGTTATCTTGCCCTGTATAGCTCGGTTAGGCTCCTCTGGTTACACTAGCACCTCTGTGCTTGCCGCAGTGATGTTGCTCATCTAGGCAGCACCCTGAGTGCTCATCCCCACCTATCTTTTGGCTATAAGATGTTTATACAGGTTTCTATCCAGACTACACTTTGTCTGTCAAGGATTTACTATATAGGCAGTACCCGCACTATTTATGTGATACACCAAGTCTAGTAACAGATATATATATATAATACTGCAATACTAGCACTTCAGCCCCACACCTCTTCATTTCTTTTAATTGTTTTTATTAGAGTTGTGTTTTGTATGTGTGGTTCCCGAACAGTTTTATTTTAAGTTACTTAATAAAAATTACGTTTTAATTAGGGTGTTCTTTTCTTTTCCACATTATAGGGATTATTTTCTGTTATAGTTTATCGTTACCTTTTTCCTGTGAGCACCACCCCATATATACTGTTTGGTCCTTTTCCCTCTTCCGGGTGTTGAGCAGGGTAATCCTGCGTTATATATTAACGCAGCCTTTATCTGTATATATATGATTTGTCAAGCCCAAAATCAAAGCCAGCACCAAAACCACATAAATTGAGTTTGAGAAAAAACTAATCCAAATTGAAAACAAAGATTTTTTTTTAACCCAAACCAAATCCAAAACGAAAAAAATTATTTTTAGGACAATACCAAAATACCATTGAAAATGCCCATTGTTCTGTCTCCAGTCTGTGTTTTCTTTCGCCTGTTGTTTCTCAATTAAACCTTTATTTTAGTTTCTGTCTTCTTTGATACTATATAAAGTGTACTATAACTGTGAATCAGCCTGTTGCCTCAGCAAGTACTCTTCTAAGACCCCTGGGGTTTTGTTATGATCCTCCCTCACTAGCATTTGGTAAAGTCCAGCTCTGTATTTGGTCATTCTACAGTGCTTTCTTTTCAAGCTTTCATCCACAGCTATGTGGTATCTCGCAAACTGTTCTCCTTGTTATAGTATTGTTTTTTCCTCTTCTAATGCATGCATCACCAAAGTTTTCTGTTTTTGGGGGGATTTTTACTTTACTCAGAAATAGTGCACAAAGACATTATTAACGATTGTCTTGCATATTTCATATTTAAATTATTTCCTCACTTTTTTTTTTTTGCAAATAGTTGATTCTGTAACTACAGAGGTAAGGGAAATAATAACAAATATCCTTTGTTAAAATATTGTTATTTTCAACCAAAACATAGCTGGCGACCTGAAAAATGTTGTTTTGCCCTGCTTTGAATTTATTTACTGTTTTTAGATAGTGAGCATCATTTTAATTCTTGCAAAATATAAAATTATTCACTTACATATTGCAGACTTTATATGATGAAACAAATGAATAATCACAAAGAAGGTGTTATGTTTTTAAGGATCAGCAGGAATTTATTGTAGAAAGAGAGAATGAAATATTAAAGATCAATGTCAGTTGTCCCAGCAGTGCCTCTTTCAGTTAAGACAATAATATAAGAATTGGTATAATTAAAAGATAAAAGATGCTTCAGCTTTTTGAGTAAAATATTAATGTGATGTATCAAAGTCAAACAAAAATAACCCCCTGGGGTAAAAAGGACCTTGTTTATGTAATATATATTTTAAATGTTCCGATACAAAAAAACCTTTCAGGGGTTTCAAGTGTATTCCTATGTGGGGCATAAACCTGCAGGAGATTTACACTTTGGTGAATGAATCAATCTAAAACCATATTTAATTACTTAGCGATGCAATAGTGTTTGTTATTTGATTAGTGAACACCCAGATAATTTTTTGCTTTCTGTTATCAGATGCTTATACAAATATATTTTCCAGTTAGCTCAGCAATGATTATGATTCTATAGTAACCTAATCTTCAGAATTAAAGTTGTTGTGCTTATGCTATGCACCTTACTGTATGTGTTTTTGGCTTACCCCCAAAAGGAATTCTATGATGTATGGGTTTCACATTCTCTAATGTTCTAAGTGTATCCTGGAGCTCCCATGGCTCCTGGAGACCCCCCTCCCTTGTTACAGCGCGGTCGCGGGTGCCGTCGGACCCGACGGCTGCTTCCAAGGGTGGGGGCTGGAGCAGGGAGCAGCACGGCTTCCCCCGCATGCGGCCGGTTGCCGGGGACGCGATCGGGCCGTTGCTAAGGCCGTGGTCGCGTCTCTAAGGTCCCGGCGGCTGGCAAAGAGGGCACCGCCATTGAAGACAGACTCGCGCATGCGCAGTGGTTACGCATGCGCAGTACAGGCCTCAGAGTTAGGGAACAGTCGCGCGCGAGTGAGGTTAGTCAGGGAAAGGTTGAGGCAGTCCCAGACAGCTTGCGCAGGTGCAGGAGAGGTAAGAAAAATCCCGCGAAGCCCTAGCCTACCAGGGAAGGCTCTGAGCAGGGACTACAGATCCCATGAGCCTCTGTATGCCCCATGTGACACCAGGGAGCCAATAGGGCTTAGGAAGCCTCAGAAGGCAAGTGGATACATTTGGCGGGCTTGGAGCACGTTGGACAGTCAGAGACCGGAGCAGCCCAGGGAAGGAGGTAGGGTACAGGAGTCAAGGACTCACTGTACTAGGCCAGCACCCCCAGGGTCTGAGGTAGCTAAGTATCCACTGAGAGAGAGTGTTGCCAGGGACTGCCCTAGAGAGAGGGACCCTGTCACTCAGGAGTTGCAGTTGGAGCAGGGGAGCTGTGAGGGAAGGAAGGGTGCGGGGAGCGAGTGCAGCACCTGCGGCCCTATAGGTACCCACACCCCAGGTAGGCCCCAACCCCCCACTAGGGTAGTGGGTAATTGCTGAGGGAGGCCCAAGATAGGGACGCTGCCCTTAGTGTTAGAGTGCTGCCTTGTCAGAGTCACGGCTGTCAGTGCTGTGAGGTCTGACAGGCAGGCACCTTGTTGCGCAGCACGTTGGCTGCCAGCACCCAGTGAGCTACAGCTTGCTGCTGTAGGTTCTGGGACTCGTTAGGGATTATTGTAGTAACAGTCAGGGCTGGGAAGAGTTAGGGGAGTGGGACAGGTCAATAACCCCTGTAGGCCCCTAGGAGTTTTCCCCGAAGCCACTACAGGTTGCTGTGCTATAGGGACGGTCTATAGTGTAGCGCGTGCCACTTAGACTAGATAGGGACCCAGCGGCTGCTGCTGTTCCTGTGAAGCAGTTCGGACCCACTTTGGGGTCCACAGAGACTAATCCAGAGTGGGACCGCCCTGGCGGTCCGCGCGTGCCAGGAGTTCGGTTGGAGGATCAGAAGGAGTCATCGCCCGACTGATCCTTTGTGAAGAGTTGCTGACCCGAGCACCGGAGTGCTCGGCAGGTATCATACAATCATACGTTCACCACCGGGCCCTTAGCTTAAATAGTGACTGCGCAGTCACCCATTGACTCTCTCTGCAAGAGTGCGGGACATTGGGTGGGGTTCTTTGGACACTGGGTGGGATCACCTGGTGTTGGGGAAGCGTCCTGTGAGACGTCGCAGTTAGTGTCTCCTTGTGAGAGGGACACAGGTTATTATCAATGTGAGGTGTCATATTGCATGTTAGTAAAAGGTTATAGTTAATATACATGCTGTCAATGTAATTATTGTGTTTGTCCTGTGAGGAACCACTCCCCCTCTGGTGGGAGCCATCGCAGGTGGAGGCGCTGCATCGTAAGTGAATACCCCTAGTATAATTGCCCCAGGTTCCCCGTGGCGGAAGCTCAGCCCTCCTGTGAGCCAACAGGTAATGCACAACACCGAGTAACACTATATGTTTCCTGCACCCCCACACTGTATCTGCGATTGGGGGGGGGAAAACCCGTTACATTTGGAGGCGCTGCTGAGATAGACCTGGGGTGCCCTGTTACAAATTTTTCCAAATTGTCCAATTCCAATTTTTGCTGTCCACCATGGTTGTAAAGTCCGGACACGAGGTCCGCGACTGGGCTACGAAATTGGGAGTGCCGCCGGCCCACACGCTTGCGGTGTGCTGCATCCCTATAGATGTCCCGTCTATGGCCATACGAGTAGCTTTGAGGCAAAACCCTCATCTCCGGGGGGCTGCCCCCATAGCCGTGGTAGATTTACACGTGGAGGACGAGAAGTATTGCTCCGTGTTAGTTGGTTTCGGGCAAGATATAAATGAAAGCCAGGGTCCGTCCAGCTTGTGGTTGGACAGTTCGGCCGGTTCAGACTGTCCTGTAGTGTACCCTGAACTGCCAAAACAGGAGAGCGCACGTGCTGCTGACTGCACACCGGCACAAGAAAGTATTGCAACAATCTGTCCGGGTTTGGCACCAGAACCTAAGCCCCACCCCAGCCAACTGAGTGACACAGTGCATGGCCAGAATCACTCCTTGAAAGAGTGTGCTGCCCCTCTAGAGTCCACCAGGGGGAGTTTGGAGCAGATTGAGCAGCAGTTACCAGCTTCTGTTCCCCATAAAGCAAGCCCCGAATGCAGGGATACACACCCTCGGATGTATAGAGTCCTACGGGTCCCAAAGTTTGACTTGCCCCTGGTGGTATGCCCGTGTGTATTAGACGACTGGAACGCGACTGGTGGCTGGACCGACAAGTTATCCACATTACCATTGGCGCTCACGATGACAGTGGTAGATGGGGAAGGATGCCTACACGGCTATTCGAGCAGTTGTGATTGCCCCATCAGGGAATTGACAAGGGGGCCCCAGTGTACTGACTGCGGGGCGCAGTTCATGAAGCCCGTACTGCTGCGGCTTGCAGAATCCTCCAGGGAAGAATCCGTCGACTTCCATACTGAACCGGTCAGTACAGCTAACCCATCTACCCCTCTCATAGACATTTTGGAGGGCCCGTGTGCCCTCGTGAACATTCTAGATCTGATTCCTGAGCAGGACCCACAGAATCCAGTCCAGCCAGCTATGGAGCCGAGCGAACCAATGGAAGAGACAGAGGAATCACAGGGTAAGGTGTATATACCCCCACACTCTTTTAGTGAATCCAGTGACCAATCACTTGTGGTGATGCGCCTGCCGGCGGACCACTCTAGTGAAATCAATGAACATACTATCTCGGCGGATACAGACCCTGCTGTGGGCCCGTGGGCCCTAGAGGAAGTGTATCCTGATGTTGCGGACCCTGCTGTGGGCCCGTGTGCCCTACAATGGCCTGTCCGGCTTATTCCTCTGGTACCATCGGTCCTAGAATGGGGACCAGTACCTACTGACGACAAGGGTGAGTTGACTGCCCCAGGGGTGTTGGGGGTGAGCCTCCAGGTGACCGCGGAGCACGATGGCTCCTTAAGTCTGGTCACCCGGGCGAAGGGCTCCCCTCTGCATTGCGTCCTGGTGGAGGTGTCCTCCTTGGAAGATAATTGTCCAGTGGGGCGAACGGATCAGTACCCACCGCCTATCGTTCCAGATGAAGAGAAACCCATCGCAAGCCAGCAGAGTGGTAAGGAACCCCCTTGCTCCCCACAGGTTCCGATGGAGGTGGCCGTGAAAAAGGCCAGAGTTACGGCTTCTGAACGGAGTATGAGCCCGTACGCTCCGACCCAAATGGTCCCAGGACTGGGATCCAATGCTCCCGAGTTTCAAGCCAGTGAGTGGACTGTCCCAGAAGTGTTGTGGACAGGTCCCGATACAGCCGAGGTGGGAACTGACAGCGTCCCCGAGGACCTGTTGGCCACCGGGAATCACCGCAGTGGTAAGGTATCAACCCTTTACCCCCTGCCGGGTGAACCACAGACTTTGAGGAAAGAGACATTGTCCAATTCTCGCTTCCCAGTGGAAGCCTCGAAAGTTCGTAGGGACAAGGGCTGTGTAGAGAAAGATTCAGGGAGACTGGCCTCCTTTAAGCCCAAAAAGGAGCGCCCCATTCGCCAGGTAGTGGACCGCGGGAAAGGTCCTGGCCTCCTGGTCTACCGCATCCAAGCCGCGGATGACCGGGTAAAGGCCTGCTTAAGAGACATGGTGCTATTCCGTCCACCAGGGGGAGGAAGTAGCGAAGAACCAGTGACTGTTGCCCTCAGGTGTGCTCTCCAAGAGATTTCCTAGGGGAGGCTCACGGACGCAAAAGTGAGGTACCCCCACATGTTCAGTAAGGGGTAACCCAACCAAAGGTCTCAGCAAGCAGCTGATACTCAGCTGGCCTCAGGTAGTATTGTGGATGTTGTGTGGGATGCCAAGCCATACCCAGCTCATGTGATGTGTTGTATATTCTATGTACTGCATTTTTATTATATAATGTTTGTGCATGATTATATCTGCTATCCAAGCGAGGACGTTGGAGTTTCACCAGGGGGAGAGTGTAGCCTGGAGCTCCCGTGGCTCCTGGAAACCCCCCTCCCTTGTTACAGCGTGGTCGCGGGTGCCAACGGACCCGACGGCTGCTTCCAAGGGTGGGGGATGGAGCAGGGAGCAGCGCGGCTTCCCCCGCATGCGGCCGGGTGCCGGGGACGCGATCGGGCCGTTGCTAAGGCCGCGGTCGCGTCTCTAAGGTCCCGGTGGCTGGCGAAGAGGGCGCCACCATTGAAGACAGACTCGCGCATGCGCAGTGGTCACGCATGCGCAGTACAGGCCTCAGAGTTAGGGAACAGTCGCGTGCGAGTGAGGTTAGTCAGGGAAAGGTTGAGGCAGTCCCAGACAGCTTGCGCAGGTGCAGGAGAGGTAAGAAAAATCCCGCGAAGCCCTAGCCTACCAGGGAAGGCTCTGAGCAGGGACTACAGATCCCATGAGCCTCTGTATGCCCCATGTGACACCAGGGAGCCAATAGGGCTTAGGAAGCCTCAGAAGGCAAGTGGATACATTTGGCGGGCTTGGAGCACGTTGGACAGTCAGAGACCGGAGCAGCCCAGGGAAGGAGGTAGGGTACAGGAGTCAAGGACTCACTGTACTAGGCCAGCACCCCCAGGGTCTGAGGTAGCTAAGTATCCTCTGAGAGAGAGTGTTGCCAGGGACTGCCCTAGAGAGAGGGACCCTGTCACTCAGGAGTTGCAGTTGGAGCAGGGGAGCTGTGAGGGAAGGAAGGGTGCGGGGAGTGAGTGCAGCTCCTGCGGCCCTATAGGTACCCACACCCCAGGTAGGCCCCAACCCCCCACTAGGGTAGTGGGTAATTGCTGAGGGAGGCCCAAGATAGGGACGCTGCCCTTAGTGTTAGATTGCTGCCTTGTCAGAGTCACGGCTGTCAGTGCTCTGAGGTCTGACAGGCAGGCACCTTGTTGCGCAGCACATTGGCTGCCAGCACCCAGTGAGCTACAGCTTGCTGCTGTAGGCGCTGGGACTTGTTAGGGATTATTGTAGTAACAGTCAGGGCTGGGAAGAGTTAGGGGAGTGGGACAGGTCAATAACCCCTGTAGGCCCCTAGGAGTTTTCCCCGAAGCCACTACAGGTTGCTGTGTGCCACTTAGACTAGATAGGGACCCAGCGGCTGCTGCTGTTCCTGTGAAGTGGTTCGGACCCACGTTGGGGTCCACAGAGACTAATCCAGAGTGGGACCGCCCTGGCGGTCCGCGCGTGCCAGGAGTTCGGTTGGAGGATCAGAAGGAGTCATCGCCCGACTGATCCTTTGTGAAGAGTTGCTGACCTGAGCACCGGAGTGCTCGGCAGGTATCATACAATCATACGTGCACCACCGGGCCCTTAGCTTAAATAGTGACTGCGCAGTCACCCATTGACTCTCTCTGCAAGAGTGCGGGACATTGGGTGGTGTTCTTTGGACACTGGGTGGGATCACCTGGTGTTGGAGAAGCGTCCTGCGAGACGTCGCGGTTAGTGTCTCCTCGTGAGAGGGACACAGGTTATTATCAATGTGAGGTGTCGTATTGCATGTTAGTAAAAGGTTATGGTTAATATACATGCTGTCTATGTAATTATTGTGTTTGTCCTGTGAGGAACCACTCCCCCTCTGGTGGGAGCCATCGCAGGTGGAGGCGCTGCATCGTAAGTGAATACCCCTAATATAATTGCCCCAGGTTCCCCGTGGCGGAAGCTCAGCCCTCCTGTGAGCCAACAGGTAATGCACAACACCGAGTAACACTATATGTTTCCTGCACCCCCACACTGTATCTGCGATTGGGGGGGGGGGAAACCAGTTACATAAGCATCAAAATGTATGCTGTTCAGCAGGTTAAAAACAACCCTTAAGAAACCAGGTGAAACTTCTTAGAATTTCATTCTATACATATTTTTAACAGATTATTGCCCTAAACTGAGGAAATACAGAAGAATGGGTCAAATAAAAGCAATTACACATATTATAACATTTCTATTAGCAACACTAGAACTAAAGGAGTATTTACAGTATCATCAGATTATCCGTTTATTTTTCAATGTACTTTATATAGGCATTGTAATCCAAGAGTTCGTGTAATGTAAGGTAGCTAATTCTCAATACATTAAGAAGATAGAAGAAATGTCCATCTTATCCTAATGGATTTTGGACAAGCTTTGTGATGTGTTAAAAAAATATTTGACAGGCATTTATTTAAAAAAAACATGATTTTTCCTGACATAATTTAACAGTTCAGATAAACTATTCATGATTTATCACAGAACGCAGAAGTTTAATTTTGCATATCTGCATTATACTTAAACACTTCGCATATTGTCATGCATATTCTATGTAATATTGTGCATATTGTCATGCATAGTCATTCTAATATTGCTCTTTATAGGCTTTAGCGAAATTCTGCACCATGGAAAAGTAAAAATGGAAAACAAAATAAAACAAGTACTAGTAATTTACTCTTCTCTCTACACTCTTTGTACTTTACATTTTACACATTTATTTTTCGACATGTTTTGTTATCTAAGATTGCCTGCAATTTGTTTTGTTTCTAAGTTTACATTAATACGCTTCAAATATTTGCTCTGCATTAGGGCCTAATTAGGATTAAAAAAAAAAAAACGCTTCAGAAATAAGTTACCTTTAAGTGCTGTGGACCTGTCTCGTATATGTGAATGTGCTTGTGACAATAAGTGAGCCTGTCAGACATTTTAAGGGGGTAAGCCCACTGGTTGTAACTACCTGCCAATATGGCAACCTGTGTTATAGGTTGGTCTGGCCATCTAATGTAGCCAAGTTGGCTGCCTGATATATATTTTATTTCCCCTGTAAAGACTGGTCATTCACTGGTGCATCACAAGACCTGCTATTTAGAAGTGGATACATAAGGAGAACAAGAACCCAGTATTAGCACTCAGTGCCCAAATTGAATGTTGTGTGAATGAAATTAAAAATATCTTTTAATAATCATCAATATAAAATAATGGGGTTTAAAAAAATCCAAGATTGGACACACACATTTAATCCTATGTTTAGTGCTAAATGGCACTCAGGATTATATATGATGGGAACTAGTGAGTGGAATTATATCAATGTTCCTAAGGGGCTGATATGCAGCTACCCTAATTAGGGTGTAACTTTAAACAGCAGGGATAGGGCGGAGGGGAGGAAAAGGGCTATAGATGTACTTATGTGGTTATTTGTAGTATTAGATCTCCTATAAGTACCAATCCTATTATATAGATGCGCTGGGTGAGTGACAGTAATGTCAATTGCAGAGACTGCCACTGCACGAGTAAGTCAAATCAGTACTTACTGCAATCAGTGGTAACAGTGGATGGGTAGCGTAAAGTACCAATGGCATGGTGTGGCTATTTGGGTATGCCTACTGTATGCCCCTATTCATGAATGGGCTCAACCACCAGGTACTATACTTAAGCTACTTAACAAGTCCCTATCAGTATGCAATATCCTGAATACCAGCAGTACACTGCTACGGTGTGGTCATTTGCTTGCCTATATCCACATTAATAAATGGACTTAACCGTGCAGTGTACTAAGCCCAAACCTATGCTCACTCGCCCTTACCTACAGTACTGTCTTTCAAGTAGAATCACCTTCGCTCCTATACAAAGTTAACTGCATGAACGCTGGGTCTGGCTGCTGCCCGCAGTGCGATACTCAAGGCTGGCTCGTGAATACTGACCCTGCGCGTGCACATATGTGAGGCCAACGCACGCGTTTTACGTAGGAAATGCTTTCTCAAGGCTTTAAGAAGAGGGGAGGTCCAATAGATACAATCCGATATTTATGTGCTGTGGATTGTTTCTATTGGTTGATAACTCGCTCCCATAGCTGCCTCATGTGATGTTCCTATAGTATGTGTCTAGAACATCAATTTAGAATCAATTTAATAACAGGGTGGCTACAGAACATATACATAAAAATGAGCACTGAGCTGTGCAGAAGTGTATATGAACTAGTTATTACACTGCTGCACCTGAATGGGATACATATAAACGATGTTCACACAGTCAGAGTGCTATAATGGGTCATTCACATATTTTAAGACCATGGGGGGGCGGGGGGGAAGAGTGGTACTGTCACACACTCTCACAAGATGTGAGTGAGTATAGATATATATTTTAATATCTGATGATCACTATATTCCACTGTGGTATATATGTACAATTAAGGCAGATACATAATCTGCCCTACGTGGATTCAATCGTCCGCTGTTATGACATTACATTTAATTTTAGAGATAGTTAAAATGGCAGGAGTTTAGCCGTCCTGATAGCCTATGTGGCAACAGGCTTTGCTGAGAAATGTGTGCATATGCACAGAACTTGTGGAGAAAAGCTTGGATGTGAAAAGGTATATAGGTGGATACCAAGGATATAGGAGCCTGCATAACAACAGCAAGATGTTGTTCTAGTTGTTATCTTAGATAAAGGAAGTAAAGAGGAAGCCTTCATTGAGGCCCTTAGGTGACAAGGTCCTCAATGTATATATCCATTTGGCCTCCTTCTGCAATAAGGCTGTATCCCAATCACCATGTCTCTGACCCATAGTGATTTGATCGATCCCAACAAACTTTATTGTGACAAGATCACCTTTTTGAATAAAATTTACGTGTCTTGCCAGAGGTTTATCTGTCTTATTTCTTATTGTGCCGATATGTTCCAGAATCCTATGTTCCAGAACACCTCGTCTTCCCTACATAGATCATCCCACAATCACAGATACCCTGATAGATAATACCTGTGCTTAGGCAGTTTATGAATTTACAAATTGTGTAAGTCTTAGACCTGTCCCAATTCGTAAACTCCTTTGTGACAAGCATGTATTGACACGCCTTGCAACCTCCACATCTGAACGACCCCTTTGGTTTAGGGGGCAACCACATTCTAGGCGCTTCCTCACTGAAGTGGCTATGGACTAAAGTATCCTTAAAATTTTGTGCCCTTCTGCTAACCATTGATGGGTGGTTGTGCAGACATTCGGTGATGTGCGTGTCTGCCTTCAATATATCCCAGTGTTTCTGGAATATATTTCTTTGTACTTTACATTTTACACATTTATTTTTCGACATGTTTTGTTATCTAAGATTGCCTGCAATTTGTTTTGTTTCTAAGTTTACATTAATACGCTTCAAATATTTGCTCTGCATTAGGGCCTAATTAGGATTAAAAAAAAAAAAAACGCTTCAGAAATAAGTTACCTTTAAGTGCTGTGGACCTGTCTCGTATATGTGAATGTGCTTGTGACAATAAGTGAGCCTGTCAGACATTTTAAGGGGGTAAGCCCACTGGTTGTAACTACCTGCCAATATGGCAACCTGTGTTATAGGTTGGTCTGGCCATCTAATGTAGCCAAGTTGGCTGCCTGATATATATTTTATTTCCCCTGTAAAGACTGGTCATTCACTGGTGCATCACAAGACCTGCTATTTAGAAGTGGATACATAAGGAGAACAAGAACCCAGTATTAGCACTCAGTGCCCAAATTGAATGTTGTGTGAATGAAATTAAAAATATCTTTTAATAATCATCAATATAAAATAATGGGGTTTAAAAAAATCCAAGATTGGACACACACATTTAATCCTATGTTTAGTGCTAAATGGCACTCAGGATTATATATGATGGGAACTAGTGAGTGGAATTATATCAATGTTCCTAAGGGGCTGATATGCAGCTACCCTAATTAGGGTGTAACTTTAAACAGCAGGGATAGGGCGGAGGGGAGGAATAGGGCTATAGATGTACTTATGTGGTTATTTGTAGTATTAGATCTCCTATAAGTACCATTCCTATTATATAGATGCGCTGGGTGAGTGACAGTAATGTCAATTGCAGAGACTGCCACTGCACGAGTAAGTCAAATCAGTACTTACTGCAATCAGTGGTAACAGTGGATGGGTAGCGTAAAGTACCAATGGCATGGTGTGGCTATTTGGGTATGCCTACTGTATGCCCCTATTCATGAATGGGCTCAACCACCAGGTACTATACTTAAGCTACTTAACAAGTCCCTATCAGTATGCAATATCCTGAATACCAGCAGTACACTGCTACGGTGTGGTCATTTGCTTGCCTATATCCACATTAATAAATGGACTTAACCGTGCAGTGTACTAAGCCCAAACCTATGCTCACTCGCCCTTACCTACAGTACTGTCTTTCAAGTAGAATCACCTTCGCTCCTATGCAAAGTTAACTGCATGAACGCTGGGTCTGGCTGCTGCCCGCAGTGCGATACTCAAGGCTGGCTCGTGAATACTGACCCTGCGCGTGCACATATGTGAGGCCAACGCACGCGTTTTACGTAGGAAATGCTTTCTCAAGGCTTTAAGAAGAGGGGAGGTCCAATAGATACAATCCGATATTTATGTGCTGTGGATTGTTTCTATTGGTTGATAACTCGCTCCCATAGCTGCCTCATGTGATGTTCCTATAGTATGTGTCTAGAACATCAATTTAGAATCAATTTAATAACAGGGTGGCTACAGAACATATACATAAAAATGAGCACTGAGCTGTGCAGAAGTGTATATGAACTAGTTATTACACTGCTGCACCTGAATGGGATACATATAAACGATGTTCACACAGTCAGAGTGCTATAATGGGTCATTCACATATTTTAAGACCATGGGGGGGCGGGGGGGAAGAGTGGTACTGTCACACACTCTCACAAGATGTGAGTGAGTATAGATATATATTTTAATATCTGATGATCACTATATTCCACTGTGGTATATATGTACAATTAAGGCAGATACATAATCTGCCCTACGTGGATTCAATCGTCCGCTGTTATGACATTACATTTAATTTTAGAGATAGTTAAAATGGCAGGAGTTTAGCCGTCCTGATAGCCTATGTGGCAACAGGCTTTGCTGAGAAATGTGTGCATATGCACAGAACTTGTGGAGAAAAGCTTGGATGTGAAAAGGTATATAGGTGGATACCAAGGATATAGGAGCCTGCATAACAACAGCAAGATGTTGTTCTAGTTGTTATCTTAGATAAAGGAAGTAAAGAGGAAGCCTTCATTGAGGCCCTTAGGTGACAAGGTCCTCAATGTATATATCCATTTGGCCTCCTTCTGCAATAAGGCTGTATCCCAATCACCATGTCTCTGACCCATAGTGATTTGATCGATCCCAACAAACTTTATTGTGACAAGATCACCTTTTTGAATAAAATTTACGTGTCTTGCCAGAGGTTTATCTGTCTTATTTCTTATTGTGCCGATATGTTCCAGAATCCTATGTTCCAGAACACCTCGTCTTCCCTACATAGATCATCCCACAATCACAGATACCCTGATAGATAATACCTGTGCTTAGGCAGTTTATGAATTTACAAATTGTGTAAGTCTTAGACCTGTCCCAATTCGTAAACTCCTTTGTGACAAGCATGTATTGACACGCCTTGCAACCTCCACATCTGAACGACCCCTTTGGTTTAGGGGGCAACCACATTCTAGGCGCTTCCTCACTGAAGTGGCTATGGACTAAAGTATCCTTAAAATGTTGTGCCCTTCTGCTAACCATTGATGGGTGGTTGTGCAGACATTCGGTGATGTGCGTGTCTGCCTTCAATATATCCCAGTGTTTCTGGAATATATTTCTTTGTACTTTACATTTTACACATTTATTTTTCGACATGTTTTGTTATCTAAGATTGCCTGCAATTTGTTTTGTTTCTAAGTTTACATTAATACGCTTCAAATATTTGCTCTGCATTAGGGCCTAATTAGGATTAAAAAAAAAAAAAACGCTTCAGAAATAAGTTACCTTTAAGTGCTGTGGACCTGTCTCGTATATGTGAATGTGCTTGTGACAATAAGTGAGCCTGTCAGACATTTTAAGGGGGTAAGCCCACTGGTTGTAACTACCTGCCAATATGGCAACCTGTGTTATAGGTTGGTCTGGCCATCTAATGTAGCCAAGTTGGCTGCCTGATATATATTTTATTTCCCCTGTAAAGACTGGTCATTCACTGGTGCATCACAAGACCTGCTATTTAGAAGTGGATACATAAGGAGAACAAGAACCCAGTATTAGCACTCAGTGCCCAAATTGAATGTTGTGTGAATGAAATTAAAAATATCTTTTAATAATCATCAATATAAAATAATGGGGTTTAAAAAAATCCAAGATTGGACACACACATTTAATCCTATGTTTAGTGCTAAATGGCACTCAGGATTATATATGATGGGAACTAGTGAGTGGAATTATATCAATGTTCCTAAGGGGCTGATATGCAGCTACCCTAATTAGGGTGTAACTTTAAACAGCAGGGATAGGGCGGAGGGGAGGAATAGGGCTATAGATGTACTTATGTGGTTATTTGTAGTATTAGATCTCCTATAAGTACCAATCCTATTATATAGATGCGCTGGGTGAGTGACAGTAATGTCAATTGCAGAGACTGCCACTGCACGAGTAAGTCAAATCAGTACTTACTGCAATCAGTGGTAACAGTGGATGGGTAGCGTAAAGTACCAATGGCATGGTGTGGCTATTTGGGTATGCCTACTGTATGCCCCTATTCATGAATGGGCTCAACCACCAGGTACTATACTTAAGCTACTTAACAAGTCCCTATCAGTATGCAATATCCTGAATACCAGCAGTACACTGCTACGGTGTGGTCATTTGCTTGCCTATATCCACATTAATAAATGGACTTAACCGTGCAGTGTACTAAGCCCAAACCTATGCTCACTCGCCCTTACCTACAGTACTGTCTTTCAAGTAGAATCACCTTCGCTCCTATGCAAAGTTAACTGCATGAACGCTGGGTCTGGCTGCTGCCCGCAGTGCGATACTCAAGGCTGGCTCGTGAATACTGACCCTGCGCGTGCACATATGTGAGGCCAACGCACGCGTTTTACGTAGGAAATGCTTTCTCAAGGCTTTAAGAAGAGGGGAGGTCCAATAGATACAATCCGATATTTATGTGCTGTGGATTGTTTCTATTGGTTGATAATTCGCTCCCATAGCTGCCTCATGTGATGTTCCTATAGTATGTGTCTAGAACATCAATTTAGAATCAATTTAATAACAGGGTGGCTACAGAACATATACATAAAAATGAGCACTGAGCTGTGCAGAAGTGTATATGAACTAGTTATTACACTGCTGCACCTGAATGGGATACATATAAACGATGTTCACACAGTCAGAGTGCTATAATGGGTCATTCACATATTTTAAGACCATGGGGGGGCGGGGGGGAAGAGTGGTACTGTCACACACTCTCACAAGATGTGAGTGAGTATAGATATATATTTTAATATCTGATGATCACTATATTCCACTGTGGTATATATGTACAATTAAGGCAGATACATAATCTGCCCTACGTGGATTCAATCGTCCGCTGTTATGACATTACATTTAATTTTAGAGATAGTTAAAATGGCAGGAGTTTAGCCGTCCTGATAGCCTATGTGGCAACAGGCTTTGCTGAGAAATGTGTGCATATGCACAGAACTTGTGGAGAAAAGCTTGGATGTGAAAAGGTATATAGGTGGATACCAAGGATATGGGAGCCTGCATAACAACAGCAAGATGTTGTTCTAGTTGTTATTTTAGATAAAGGAAGTAAAGAGGAAGCCTTCATTGAGGCCCTTAGGTGACAAGGTCCTCAATGTATATATCCATTTGGCCTCCTTCTGCAATAAGGCTGTATCCCAATCACCATGTCTCTGACCCATAGTGATTTGATCGATCCCAACAAACTTTATTGTGACAAGATCACCTTTTTGAATAAAATTTACGTGTCTTGCCAGAGGTTTATCTGTCTTATTTCTTATTGTGCCGATATGTTCCAGAATCCTATGTTCCAGAACACCTCGTCTTCCCTACATAGATCATCCCACAATCACAGATACCCTGATAGATAATACCTGTGCTTAGGCAGTTTATGAATTTACAAATTGTGTAAGTCTTAGACCTGTCCCAATTCGTAAACTCCTTTGTGACAAGCATGTATTGACACGCCTTGCAACCTCCACATCTGAACGACCCCTTTGGTTTAGGGGGCAACCACATTCTAGGCGCTTCCTCACTGAAGTGGCTATGGACTAAAGTATCCTTAAAATATTGTGCCCTTCTGCTAACCATTGATGGGTGGTTGTGCAGACATTCGGTGATGTGCGTGTCTGCCTTCAATATATCCCAGTGTTTCTGGAATATATTTCTGGCTTGCAGCCAGTGTGTGTTATAGGTACCTATGAACCGTACCACTTTGTCACTTTGTGCCTGTATGCAGTCTATTAAGAGGGACCTTTGTGGTGTATATTTAGCTCTTTTGTAGGCTAGTTTGACTACTCGCCTGCTATACCCACGTTCATAAAACCTCTCAGCCATTTGTACTGCTTCATTGTTGAATTCAGTATCACTGCTGCAATTCTTTTTCAGCCTCAGGAATTGACCAATAGGTATACCTCTCACCAATGATCTTGGGTGGTGCCTGCTAGCTGCTAATAAGCTTTTAGTAGCAGTGGTCTTCCTTCTAAATAGTGGTCTCAATGTCGTCATCGGGGCCTCTAGATATGCGCACATCAAGGAAAACAATAATGTTGGGATTAAACTCCAAAGTCAGATACAGATTAAACTCGTTAGTATTAGGAATCTCAACAAATTCCTTGAGTTTCCCGATGGAGCCATGCCATAACACACCATCACATCATCGATATAGTGTACCCAGAGATCGATGTGGGATGTGTAATGTTCCAAATCATCTGTAAATACCATTTCGGACTCCCACCATCCGAGATACAGATTGGCATAGGAAGGGGCGCATTTTGTACCCATGGCTGTTCCTTGAATCTGATGGTAGTACCTACTCGCAAAAATGAAATAATTCTGAGTAAGTACAAATTCAAGGAGTTCAGCCATGAATACGTTGCGTGCTTGGTATAGATTGCCCTTTGTGTTGAGAAAGTGATTGACTGCCTTAATGCCAGCATCATGTTTGATGCTGGTGTACAGTCCCTCAACGTCCATTGTGACCAGAAGTTTGTCTTTTGTGATCACAATGCCATCAAGTCTCCTTAGGACATCTTTGGTGTCTCTCAGATAGGACGGTAGGGACTGTACAAATGTCAATATATGCACTGGCTTTCTCTGTCAAGTTCCCTATTCCTGACACAATGGGTGTACCAGGGGGTGGTCTCTGACTTTTGTGTAGTTTGGGGATGCTGTAGAAAGTTGCAGTCTTCGGGAATTTAACTATAGTCATACTCCTTCTGGTTAATGACTTTAGTTGTGAGTCCCTTCTGTAAAATGCTAATCAGTTCTTTTTGGCACTGTGTAGTGGGATCAATATCAAGAGTTTCATAACAAGCCCTGTCCAACAGGAGTCTCACATTCTCCTTTTTATAGTCCCCTGTGCCAAGTATGACTAGATTCCCACCTTTATCAGCTGGTTTAATGGTTATCTCTTTATTATCTGCCAGCTCTTTGAGAGCTTTTCTCTCTTGTACTGTCAGGTTATCTGTGGTGTGATGGCGGGTTAGTTTCTCCAGATCTTGTGTAACTAAATCAACAAAGACATCTATGTTTGCATAGCTGTCACCAAAGGGGAGAAATCTGGAATTGACTTTCAAGTCAGTGAATGGTCCCTCGCCTATGGTTCTCACAGAATCATCCTCAAGTGCTAGCAGAGTATTGAGAGCTTCCATATCATGACTATCCAGTCCTATAATATAATATCATGAGAGTTACTGTCTAATTTCTCTTGACTTAAAGAACTTTTTCAATTTGAGTTTTCTAGTAGATAGATTTAGATCTTTTATCCACAAGATATTAATCTCCATTGTGGATGAAAAGGATAGTCCCTTGCTTAGCAGTGATATATGGGATTCATTAAGGGGAGAATTCGACAGGTTTGTAATTTGGGAGGGAGTCTCACTTAATATGTCGGTTTCTTCCCTCTTCCTTTGCCCCGGTTTGAGACTACCTCTGGTTCTTAAGTCCCAGACCTTGCCCCCGGCTGGTTTTTACCTTCCTTTTGGGCCAGATAGCTTCTGTCCCAAAAAAGGAACCTGGGGGGGTTGTGTAAGGAGCTGGCGAGCTGGCGAGATCGAGAGCGTGTAAAAAAAACTTTATTGATGTACACTGTATGTAAAACGTGATATACAAATACCTAGTATGTAACATTTAATAGTCATTTAAAAAAATCATAACACTCGTAGGAGCATCCCATCATGAGCATGTAGCGGGCCACAATGGAGTAATCCCCACAAGACCAGTGATGCAACCTCCACAAGGGAGAAAACAGTGTTTACACACAACCAATTAAAGTATAATAATATTGTACTGCCACAACATATACATTTACCAGTAAATAAACTGTACATTGTGCAAATAACAACACCCAATAACACATAAAACATATTGTGACATAGGATATTAGGCAGTGTCTGTCCTATTTTGATCACAAAGTGCAGTCACAGTGTAAATGTGATCCATCCCACAGCTTCACAGTTGCTGAAGCTCTTGGATGGGAGATCCAGACCAGAGTTCACTGGTGCTCCAATTGCTCTCACCTGTCCTTCTAATTTGGGGGACAGGTACTTAAAATAGTTAGTTTTGCTGTCTCTCCTATAACCTGGAGGCTGGGCCTGCTGCCAGCAGATAGACAGGGCGGATCTTCCTCCTCTAAGGCAACAAAAACCTTTATTCCTGTGCTAATTTGAATCATATTATGACCGCAGTCTATTTTTGTATAGTTGGAAAGAGGATAAGCAATGCAACCCTAGAAAGTGAACTTTGTGCGTCTAGTAAGAGCTCAGTAGAGCAGGTTTTCATTTGTTGTTTCGCTCAAAGTATTGCAGTCCCCTGATGGGACCCATAAAAAAGGTAGAGGCCTGAGTAACTCAAATATATATAGTGTTGCAGTCCCACTTCCTGGGACTAATCAAACAGACAGATGCCCGAGTACCTCAAATGTATTTCAGTTAAAGTGTTGCAGTCCCCTAATGAGACAAATAAAGCCGGCAGGAACTTGATTAATAAAACATTGTGCTACATGTTATTCATTTGTTTACCCTAAAAGACTATGTCATAAAGATCCCGGACAGACAGCAGAGCAACGGAAGGAAGTTACAATATTAACAATGAAAATATCATACATAAAGTTATACAATGATATAATAAAATATAACAGATGAAATCCTCATCTTACAAGTGAAGAATTGTATCATTCTTACACGAGACTAGACGCACACTTGTGTATGATAACCATACATCACGTTGTCTTTGTGGATTTAAATTCATATACACTTCTGTATGATAACCATACATCATGTTGTCTATGTGGATATAAAAATGTAAAAAAATAGAGAAATCATTCAAAAATCCCTACCAACCTATCAAAGGCAGAGGTAGACCCATATTGACCACAGTTGTACCCTAGCATTGATGCTGAGGGGGTCCATGCAGACAGAGACAGCTGGGCATCTCCTTCACAAAGTTAGTATTGGTTTCTATTTTCTGCTGATGGCCCAACATTATTGACACTGTGAGGTCCCATTCATAAGTAGGGACCCTTGCAGAGTTAATCCTGTTTGGCTGTTTATAGTGTTTTCCGGACTGCAATCAGTTTGGCTGCCAGACCGCACTTCAGCCGTGTGAGAGAACAGTAAGTTTTACTACATCTGTAGTCCCTTTGTGGATATTTACTGATCCAATTTACTGATCCAAAATAACATGTTGTTTGAGGAGTTTTGGGGATTTAAGATCTTTTCAATAATATTGTGTCTAGGTTGATTGATTGTGTTTATATTTACAAAAATTATTTGCAATCTGTGACATTTTTGATTGGCATCCAATAAGATTGTTGCGTTCACTATGTTCTCTTAGTTAACACTCTTGTAATTTCTCCAACATAGATAAGCCCACAAGGACATTTAAGGAGGAATATTAAATATTCACTTGGCAATTTACAAATGTTTTAATAATAAATGTATTCCCTGTATAGGGATGAAATAATTTGTTTCCTTTAATTACCCCATTACATTGGACATAGCGTTCACAGGGAAACATATCCACTCGTCTATTAAGCCAACCACCCATCTGTGGGTCTTGTGTTTCTAGTGAACCTGTCTCACAGATTATTGAACCACATATAGGACATCAATGGATGTGACCAAATGGAATCTGTAATTCTTTCGTCCCCCTACAAAATATACCAATATTTTTTTATTCCTTTATCTATTTGCCTTGACATCAAAGAATACAGTAAGTAGTGACCACTGAAATTTTGTCAATGTATGTCTTGGGGACAAGGAAAATATTGTCTATATACAATAGCGATACCATCGGGAACATGTTCATGTAATGGCCCTGAGCCATACACAAAGGTATTCTTGAACCAGTCCATGAACATGTTCACATATGATGGGGTCACATTTGACCCCATCACTGTTCCCTGTAGCTGCAAGTAGAATTTATTATCAAACTGAAAGTAATTCTGTCAGCACAAAAGTCATCAATTATCTGAGAAAAGTCCAAAGAACATCATCAAGGTGAAGTTAATGTATCATTGCCTTTTTGATGGACTACTGAGGATCAATCCCTCTATCACTCAATCTCGCTCTTGTTTTGCCCTTGTTTCACCCATCTCTACTAGGTAGCTAGTCAGGATAACCATTTAGTCCAGATGCAATGCAGATCTTAGCTTAACATACCTTGAAGATAGTGACCGAATTATCTGGGAAGGCTACATCCCATACTGTACACAGCACTTATATCCTTGCCCAGGACATACTTGAAAACGAGAGGTAACTCTCAAAGTATTTACTGAGATACCAAGCAGTTTTTGATTTCCATCACTGCGCATGTCCAGGACTATCAACAGGTGTACTGCATCTTTTAATTTATATCATAGATATATGGACACACAGGGACATTATCTTTATACCCCTGAGGAAGGAAGCTGTGTCTTATGAAACGCGTAGGGTGGTCCCGCTGGCTCTACTGCTGACCACATTGTTTGTCCCTCCTGCTGACCAGAGTGTAGCGAATCTGTTGCTACCATCTGCCGCTCCGTTGGGCAGTTTCACGGCGAATCTGCAATTGCAGTCTACTACTCCCAAGCTGATCGCGCACTTACTGCCTGTCTCTGTGCGACTAGGGGGGCGCTCCGCCCGAAAGCAGCTGCAAAGGATCAGGACGCAACCGATGCCAAGGAGAGATGCCTGGAGCTGTCAAGCCACAGACGAGAGGGGATACTCTCTAAACTATTCACTGCCTGCTACCACTTTACGTCTGGTAAGTGGGTTTTCAGCCGCTGCAGCAGATCTTTCAGTGGGACTTGTCTCATATTTTTATCATCCTTTATGCTTATTACTTTGTGTTGTTTTATTAAATGTTTTTTTTATCAGTCACCTGTTGTATATCTCAGCTTCTTGTCTTAATGTTATAGTTTGTCTTGATCCAACCTCACAGTATTACGCTATGTATTTTGTTTGTTTTCATTCCATGTACGAAATTTCATCGATTGGAATACATCCTTAGATTTGAAACACTCACCAGCCTTGGTTATATATATCCTTTTTCTTCACATCATCTGCATGTGCAAGGCGTCAGTGATATAAACACTTTTTTTCCCACAAATTGTTCCTCTGACCTGGGGGTCAGAGTTATATCACAGGCAGCCGCCTTTATTCTTGTTTATTATAGAATAATAGGCCATCCTATTTCTAATCACACTTGGTGATTACTATTATATTAGTCACACATTTTTTCACAGATTTAGTGCTACCCATCTTTGTTTTTTTGTTGTTGTTTTTTTGTTTTTGTTGTTGTTTTTTTATATACAATAACGATACCATCGGAAACATGTTCATGTAATGGCCCTGAGCCATACACAAAGGTATTCTTGAACCAGTCCATGAACATGTTCACATATGATGGGGTCACATTTGACCCCATCACTGTTCCCTGTAGCTGCAAGTAGAATACATTATCAAACTGAAAGTAATTCTTTGTCAGCACAAAAGTCATCAATTATCTGAGAAAAGTCCAAAGAACATCATCAAGGTGAAGTTAATGTATCATTGCCTTTTTGATGGACTACTGAGGATCAATCCCTCTAACACTCGATCTCGCTCTTGTTTTGCCCTTGTTTCACCCATCTCTACTAGGTAGCTAGTCAGGATAACCATTTAGTCCAGATGCAATGCAGATCTTAGCTTAACATACCTTGCGGATAGTGACTGAATTATCTGGGAAGGCTACATCCCTACTGTACACAGCACTTATATCCTTGCCCAGGACATACTTGAAAACGAGAGGTAACTCTCAAAGTATTACTTTCTGGGAAAACATTTTTATAAATAAATAAAGTGAAATGGAGTGTGATGCTGCAATAATTAGAGAGAGTTCCATCTGTAGCGTACAGTATAATATGCATGATAATCCAGATGACAATGGAGTGTCCAGGAGAGATGAATAAATATACAATAGGAAGGGATATGTGTCTAGTGGTGTCCACTTGACAACCACAGATTAAACACAATAATGAACACCCAACCAAGTATAAACAAATCAGGAAATAAAATTGCACAGGTGTACATATACATATATGACAGGGCACTGTGGCCCTTTACCTGTGTGCTTCTGTGGACATTCCAGACACCAGGGGCGTGCAGTCCATCCAAAGGTAGATTCAAGTGAGTAGTAGTAGATGATGAGCAGCACAGCCAGAAGAATCCAACTTCAAACTTGATCGGAGAGAAGGAAAAAAGCGAGCACTCCAAAATGGCAATAAGGTCTGGTTTATTGCAGGCTAGACAAACAATAACAGGACCACACGAACGCACCTACGCGTTTCGTGCAAACAGCACTTTATCAAGGTATTATTACTCGAGGGACTTCGAAAAAAAAAGCATTTTTCTTGCATCGGATTGATGCCGAGGGTCTCCGGAGCTGATAAACATTAATATCAGCGCCCAGAGAGCCCTGGCATCAATCCAATGCAATAAAAATGCATTTACAGGCGGCTAACCGCTAAGGCAATGAAGTGGTTAACTACCAGCGCTCTTTTTATTACGGGTAGTAGGGTTGGCTGAAGGTGGTATTTTACTCATGGTGATTGTTTTTAGCCTGTATCACATGTGCCAATCAATTTTTCTAGAATCTTACTTACTAGCCCTCCATGTGTTTTCTTCGATTGTGCACCACCGCCACCTTTCTTCAAATCCTAGACCTGAGCACGTTGATTGCGGTTTAAACAAAGGAGGAGATCCCGTGAGTTCCCTATTTTTTTCATTGCTCAATTACTATATATTGTATTCCATGCGGAGAATATATGTCATATGCAGATGATTTTTATATTTTATCAGTGAATCAATCCCCTGGATATTTCAATCATTCAACATAAGAGTAAACTATAGTTATACTGTTTTACATGCAATTATGGCAAAAGAACATCTTTATAAAAGGCTTTTTTGAATTAAAAAAGATGACTCACAGGAATCTATGTTTCATATCCTATTTTTGAATACGACACTTATTAGCCTTGGATTAAGGTCACGACTTCAGCATTGCACAAACATTCTATTTATATAACGCTTAAAGATTTTTTTAAGCGCTACGCTGTTTGTCTCTACAAACTACCCTCCCTCTATGACTCATGGTGGTTGTTTAGGCCTTGTGGGGGGGTTGCAGGAGTAGTTCACCCATTCATTACAATAGCGGTTAATACCGCTAAGGTAATGAAGGAGTTAACCCCTCCTGCTAACCATCTGGTAGGTATAAATACCCACTGAATCCAAATACCCCTTTCACCCATCCCCTCTACCCCCAAGAAAAATTAAAGAAACAACAACACTAATACCCACCTCCTCTACCCCCAACAACCCTCCCAAGACATACGGTACAGTTATGGTCAAAATTACATTTATCTAGATATGGATAATAGTGCCTTTGCCCATTCTAAATAAAACAATATACTGCCAGCATAAATAAAGTAAATAATTCTTACTTACCCATGCCAGGATGAAAGGCGTCCTCATCATCATCCTCCACGTCCGTGTCCTCCATTGGCAGGCACACCACAAGAAAAATACAATATAATGGCCCCTAACCCTAATCCTCTGGATCAATAAGTAAGTATAGATATAGAATAAAGTATCTGTTGTCTAAATTTAGCATAGGTTGATCTTGATGGACGTATGTCTTTATTCAACCTCATCTACTATGTATCTATGTAACTATGTAATGCCTTAGTCACCTTAGCGCAGTGGTTCCCAATCTGTGCGCCGCAGCGCCCTGGTGCGCCGTGGCTTGCCTAGAGGGGCGCCACGATTATCACTCCCCACCATCCCTCCGATTATCACTCCCCACCATCACTACTTCATGCCGGTTGGGCCGCAGGGGAATGGCTGCAGGTCAGAGGAAGCCGGGGGCGGGGCTTTCGCTTTGCGCAGAGCACACAGTGAGTGTGTGTGTCTGCCTTCCCGCTCCTGGCTCCTCTGTCTGCTGGTGGCTGCGCGGTGTCCCGTCCCCTTCTGCCCCGGGTGATAGGATAAGGTAGCGGGGGTGATAGGAGAAGGGGGGGGAGTTGTACATTTGCCTGTCCAGTGACTGTGTGCAGGGAGCTGCCTGCACACAGCTCCTGCCTTTCCTCCCTTCCCCCAGTCACTCACATCCGTCGCTGCCTCTGCTCTCCACTGCGCTCCAATGTGTGTGTGTATCTGTGTGTGTGTATTTATTTGTGTGTGTATATGTGTGTGTATCTGTGTGTGTGTGTATCTGTGTGTGTGTGTATGTGTGTGTGTTTATCTGTGTGTGTGTGTGTGTGTGTGTGTGTGTGTGTGTGTGTGTGTGTGTGTGTGTGTGTGTGTGTGTGTGTGTGTGTGTGTGTGTGTGTGTGCAGGGAGCTGCCTGCACAGATTTCCTGCCTTTCCTCCCCTCCCCCCCTCCCTGAGAGATTGTGCCTGAGAGAGTGTGTTCGAGAGAGTGAGGATGTGTCTGAGAGAGTGAGTGTGTCTGAGAGAGTGAGTGAGAGTGTGTCTGAGAGAGTGAGAGAGAGTGTGTCTGAGAGAGAGTGTCTGAGTGAGTGAGTGTGTGTGAGAGAGTGTGTGTCTGAGAGAGAGAGTGTGTGTCTGAGAGAGAAGTGTGTGTCTGAGAAAGAGAGTGTGTGTCTGAGAGAGAGTGTGTGTCTGAGAGTGAGAGGGTGTCTGAGAGAGTGAGAGAGTGTGTCTGAGAGTGAAAGTGTGTCTGAGAGAGTGAGTGTGTGTCTGAGAGAATGAGAGTGTGTGTCTGAAAGAGTGAGAGTGTGTGTCTGAGAGAGTGAGAGTGTGTGTCTGAGAGAGTGAGAGTGTGTGTCTGAGAGAGTGAGAGTGTGTGTCTGAGAGAGTGAGAGTGTGTGTCTGAGAGAGTGAGAGTGTGTGTCTGAGAGAGTGAGAGTGTGTGTCTGAGAGAGTGAGAGTGTCTGTCTGAGAGAGTGAGAGTGTGTGTGTCTGTCTGAGAGAGTGAGAGTGTGTGTGTGTGTGTCTGTCTGAGAGAGTGAGAGTGTGTGTGTCTGTCTGAAAGAGTGAGAGAGTGTGTGTCTGTCTGAGAGAGTGTGTTTGTCTGAAAGAGTGAGAGTGTGTATGTATGTATGTATGTATGTATGTATGTCTTTATTTGTATAGCGCCATAAAATGTACATAGCGCTTCACAGTAGTAATATATGTCATATAAATAACAAATATAAATAACAGATCATGGGAATAAGTGCTTCAGACATACTGTAAAAGTAACATTAAGGAAGGAGTCCCTGCTCCGAGGAGCTTACAATCTAATTGGTAGGTAGGAAGAACGTACAGAGACAGTAGGAGGGAATACTAGTAAGTGCGTCTGCAGGGGGCCAAGCTTTGTGTCATGTGTCCAAGATTATCCAGTGCTACTCATATGCTTCTTTAAGCAGATGTGTCTTAAGGTGGGTCTTAAAGGTGGATAGCGAGGGGGCTATTCGGGTATTGAGGGGAAGGGCATTCCAGAGGTGTGGGGCAGAAAGTGAGAAAGGTTTAAGGCGGGAGAGAGCTTTAGATACAAAGGGGGTAGTAAGAAGACTTCCTTGAGAAGAACGCAAGA
This sequence comes from Ascaphus truei, assembly GCF_040206685.1. NCBI lineage: Eukaryota > Metazoa > Chordata > Amphibia > Anura > Ascaphidae > Ascaphus > Ascaphus truei. The sequence goes on from NC_134483.1 coordinate 177,780,168, forward strand.
GTCGTGATGGTGCATAGCGAGAAATTAGGGCTGAGATGTAATGAGGGGCAGAAGAATGTAAAGCTTTAAAAGTGAGCAGTAGAATTGAGTGTGAGATACGCGATTTAATCGGAAGCCAGGAGAGGGATTTCAGCAGGGGAGACGCTGAGACAGATTTAGGAAAGAGTAGAGTGATTCTGGCAGCAGTGTTTAGGATAGATTGTAGGGGAGACAGGTGAGAGGTAGGAAGGCCGGACAGCAGGAGGTTGCAGTAATCGAGACGTGAGAGAATGAGGGCCTGAGTCAGAGTTTTAGCAGTTGAGTAACAGAGGAAAGGGCGTATCTTTGTGATATTGCGGAGGAAAAAGCGACAAGTTTTAGAAACGTTTTGAATATGAGAGGAGAATGAGAGAGAGGAATCAAGTGTGACCCCTAGGCAGCGTGCTTGGGCTACTGGGTGAATGATCGTATTTCCAATAGCAATGTGGAAGGATGTAGTAGGGCCAGGTTTGGGAGGTAGTATAAGGAGCTCTGTTTTTGCCATGTTAAGTTTCAGTCGGCGGATGGCCATCCAGGATGATATTCCAGAGAGGCATTCAGAAACTTTGGTCTGTATAGCAGGTGTAAGGTCAGGGGTGTGTGTGTCTGAGAGAGTGAGAGAGTGTGTGTGTCTGAGAGAGTGAGACAGTGTGTGTGTCTGAGAGAGTGAGAGAGTGTGTGTGTCTGAGAGAGTGAGAGAGTGAGGTCTGAGAGTGAGTGAGAGAGTGAGGTCTGAGAGTGAGGTCTGAGAGTGTGTCTGAGAGTGTGTCTGAGAGTGTGTCTGAGAGTGTGTCTTAGAGAGGGTGTCTGAGAGAGTCTGAGAGATTGAGAGAGTGTGTGAGAGAGTGTGTCTGAGAGAGGGAGTGAGATAGTGAGTGAGAGAGTGTGTCTGAGAGAGTGAGAGTGTGTGTCTGAGAGAGTGAGAGTGTGTGTCTGAGAGAGTGAGAGTGTGTGTCTGAGAGAGTGAGAGTGTCTGTCTGAGAGAGTGAGTGTGTGTGTGTCTGTCTGAGAGAGTGAGAGTGTGTGTGTGTCTGTCTGAGAGAGTGAGAGTGTGTGTGTCTGTCTGAAAGAGTGAGAGAGTGTGTGTGTCTGTCTGAGAGAGTGTGTGTGTCTGAGAGAGTGAGAGAGTGTGTGTGTGTCTGAGAGAGTGAGACAGTGTGTGTGTCTGAGAGAGTGAGACAGTGTGTGTGTCTGAGAGAGTGAGAGAGTGTGTGTGTCTGAGAGAGTGAGAGAGTGAGGTCTGAGAGTGAGGTCTGAGAGTGAGGTCTGAGAGTGAGGTCTGAGAGTGTGTCTGAGAGTGTGTCTTAGAGTGTGTCTGAGAGAGTCTGAGAGATTGAGAGAGTGTGTGAGAGAGTGTGTCTGAGAGAGTGAGTGAGAGAGTGAGTGAGAGAGTGTCTGAGTGAGTGAGCGAGTGTCTGAGTGAGTGAGTGAGAGAGTGTCTGAGTGAGTGAGAGAGAGTCTGAGTAAGTGAGAGTGTGTCTGAGTGAGTGAGAGAGTGTCTGAGAGAGTGAGAAAGTGTCTGAGAGAGTGAGAGAGTGTCTGAGAGTGACAGAGTGTCTGAGAGAGTGAGTGTGTCTGAGAGAGTGAGTGTGTCTGAGAGAGTGTGTGTGTGTGTGAGAGAGAGTGAATGTGTGTGAGAGAGTGTATGTGAGAGAGTGAGTGTGTGTGAGAGAGTGAGTGTGTGAGAGAGAGTGAGTGTGTGAAAGAGAGTGAGTGTGAGAGAGAGAGTGAGTGTGTGAGAGTGGATTTGTGTGAGTGAGTGTGTGTGAGAGAGTGAGTGTGTGTGAAAGTGAGTGTGTGTGTGAGAGAGTGAGCGTGTCAGAGAGAGTGTGTGTGTCAGAGAGGTGTGTGTGTCAGAGAGAGTGTGTGTGTCAGAGAGTGTGTGTGTCAGAGAGAGTGTGTGTGTCAGAGAGAGTGTGTGTGTCTGAGAGAGTGTGTGTGTGTGTGAGAGAGTGAGAGAGTGTGTGTGTCTGAGAGAGTGAGAGTTTGTGTCTGAGAGAGTGAGAGTGTGTGTCTGAGAGAGTGTGTGCCTGAGAGAGACACCAACTGCGCACTGCAACTGTTAGGTATGTATATACACCTTTGTTTTTACTTTGGGCGCCGCGGAAAAATCCTGATCGCCTTGGGGAGCCTTGAAAAAATCCTGATTGCCTTGGGGAGCCTTGAACCGAAAAAGTTTGGGAACCACTGCCTTGGCGGTTAATAACCGCTATAGTAATTAAGGGGTTAACCCACCCTCCTCTGGTACCCACTTGGGAGGCCTAACCACCCACCCTGGCACAAGTACACCAACCCTCTACCCATTGATTGGCACAGTGGTACATCATGCTCATACAGTATAATATCCCCATGATAAGCCACTATTGCAGTCAATGGGCAACATAAAAAAAATCAACAGGCCCAACACCAAACAATAAACATAAATAGAAAAAATAATTATCAATTCAAAACAAATAAGCATTTTCCAAAAAATGCATTGTCTGTTACTGTATTTATCTGTACTCTAAAAGGGCACCGATAAATACATTAGCAGTCAATGGCAATCAAAAACATAAAAAGAAAAAAATACAATTAAAAAAACTGGAAAATTAAAATGAACTACATTCAATATTTTTCTTATCTCTTCCTGGCATATCGAGAAGCTCTCGACCAAAGACGTCATCCTCCGCAATTATCATCATCAGGTAAAAAAATTCTTCTGTAGTATAGCCTCCCAGCCGCTATGCCTTTTCCTGGGCCCTACCACTGTAAGACCTGTTAGGTGCAGGCAGTGGATGGGTTAATTCCATCCTTCCTTAACTCCTTCTCTAAGGCCGAGTCTATAGCAAGGGAGGCCACGCTGAGCCCCTGCATCCTCCATGAGGATGTCTTTAGAGGGGGCTCACGCGAGCGTCCACAGGCGTACTGAGGCGCTGGATTTTGCAGCCGACAGCCAAGCTGTTTTTCAGAACGCTGTCGCCTGAAACATCCACTCAGTGTGAAGCAGCGTCAACGTCACGGCGGTGCGTTGCGGGCGATTGGCCCAGCAACGTCACTGCCCCGCCTCCCTCGGTCACCCCCCGCCTCCCGATCGCGCCCGCTGGCTCGCCTGCATGGGCATGAAATCGGACAGATTTCAACAGGCGAGCCTCAGCGTCAGCGCGGTCCAGCACTGACAACCCCTCTGTGGACGGTGCCTAAGGCTATGTATGCTTTTTGCAGCCTTGGATACAATTGTAGGTATCCAAGGGCGGGCCATAGCAACAGCTAGAAAGTGTCAGCCTGAGGGCTGAGTGTGTCAGTCTGCTGATTGGGTCCCAAGTGTCAGTCTGCTGATTGGGTCCCATATAGGATGTGATGACCTATCAGTATTCAACCTGCTCTGTTAAGGGGCAGGGTTACAAACACAAACTCAAGGCTATATATACTGGCACTTTCCTAAAGTGGGTGTCTCTCTTTCCTCCCCCTGCGGAGTGAATACAGCTACCCTCTGTCTCATTAGGTAACAGAGGAGTCGTCCTAAAGGCCTGGTCTGGGCCTAAAGTCCTAATCAGTGCACTTTCAATCGGGGAAGCTAGGAGAAGAATGCACCTGCTTTGTGCAGCTGATCTAACTGCAATAAATACAATTGAACTATAAAGAAGTGTGATTCACTGTCTTGAGCTGAAAGAAAGGTGTCAGTCTGGGCCATCCTGCTGCTTTCCAGAGGATCCATGCTGACTGGAGACGCTGTACCCAAGAACTAAGGTACCTTGAAAACCTGTCCTGCCTGTTCTCCCCACAACACCACAGAGCACTCAGCCCTTCTGTTGCCACACAGGTACAGCACTACACCTAAATGGAGTTGCCAGAGAAGCAGATGACCCTAATCTCACTTTGGGGGGGGGGGGGGGGTACAAGGGCTACACTTCTTTTTACATCTTTTCCATCTTCTTCTTGCATCATCTCCTTCTTTTCTTTAATCTTCTTTACTTGTAATCCAATGTATCCCATGTTGAATCCAAAATGGATGTAGACTCATGGCATCTTAAGCTAAAATGAGATAGAACAGGCCTTATATTACGCCTGTGATGTCACATTTTAGGGTCTGATGGTCCAGGTCCAATCCGATTGGGCTCTGTACCATGTGACTGGCTTTTAAAAATAAATAAATAAATAAGGATGTAACGTCATGTCCAAGGGAGGTACGCCACATCTTTAAAACCACATGGCTGACATCACATGGTACTACAGCCAATGGGATTGAAGACAGTCCCATTGTTCCTGTACCATTTGATATGTTCCATTGGTTTTAAAGGATGTGACATCACCCTCCCCCTGCCATTCTGCCCCACCTCTGTAACAAGTATTGATTCTTTTACATCCTATCCTTTAACACCTGGGGCCCACGGCCGTAAAACATCACCCCCATCTGTCTCTACAGCTCTGGCTGCCAGGGCTATAGCTATGACTCTGCGGGTGGTTTGGCCAACAGGGATGATAGCCGGAGGGGTTAACCCCATCCTTACCTTAGCGGTTACAACCACTAAGGTAAGTAACCCAAGAAGCAGCGCGTCTCCGAGGTTGAAATGAATACAGTTCAACTCCAGGAGACCCCTTGCTTCAATAATGTTATTAAAATAAAATAAAAACCACGTTAGAGGTGCGCAGGAAAAGTGACTGAATCTGTCTACTGTGTGTCTCTTCCAGACTAATGCAGCCTGGTAGGATTAACACATCGGGACTCCCATTCAGAAGCAGGGTTCCCTGCAGTGTTAATCCTAATGGACCATTCCCCCTTGCCAAGCACTGTGCTTCAAACGCTCAACTTTTGGTCCACATTTCACCAGCACATGTGTTGAGGTAGGTTAGCGATACAAGTGGCTGCATCTGTAGCTTTGCTTGTGGTGACTGCTCTTTTCATGTTCTGGTAGTCTATCGTACAGTGTATGTCACTTGGTGTTTGAGAGATCAAATCCTTCTTTCTTGCAGAGTAAAATGTCAGCTTTGCTTCAGTTGGGAGGAAATGCAAGGCAAGTGACACAGTACAATACATGTTTGCTATGACACGATTAAAGCCAGTCTTGTAAGTTTCTCATAATGGATGAATTCCCACAAAAAAGAAATTCAGTAAATGAACGTTCTTCACAATCCACAGGCATGCATTTAATCATGTGCCTTAATTATTTTTCAGTTTTCAGTCTTCTATCCACAAAGCACTATCCTTTCTCTGTCTTTCAGTGTGTCTGGCTATATATCTGGATCCTTCCAGTCAACATATTTTTCCAAATTATTTTGAGATTCAGAGAAGCTGCTTTGAGCTTGTTCTTCTACCTCAGGCATCTCTTCTTGATTTGCCGTCTCATTGGTGAAAGACGAAGTGCTGCAACAAGTGCTTTCCTCTTGTTCTGTTTCCTTGTGGTCCTTTTCGACCTACAGTATGACTCAGGAGACAGGCTTGTTAAAAAAAAAAAAAACTTCAATACTGATTTTATGTTTCTCAATCTGTCATTCTCTTCTTCATGTTCTTTCCTTTATTTCCATTTCTGAGAATCAGACTTGTGGTGGTACATTTTAAAATTCAATGTATTGTACTAATAGTTAATGAAAACAGGATTTGTTTGTGCTTTGGTATTATAATATAAGATATAGAATATACCGCATATAAGGATGACCGGTTGCACTAGGTACTCTAAGCATACCAGATGACCAGAACTACAAAGCAGGGTTTGTGACCCTTAATGCAAGCAATCTTCAACAAACTAATGTCACTTACAATCATTGCAACCACTCAAACCAATGCACAAATAAAAAATACTTTAAAAACTTACATTACTTTAATAACTTATTTAGCTAATTTTAAAAATTCAGTATGAAATAGCAATTGTCCAGAATTTAAAATGTAATGTTGCTGTCCGTCGGGAAGTGATAGCCTTTTAGAAGGACAGATGTGCTCTACCTAATGCTGACAGTAGGGTGATTAACAGCGAGCTGATTCGACAGCAGGGGATACCTCAGACCAATAGGTGGCTGGTGTGGTATCCCAGGCAGGTGGATGACTGGAGGAAAGGTACCTCAGGCTGATTGGAGAGGGGTACCTTAGACTGAATGGGGTATCTAAGGTGGGGGGGAAAGGACTGGACCTAGAGGAGGGGGAATAAAATTATGCCCATGGGGAAGTGAACAAAAATGTATGGGCCTGCGGGAGGAGAAAAAAAAGTATGGTCCTGGGGGAGGTGGTAAAAAGGTATGGGCCTGGGGGAGAGGAGTAAGGGGGGTGGGGGGAAGGCATGGGCCTGGGGGAAGGGGGGAATGGTATGGACCTGAGGGAGAGGGGTAATGTGGAAAAGTTGAAATAGCCTGGGGTAGGGGGTTAAGGGGAAAAAAGATATGGTTCTGAGGGAGGTGTAAGGGGGAAGAAAGCTATGTGGCTGGGGGAGTGGAATAAGGGGGGAAGCTATGTGCCTGCGGGAGGGGTTAAGGGAGAGAAAAGGTCTAGGACTAGGAGGTTGATAGATATTAGCCCCTGAGTAGAGATTACATAGGTATGGAATGGAGGGTTGAGGAGGAAGCAGGAACTTGTAAATTGTATTTCTGTGCAATCTAAAATCTAATAATTATCAGTGCATTAAAATCATCCATTACATTGGCGTGAACCCTAAAAAGACTCTTTATAATGTTAGGTCAAAATTATGTTGCTATGTACTGTATCAACCGAAGAATTGACGCCACAGATTTTTAATTATGCAGATTACCAAAATTTATTATTTTAACAGTATGTGTATTATAAATAATATTACACTCATAGTTTATATTTAATAATGCTAGTACCAAATAAAAAAAACACATAATATGTTTTAGTTTTAATTGTACCAATCAGGTATTCAACATAAGGGATGCATAAAAAACTATGGTTTAGAAGTCTTTTGGAAGGTCTGCATTACTTTGTAGCGCTGACATATTGATGCACAAAAAAAATTAAAAATTAAATCTTAGTAGATACAGTAGGCCCATCTGTATAGTACATGGCTTATCTGTGTTAGTGAAATACAAGTTACTTCTTACAATAGCAATAATAGCAGAAATATTTAAATAAGCATAGTTACTGTAATTGCTAACATTTTCTTTTTCATGAAACCAAGATTGCTCTGTTTTCGTGCTGTATACATTTTATATTAATAATAATAATAATAATAATAATAATAATAATAATAATAACAATAACGGGTACTTTGAATTAATTTCCAATGTATTGATCAGATATGAAAGGAGTGAATGAATGTAACACAATTTTATGCTCAATTTACCAATAAAAGTATGATATACTGAAGGTTCTAAGCAGGTTTCCAAACATTAATGGCAGCATTTCTAATAAGCTAAAATTAAGACACATATAAAATTGTATAAACTAGTGAATATTGTCTTTGTACAGTGTAAAGCAAATATTTTTATATTTTTACGACAAAGGACACAAACTTCCATCACTTTTATATGTTTTATAAATTAATTTATTAATAAAGATAGAACAATAAACACAAGCAGTGGTTTTTAAAATGTTTTATAATCTTCCAAGTTATTGAAATTTTCTTACTGAATTCAAATTCATTTGATCTTAAGACACATGTAAGATTGAGCTATAAATTATTCCTGCGGAAGGTTGTTGAATTTGACCTTCTATTTTGAGACAATCGTACAATTTTAACTAAGTAGATGCATCAAATATTTAAACTTTTTATCTGATGAAACAATAATTCTCTTCATAAATTAAAAGTGTGATTTACCAGTAGAAATCAAATTGTTACAAATACTGTAGCAATACTTGTCAGTGTAACAAATCAATGAAGCTTCAGTTCCCAATTCAGTTTCCTACTCAACTTTTTGGCATTGCATTCCTTCCCCTTTTTTTTAGAAGAGGTGATATATTGCACATATCAAAAAAAGAATTCAAATCTTGTGTGCAAAGAAAACAGAAGGAACGCAAAGTAGTATAGCCATGATTACTGCGGGTAAAAATAAGAAATACCTTGGCACTTAATTAAATTTAGCAGCTTCTCAGTAGTGTTTTGTGGCTTCAGTAATTTTTGAATATACGATAGGTGATGATAGTAGGTAAGCTAGCTAAATTTAATGTACACTGGCGACACACTTTATTCGAGCTCGGCTAGTCCCACGAATTCGGGTATACCCGGGTGTATTGAGGTTTGTGACTGTTTTCTGCCCGAGTGCATTGGGTTATTTTCCAGGCAGGGATTGAAGCATTTTATTCCCGCTGGCTGCAATACTGCACAGTATATATATATATATTCTGCATTACAATTCATGAATTTATGCCATCTGGTAGACACGCGAAGCATTGCAGCCTATTAAATCCTAATCATTATCATTTAACAGATCAGCCGCCCGTCAGCCAGGCATGAACCCAGGCTGGGAAGGCAAACGCAACGGGGCTTGTCAGAGGTGAGGAGCGGCGCATTCCAGGTATCTGCCAGGTACATACTGGGTATTTGCTCGAATAAAGTGTATCAATGCAGTATTAAAAGGCAATTGCTACAGTCATGCACTTTCTGTACCTAAGAAAAGAGCCATTTTTTTAAGGCACTCATAACCACTTCTTCTTCCCATACTCTCTGGAAAATTATGAAATATGTATTAAACTAAAGCACAGAAACATATTGTACATTAGTGTATGTTTTCTAACAATATTTGATATTTTATACAAGTACATAAATAAAAAAGATTCCAAACTTGAACTAACTGTCCCTGTCTGTCCCTTGTGAAGTTCCACACGTAAAGAAAACCCGCACAGCTAGTGTTAACCACAGTGAGGTGCTGACTGGATGGAGACGTGATTGTATCATATGGGAGAAAAAGAACCCAGTCTTTTAGCACTCAATCACAACAAATGTTTAATGGTAAATTTAAAATACTTTATTAATAACTATGAATAAAAAATAGGGTGTTAAAACGTCATTAAATACTGTATTTGAACAGCACGTGACTTGTGAAGTTCCACCTGTAAGATCATGAATATATAGATGTCGTTACTTAGAAACTGTTCTCTAGACAGAAAGCGACCAGTAGGGCTGAGATAGGATATAAAATCACCAACCAGAACTGTTACATAGTTACATAGTTACATAGTAGATTAGGTTGAAAAAAGACATGCGGCCATCAAGTTCAACCTATGCTATATTTAGACGACAGATACTTTATCCTACATCCATACTAACACCATATTGATCCAAAGGACGGAAAACAAAAAACTCCAGTGACATATCATCCAATGTTATCTCATAAGGGGAAAATGAATTTCTTCCTGACTCCAAGGAGTCTATTCCTGTAGCTTTGATGAGTTTTCTGCTATCTCGCAAAGTTTGGCATGTTCCCACCGAATGGTTTGTAATTTGAGATGATATGGTATTCAGAAAGAATCTGAACCCCTCTCAAGCCGAGAGATAAGAAAATGCCAAAACCGTTTGGCGTAGCAGCAAATTCCTTTTCCGTGATTCAGGACATTTTAAAATTGCATGTGGATACCATCACCCCTTTACGGGCCTATATCTTGGGATACCCCCAATAAACATTAAAAAAACACAACGATCCTAATATCCAACTCCTCACCCCCACCCCCTCGCCCCCCCCACCCCCCCCCACCCCCGAAATATACAGTACAGTAATGGACAAAATTACTATTATCCAGATCTGGATAAAAGCTCATTTGCCCATTCAAAATAAAACATTATCCAGCCAGCATAAAGTAATTAAAACTTGCACTTACCCCGGCCAGGATGAAGATCATCCTCATTTCCATCCTCTGCATACATGTCCTCCATTGGCAGAAACAGAACAATAATAAAAATACAATCTCATGGCCCTCCACAGAAAGCACCCCACAAATCCTCTATTCACACCCGCTTTCTACTCCTTCATGCTGCTGGGGAGATCTCTCCTAATCCTGAAGCCAGACATAAACACATCTGCTCTCACCCACGCCTCCCTGCCATCTCCTCCCATGCAAATTGTGTTAACCTTCTGATGTAATCCTGAAAACCTTACAATTTGCCCCACAAATCAAGCATCCAATAGCCTATGGCTATTGTCCCATACCCACAGTCACTGCTACCACCTATTGTGACCAAGCACTGACATCTACAGCACTTATTCCCTCACCTGTCTTCTCTGTAAATTTCTTATCAAGTTTATAAACTCTTCGGGACAGGGATTTCCTTTCCTACTGTCTGATTTTGCTGCACTTAATATTATTCTCTGTACTGTATTCTTTTTGAAGCACTGAGTACACTTTTGGCGCTATATAAATAAAGACACAATACAATACAAGTAGAACAAAAAGTTAAAAGAGCAGTGCTGCATGGTGAGAACTTAATTCAGGGAGAAAATTCTTCAAAAGCTCACAAAAAAGAAGACATTGATATTCATATAAAAAAAAGAAAAGTGTTCTGGGCGCGTCTGTGAAATTAGGTGAAAAGATCTGTGTATTCACACAAGGTGCATAATCATCCAAGATATAATGTGCTAATTATAATCTTAAAATAATTGTAAATATAATCGATACAATAAACCACCCCCACCAAATAGTGTCATATAAAGTGACTTATAACAGCATATATAATAAAGAAAAAGCTTCTGAAAAACCTTTCTCCGGACCATTTGCTTAGTTCAAAATAGTAATCGTTCTTCTTCCTAGTATGGGGAGCGCTGGTAGTTCACGTTGCACAATATGTGGAAAAATCAAATAACAAAATATGGTGTAGCCAATAGATAATGAACCCTATCTAATATAAGCAATATGTCTCACTCTCAAGTGGAAAAGAGAATAGAAGCATATCAGAAATTCTTCTATCTCTGATAAGAGCTCTTTATGCTGTCTTCACACATGGATCTCTGGATTCGACTGGATAAGCCTTGGATAAGCCCTTGCTGAGTCCTGGATGCGCCTTGTATGCGCCCTCTGTAGTCAATATTCTCAAACGTACTGTACAGTAGCAGCAGCTTTTATTTGAAGTAATGCCGCCGGCCGGATGCGTGTGCGAAGCGTGGTGACGCGGCACGTTGCGGCGCACTGTGACGTCACAGTCACGTGCGCGCCCGGCTTCCCCGGCTTCCCCGGGCTTCCCCCCGACATCCCTGGAGATTAAAGTAAGGTAAGCGGGGGTGCGGGGTAGCAGAGGGGCAGAGCAGGAGCCGGGTTTGGGGTCGGGAAGGGGGGTAAATTGCGCGCGAAGTGGAGGGGGGTGCGTGGGGGAAACGCGGTGGCGCGCGGTTTTGACTGGCGGCAGCCGGAGTAGATCCCGGCATGCCGCCGGCATTACTTCAAATAAAAGCTGCCGCTACTGTATGATAGCCCGAGAAATAAAAGAAAGCCCACAATAGTGCAATACTGCTAATATATATTATATTGGATGAATATAAAAATAATCGCACTCACATTTGCTTAAATATAACATTCATGGGAGAGAATAACACAAGGAGATATCACGAGCTACCCGGTTCGCGTGCTTCAACATTCGCATACGTCGCTTCCGGTGACACCTTGCTTCAGGGCAGAAGTGCTCCAACGGTCTCTCCGGTTGCACCCGCTTGCCAGAAATCACTGCTGCTGACGTGATCTCCAATGTCTCCAAGGAGCTGCCAATCGATTCTACACGTTTCGCTGTAGCTTCTTCAGGACGAAGCTACAGCGAAACGCGTAGAATTCCCCCATCATATTGAGGACCAACTCGGATGTGGTGAGAGCCCTGATCTGGGCCTATCTGCAAGAAGCCGGTGAATTACCCTTATCATCTTTGCGGATTCACGCTGTATTCAAAGAAGAATGCTTGGGCAATTTTTCAATCTTGAGAAGGGGTTGACAGAGATTCCACCAGCTGGAGTGAGGCACATGGCCACTGTACCTAATTTCCCAGGCCACGACGAGGCCTAATGGTACTTTTCACTAGAGAACATGCCCGAAGAGGACGCCATGAGAGGGTTCAAGGTGGTGCCATAGATGAAGGAGTGGAAGTCTTTACTTCCTCTGTGATTCAAGGTTACAATCCATAACATCTCGCCTCATCCTATATGGTTTGACATCAGTCAAGCACTGGGTCGGATATACCCGGTTACTCAACTAGAAACTCTGACTCATGTAAACGTGGCTACCGTGCAAGAAGCACCTACCGGATTGGAGATCGACTTCGGGGAATCAACCTTGCCCATGGAGTGAAATAAATGGCTAAGCGACAAGCTGGCAGAAGGCCAGGTGGTGTTCTGCACCAGTGAGATGGATGTGGGCTGCAGCAAGAATGCTCAACACACGATCTGATTGAAATACGCCACTCCATTCCGAGGGCGTTCCAGATGCATAGCTCCCAGAGACGTGGAGGATGCAAGGGACATCTTAAATGAGGTAGAAACAGCGGGAATTGTAGGAGTCCCACAGCCCATATGCCTCCCCTATTCTATTGTGGTAGTGCGGAAAAAGAACGGATCTGTGTGCCTATGCGTGGACTACAGCACCCTGAACCACCACACGTTCCGGACCAATATACCTTGCTGCAGCTTGAGGAGATCCTCAGCGCCTTATCAGGCAGTCAGTGGTTCAGTGTGCTGGACCTGAGGTCTGGATACTACAAGGTACCTATGAGCCCCGAATACCAGGAGAAGACAGCATGTGTCTGCCCCCTCAGGTTTTACCAGTACACCCGGATGCCCCAAGGCATTTTTGGGGCACCTACAACATTCCAGATGTTAATGGAAAAGACAATTGTTGGTATGAATCCCTGGGAATCTCTGGTCTATCTGTATGATATAATCGTATTTGGTAGAACGTTGGAAGAGCACGAAGAACGCCTGCTGTAGGTCCTGGATCTACTAGTCAAAGGTCTGAAGTTGTCCCTGGACAAATGCCGCTTCTGCTGCACTTAGATCACCTATGTGGGCCACATGGTGTCCACAGAAGGAGTGGCTACCGACCCCACTAAGGTCAAAGCCGTAGTGAACTTCCAAGACCAGATAATGTGATTGAGCTACGAACATTTCTGGGGTTTTGCGGGTACTACGGAAGATTTGCAGAGGGGTACTCCAGCAAGGCCAAAGTTCTCAACAATCTGTTGAAGATCAACCCAGAAGAGCCTCAGCAAAATGCCGCAACCCCGCGAACACCGTTCAGGGACAAATGGACTTCCGCCTGTGAGAAGGCCTTCATTGGACTGAAGAAGAGTTTCACTTAAGCCACTGTCTTGGCCTATGCATACCTGGGGTAGCCCTACATCCTACACATGGATACCAGGTTCACTCAGGCTGGGAGCGGTATAACACCAAAAATACCCTGCAGGCCTCTGGCCGGTAGCGTATGTGAGTCGCAGTCTGATGGCGAGCGAGTAGAACAACCCAGTCCATAAACTGGAATTCCTAGTGCTCGTGGGCTATTGTAGACAAGTTTCACGATTATCATTATGGGTCTCCTTTCAAGTACGAACCGACAATAACCCCCTGGCATATATCCTGACCTCTGCCAAGATAGATGCCACCAGCCACAGGTGGTTGGCTGCCCTTTCTAACTATCAGTTCACGCTGAAATACAAGCCAGGGCCCTTGAACATCGGAACCGATGCTCTGTCCAGAAGCCCTGGACTGAGTGCAACGCCAGATGACGGCCAGTGGGAAGAAATTCCTGGGCCCTTTCCGAAATCAGAGTAGCGGATTCATTGGGGTGTCAGACTGGGCACTTCCAGCAGCATACTACCATCCTGAAGGCATGTCTATCATGCAGGATACCATAATGAGGTGGACGGAATTAGTGATACACCAGATGCAAGACCCAGTGGCCAAAGCCATACGTCGGGCCATCCAAGAAAACAACCCTTCCTTTATGAAGCGTGCTCCCATCAACACGATTGTCGTCATCATGAGTTAATGGGACAAGTTCCACATGGACTAAGGCCTTCTCTACCGGGTTATCCCTTATCACAACCATCCCTATATTAGACAACTCGTCCTGCCCAGAAGCAGGCAGTACCATGTTCTATGATCTCAGCACGATGATCATGGACACCTAGGATAGGACAAAACATTCACACTAGGAAGAGATAGGTTCTTCTGGCCCAAGATATGGGATCAGTGGAGCCTTATTACCGGAGGTGTCTGCAGTGCATACAGCAAAAAACACTGCCTACACGTGCAGCCCTATGGGCCACTTAAAGTGCTCTGGTCCCATGGACCTAGTCTGCATGGATTTCCTCTGCAACGCAATACATTACTACATGCCACCAGTGGCCATAATTGCAGTTTATTTCGAGGTGTTCCCTATGGAAAATGTCTACATTTGCGTAGAAATTGTTCCACTATGGAACACTTTGGAATCTTTTTCAAAGATTTTTTGACAGAGGATATAATCCTCATATTATACAAGAGGCATATCTCAATGCACGAGAGAGACCTAGAGAAGACCTGATTAAACCAGACCCTACCAGTTTCTCTAACAAAAATAATTGAAAAACGATGGTCTATGATTGCAGCAAATCCAATAGAAATCCAGATCTACCTCTCTTTATAACAGCATTTACTGTAGCAGTCATGTAACCATTATTCAATCTATAGTTATAAAACATTGGAAAGTTCTGGCCACTGATCCCATGTTAATGGATATTACTTCCTTTGATCCAAAATTTGTATTAAAGAAATCAAGTACAATAGGTAACATTGTATCACCTAATGTACCTATAAGTAATCAAGAACTAAACAAAAGAGGTCTATTCCCCGGGTTGCTTGCCTGCTTTCCGTATGGCAAATGTAAAGATTGTAAATATATATAAAATAAAAAAATTACCAACAATGATGAGACCAAAAAGTATAAAATATTGTCCTTCATTACATGTAATACAGACCATGTCATATTTATGGTTTCATGTGGCTGCAACAAAAGATATATTGGACTTACCACCAGGGCATTCAAAATTAGGATGTTAGAGCATATGAGATCCTAAAACTAAAACTAAAAGAGACCTTACACAACCTGTATTTAAACATTTAAGCCAATGTCAACATGGCAGTTTAACAAATGTTAGATGCACTGCCATTGAACATGTTAAACCTCATCCACAAGGAGGGGATAGGTCTAATTCGCTTTATAGAAGAGAAGCATTTTGGATATTTACAATTGACACCCTTATACCTAAAGGTATAAATACCGAATGGGATATAAGTTCCTTCTTGTAATTTTTCTAATTTTCCTTATGTCACATACAGCCGCGGCCCCGTTTATTCTCCAACATCTCTGAATTTTTCCGGGGATTTTTTCCTAATGCCATGCACTTCACTGCACTTCACCACGTTCATGCCACATTCTGACCACATTCTGACCGCATTCATGTTGCATTCACACCTGCGGTTGATGTGTTTATTGATAATGGTTCGGATTTAATTGGTTGCAATTCTTTGCATATCCGCCAGATGGCAGATATTCATGAATTGTAATGCGCATGCGCTTCAGTAATGTGTCGACTTGCAGGTGTTTAAAAAAATACCACAGTGGTCTATTGTAAATTGACCTTGGTACCGAAGAAGTTATAATAATATATCAATTTAGGCTTTTCATATTAAAAACCAAATGCGCAGAGGCGCATGCGCGGCGGCGGGAAGAATGGACGCTTGAACTCAGAGCTCCGCTTCCACCGGCGCAATTAAATAAATAATCCACAACAGCTACGTGACTTCACTATCTTTAAACACCGCATCTCTCCCCTAAACATCCAGAGATGGCTTCAGGCCGTACATCACGGACCAAAAGCCAGCAGGTGTCCACTTATTTCCGCAAGAAATCAGACCCCCCCTTAGACAAACCTACGAGCCCAAAGCGGCCTGCTATCATGGACGCGGATGCGGACCCCCTCACAGATGAAGCAGGGGACGAGGACATAGTCAGGAGGAAAGACCTTAAAGCATTCTGTTCTGAGATGAAGCAGTTCTTCCAAACCGAACTGTGGGCAATGAGGAAAGACTTAGACGCCCTGGGGGAACGCACTGCCTCCATTGAGAACAAGACGGAGGATACAGCAACCGCCCTAACCCTCACACAAAACGACGTGATTAGCCTACGGGAGAAGGTCAGAGCCCTGGAAGAGAAGGCTGAGGACACTGAAAATCGCGATAGGCGCAGCAATATCCGAGTGAGGGGGGTCCCAGAAGAGGTTACCGACCCAGAAGAATTTGCTTCAAAATGGCTGGAGCACCTATTCCCTGAAAAATCAGATAGAGAGCTGACAATGGACAGGTGCCACAGAGCTCTCAGGGGGAGACCACAGAAAGGTAATCCCCCCAGGGATATCGTGATCCGCCTGCATTACTACCGACTAAAGGAGGAAATATGTAGGATTGCCAGGGACACTAAAACTCTTGAATTCGACAACATCACCTTCCAAGTATATCAGGACTTGGCCCCAGCCACCCTAATGCGAAGACGGTCCTTTGCTCACATCACAAGAACACTGCGGGACCACAATGTCCGTTACAGGTGGCTATTCCCCTGTGCCATCATGGTCCTACGGAATGGGGTGGCCCACACACTGAGGACGCCAGAGGAGGGAGCGGGGTTCCTCAGTAAAGTGGGGGTCAAAGAGGTATCCTCAAGTCCTCCGCAAAGGGCCCCACGCTCCTCACCCGCTCCTGTGCCCTCTGGCGAGCGAGCTGGAGCTACGGAAAACTCCCCAGTAGCGTCGGGCTGTAGCAGGGATTCTGCTTAAAACACTCTGCCTAATACGGAGAATTCCTGTGTTAGTGTCCAGACCCAGCAACCTTTTAGCCGAAATCCACAGACACTGCTATGCTTTCCAGCTCTCCCCAAGGCCGGTGACTCACCTTCTTCGGACGAGACGGAGACGATCCCCGGAGCAGATCCGACTGCGACATTGGCGGAGCGGCCATATCCTTTAGCTCCTTCTCTCCTGAGGGTGGCGGGAACACTGCCGGGGTTCGCGCCTTCTCGAGGTGACGATGTCCGGTGACGTCATGTCATCGCGAGATCGCGGCGAATCGCGGATCAAGAAGCGCACGGCCCAATACGTCAGTGCATCAGTCAGGCCCCCGCCATAGCTGACCACCGCGACGCCAGCCCGAACAAGAACTGGTCACCCAGAGGTTCCTCAGCATGGGCGTCCTTACCTGGTCCGAAGGGAGGAAGAGTCCCCTCCCGCAGCGGTCGTGCCCCGCATACAGTTCACATTACACTAAACCACCAATGACTTAACACTCTATTAAAGCTTATGCAGGTCTAGAGGGAGGGAGGGAGAGAGGGAGGGAGGGAGAGAGGGAGGGAGGGGGAGAGAGAAGGAGGGAGAGAGGGGGGGAAAGGGAGGGAGAGGGATGGAGAAGGAGAAAGAGAGAGGGAGGTGGAAGGAATGTGGGGAATATCAGTTGAAGATAAGCAGAGAGCAAAGAATAAGAGAGACAGAGAGGAGTACAGAGGGAACAAGTGAGTAGAGCAGGAGGGGAATTAAGGGGAACAAAGAGGGAGGAAAGAGAGGTAAGGAGATGGAGGAGAGAGAGGGGGGGGAGTTGAAGTAGGAAAGAGGGGAACGAGAGAAGAAAAAAGGAAGAGGAGAGGGAAGGGAAAGAAGAGGAGATCTGAGAAAGGAGAAGAGAGGATGGGGAGAGGGGAGAACAGAGAACGCAGGACACTTAAGACTTGAGGGGCTGGATATGCACATCATCAGTTAGGACACGACAGGTTCGCAAGAACATGTGGGTACGCCCAGTTCCATTATAGTTAACATTATTAAATCCACTGTTATTATTTTATGTAAGAGAGTTAATGTTTATGTTTGGGCTTTCGCACTAAAGTACGGGGAAAGCTGGTTTATAATAAGAAGTTACCTTTAACAGCGTAAGCTGTAAAATATGTAAAATATGTTATGTACGCGGATTATACTAGATCTCTATATAGTGGTGTGCCGGTGGGGGCTCCCACTAGCGCCGGACATGCGTACTATTGTGCAGCTCCCAACGTCCTGGAGCTGTACACAAGTCCCAGGGAGGTCAGTCCCTACTAAAGGGAACCGACCCCAGGTACCTGGGGAGCTAACTGACCTACCCTCTGGGCACAAGAGCCGAACTCGGGGGCTCCCGAGGCGAGCTCTTGTTCTACTCGTTTTTTTACATTGTACTCTTTTTTTCCTTTGTTTTACTTTGTTTTTTTTGTTTTTCTACTCCTCGTGTGACTTTCCCTGTTTAGTAATCCCACCCCCTCCTCACCCCTCTCCCCACCCCCCCCCCGCCCCCCAGGAGACGAGAGACTATCTACGAGCGAGGTAAGAATCCCACTAGAGGCAACATGGAGGCAGATGCACAACCGCAAACCCCTAGACACACCAGGATGGGTGAGTACATATATATATCACAGCGAGACAATGGTCAGGGTATGTAATATGGCATTGACACTACTCTCGCACAATGTAAAAGGCTTTAACAGTCCGGTCAAAAGACGGATAGCTTTCTCTGACTACAAGAGGAAAAAAGCAGACATACTGTTATTACAAGAAACACACTTTAGCAGCACGAACACACCCAAATTTCTAGATAAGGGTTTTTCACATTTCTATACATCCTCAGCCCCAGTGAAGAAACGAGGAGTTGCAATCCTTTTCAATAATAATACACCATTTGTGGCTCAGACAGTTAAAAAAGATAGGGACGGAAGATTCCTCATTTTAGTCGGAACAATACACGAACAATGGATTACAATAGCCACCATATATGCCCCATGCATACAGGACGCAACGTTCTTCAGTAAATTCTTCCAAACCCTGCAGGTAATAGCTAAGGGATGTGTTATACTGGCGGGAGACTTCAATATGACATTACATCCGAGCCTAGATAGATCAGGAGGAGGGGAGACAGCTAATAAGAAAACAAGGGCATCTCTGTTCCAAGGTTGTAAGAACAACCACTTGGCAGATATTTGGCGGGAGATGCATCCAATGGACAGGGACTATACGTTCTTCTCCCACCCGCACCACACATACAGCAGAATCGATTACTTCCTTGTTTCATGTCGAATGGTTCCGATGGTCTCCCATACGGCGATCCATGATATTTCATGGTCGGACCACGCACCAATTGAGCTAAGGTGCAAAGATATCCGGCTGAGCCGGCCGGGGGCGAACTGGAAACTTAATGAGGCAGTCCTTAAGATCCCTGAAACCTACGAGATGATCGGGAATGAAATAGAGCAGTTCTTCAAAATAAACACGGGCTCTGTGGAATCTCACCTGGTGATGTGGGAGGCTCACAAAGCTACACTACGTGGTGTCATAATTGGCATCACAGCCAGGCGGAAAAGGGAAAGAGAAGCCAGAATCACTGCTCTACAAGACAAACTACACACCCTAGCATCCAAACACAAAGCTAACTCCGATATACAACTTTTACAGGCAATCAAAGACACCAAGATTGAATTAAATATGCTATTAACCTCCAAGGCCGATAATTCACTGAGTTGGTCTAAGAGGAAGTTTTTTGAGAAGGCCAATAGACCGGATACGATGCTAGCCCGAGCATTGAAAGACAGGCAATCTAAGTTTAACATCCAAGCTATACGCTTAAAATCTGATGTTTGTACGGCCAACCCACAGAAAATAGTAGAAGAATTTGGAGAATTCTATAGGTCTCTATATGACGGGAAAAAAGTGGCACATAATCAAAAAACGAGCACAGCCTTAAGAGATTTCTTAGCTAACTCGAACCTGGGTAGATTGACAGAGTGCGACCGACAGGCCCTGGGTGCTGACTTCACATTGGAAGAAGTATCCCAGGCTATTAAAGAACTTAAACCATCAAAGGCTCCTGGCCCGGATGGTTTCTCGGGGCTCTATTATAAGAAATATGTAAAATATTTAGCCCCAAGGTTGCTCCACATGTTTAATGCAATCTTAGCAGGAGCTCCCATCCCCGGGGATATGCTGCGAGCGTCCATATCACTAATACACAAACCTGGTAAAGACCCGCTGGACTGCAAAAGTTACAGACCGATCTCCCTAATCAACACAGATATTAAGTTGTATGCTAAATTACTGGCCAATAGATTGTGTCTTATCCTACCCAGACTTATACATCCAGATCAGGTCGGGTTTATCGCAGGGAGACAAGCAGCGGACAACACCCGACGTATTATTGATCTGATAGAATTGGCTAACAAAAATAACACCCAAAGCATGTTGTTAAGTCTGGACGCTGAAAAAGCATTCGATAGGATAGACTGGCCATATTTACAAGAAACGCTCGCAGCATTTGGCTTCGGGGATCAGATGAGTAGGGCGATTATGTCGTTATACTCAAACCCGACAGCTAGGGTGATACATCAGGGCTTCCCTTCATCCTCATTCCAAATCAAAAGTGGCACTCGTCAAGGATGCCCGCTATCTCCCCTTCTATTCGCCCTTTGTATCGAACCACTAGCTGCTAGAATACGAGCTAACCCGGATATCACAGTGTTAAACGCTTACTCACAATCACACAAAGCGGCCCTGTATGCAGACGATATCCTATTAATCTTAACAAAACCCCTTACCACATTACCCAACCTATTTGACCTCTTGAGCAGATTTTCAAAGATATCTGGATTTAAAATTAACCAATCCAAATCGGAAGCACTCAACATTAACCTCCCCAGTCACACAGAAAAGCTGTTGAGATTAAACTTCCAGTTCAACTGGCAACAGAGACACATAAAGTACTTAGGAATCCACATCACCAGAGAGGCCAACCTCATCTATAGCGCAAATTATCCCCAACTAATTCGGACTCTTAAAAAAGATCTATATAGATGGTCCTCCAAGAGGATATCATGGATCGGTAGGATACATAGTGTCAAGATGAACCTACTGCCACGTATCCTATACCTCTTTCAGACACTTCCTGTGCCACTTAAAATAACAGATATACTCTCGCTCCAAACAGAAATCTATAAATTTATCTGGGGTAGGAAAAAATCGAGAGTCAATCGCTCCAATATGAAAAGACCTGTTGCTGCTGGTGGTCTGGCGGTACCCTGTCTATTAACATACTATAAAGCGGCCCAATTAAGCCAAATTGTTCAATGGCACTCTAACCCCCAATTGAAACGGTGGGTAGATCTAGAAAACGCCGCTTGCTCCCCAAAGGAGCTTAGTGGCCTGATTTGGTTACCAAAAACAGCATTTAATCGCAGAGAGATGCCGCTCACCTCAATGACCAACTCTTTATCGATCTGGGAGACGACCAAATTTTAGAATTCCCTGACATCAAAACACTCGATGATGTCCCCCATTTGGAATAACCCAGCGTTCGCACCCGGCATGGTGGGGTCTAATATCCCGATCTGGAAACAAAAAGGCTATTCACGAATAAAAGACCTGGAAGGAGACAACCAGAAATTCAAGACCTTTGATCAGTTAAGATTAGAAAACGAAATACCTCACTCTGAATTCTTTAAATACCTCCAGGTCAGAGCATTTTACAACAAACACGCCCCATACCCCCCTCTGACAAAATTCGAAAAGCTCTGTCGGGCTAACTCTGACACAAAGGGACTTATATCGACGATTTACGGGGAGGTAATCGGTTCTGCAGACCCTGAACAACAAATCCCCACATATAGGACTAAATGGGAAACAGACCTAGGGGAAACCCTAGAGGAGGAGGAATGGAACGCCATATACTTGGCCTCCGCCAAAAGCTCCATATGTACCACTCTAAAGGAGAACGCATATAAGGTCCTCATGAGGTGGTACCTCACCCCTCTGAATTTATCTAAATACATACAGGGATCCTCCCCACTATGCCCCAAGCGGTGTGGCGGATCAGCAGATTTGTTACACATGCTGTGGTCTTGCCCAAAAATACTCCCGATCTGGGAAGAGATCAGAAATTGGATCCAGAGGGTTTTTGACCTCACAATTCCCCCTGACCCGTGGCTGTTCTTGCTAAACAGACCAATGCCGGGCCTATCAAAAGCAAATTCCAAGCTAATAGCACATTTTGCACTCGCAACGAGATGTGAGATCGCAGCACTGTGGAAACGCCCCGATATACCAAACATCCCAAAGATTCGAAATCGCATTTGGTTCATCTGCCAGATGGAAAAGTTAACCAGTTTAGTTAACGACACTGGCGACAATTTTCTAAAAGTCTGGACGCCTTGGCTGGCACAGACAGATATCCCGGGGATTGAGAGTACCACAATTTGGCATTAATATCAACAGATGCGTTCTCCTCTGGGGGAGTCATCATAGACAAACGGACACACATCTACCAAACAGGGACTAGACGCCCTATATGCCCGCAAGATCAGCCCAAGAACTAGATATCCTTCCCTTTCTCCTCCTTTCCCCCACAACCTCCCCCCTTCCCACACCCTCCTTCCCTTCCCCCCCCCCCAAGTCTTTTTTTTTTTTTTTATTATTATTTACGCATTCTATTTTATATATATATGTATATGTATATATATATATACACATTTCCACTGTAACTTAAACCTGGTTATTATTTTTATTATTGCTCTTACTATATGATTTATTCATACACCATGTGGCCGAGTAGGGACCGAAAAGCCATATGATTACATCATCTACACAAATGACCTGAATGATCTGCACTGTTATATGTATATCCAATGTACACAAGCTGCCATTTTAAACTCATATTTTGTTCTGTACATTTTGTATACCTTTTCCAATAAAATTCAAGTTATAAAAAAAAAAAAAACAAATGCGCAGTGTCTGGTGTTCTATTGTCCTTAAAGTTCCATGTGAGTGCACCGCTGCAGTCCGTGTACCAAAAACCCGACAGAACGTACACTTATGGTGAGTAATGTTGCCATATTTTATTCTGTTTTTGAAATATCAAGCAATAAGCAATATCTCCTGTAAGCAATATCATTGGCTGAGCAGCTACTACAATAGATACCTGAACTGCACAATTGGTGGAATGCGCATTGGAACCTTCTTGAAACGCATATGCGTGTCATCACATCTTCAGTAGGCGCATGCGCATGTGAACAGGAGACGCCCCCAGAGAAAATTATTGGTCGGACTGACTGTGGGAACTTCTTTAGGGGACTGACTGACCATTACAGTAAAACTGTACTTTTGCTTTTCCTCAGAAAAGAAAACTTTGTCATCTCATGCGAAAAACGGCAAATGGAGCGATTTCGATGGATAATATCGCTTTGTGTTACAATGCCTGCACATTGCTGAATCTGAAAAAAAACACGTACAGGAGTCTACAGTTTAGTCGCCGTTGTTATTGATTAGGATAGAATACCTGAAACAGTATGCTGTTGTTTTCACACCGTATACAATACATTTTTATATATACCGTTTAATAAACCCAAAAATAAAAAGTATGCATTTATTCTACATGCATTCCAGTACATATGTGTATTCTACACCCGTACAGCATGTATTGTTTTAATACTCTTGTGATGTACAGTACTGAGCATGCCTACAGTATACTGTACAGTATGCCTGGACAGTACTGTACAGTATGTTCTAGAAACACTGTATTTTGTTATAGTATAAAAGGAGACAATGGAACAATTTAAAACAAATCAACATTTTCTTTTATTGGTGGAGTAAGTACAAAAACATTTATTTACAAATACTGCACAATTTAAAAACATTTAACGTTTACAGCAATTCAAAACATTAACAGGTGTATGGTTTACTGCTAGTGAAAACATTTACACTGTACTGTATGTACAGAAAGTCAAAACATTTACAGTAGGATGGTGTACAGAACAGTCAGTCAGGCCTGCACAACTCCAGTCCTCGATGGCCGCAAACAGGCCCGGTTTTAAGGATAACCTTGAAAACCGGGCCTGTTTGCGGCCCTCGGGGACTGGAATTGTGCAGGTCTTGTGTACAGTAAGTAAAAACATTTCTATATTCATAAAATTTTAAAAACGCAACATCTCCTTTATTAAAGTACAGAAAGTCAAAACATGTACAGCACAACAGTATGGTGTTATTAAAAAAAATCCTTTATTCATAAAATTTAAAAAACGCAACATCTCCTTTATTAAAGTACAGAAAGTCAAAACATTTACAAAAACATTTACAAAAAATAAACAACAGTTGAACAGTCACGCAAATTGGGTCTCCACCAGATTGTCCTTCCAGGGCCGATGCCTTGTATGGCGCAAAATGCCATTGATGGAGTCTCGAACGATTTTCATTAAAGGGTCTGTAATTGAAAAATAGCGCTGCAATTCCTCCACAATAGTCCTTCTTAAATTTTCAGGAAGCGCCCTTTTTTTGCAATTTCCTTCGTAGTTTACATTGTTGGCCCTCCATAAGTACACCAAGTAGGACACGTGGTGCTTAAAAATTAACATGGCATACTTCTGGGGTAAACCAGCACCCATCACCCTATACTTCTCCCTGAGTGGATTGGGCATCTCGCGCAGGATGATGTCGGGCGTATGTAGGTTTGGTTCTGGGAGTTGGTGTGCTTCTGTGAGCGGCTGTGCTTGTGGCGACGGGCGAGGGTAGGTTGTCTGGGAGGAAGCTTTCCTCCTGTCTTGGTCGCCGTGTTGTCTTCTGGCGTGGTCTTGACGGGGTTGTCATATTATCCTCCTCGTGAACGGAATACATGTACACAAATTCTTCTGGTGGAGGGGGTGCGCTTGGTGTTGGAGGGTGGTCGAAGGTCCCATTCATCACATCAATGCCACCTTCTTGCTGCGGCGTCAAGGATACAGGGGCATGAACACTGAGCAAATTATGTATCCCCGCTATGTTTATCTCTATGTTCTCAATCCATTGATCCATTTTCTGCATCCTTTGATCCATATTTAGCATGGTTTCTAATAGCAGATCTATCTTTACCAGCATAGTAGAGTTCCCGGGGATATCCACACTTAACCCATTCAGCATGCGGTCTAACGAGCTGGTTCTTGTGCAAGGCGTGCTGTGAACATCTGGGTGGATGGGTGCTACGGAGGATGAGATGGGGATTCCCTGGAGAGAAGCGGCAGCGTCGTCAAAGAGGGATGGAGGAGGCGACCTGTGGATTTCTGGGAGAGTGGCGGCAGCGTCGTCGATGAGGGATGGAGAAAGTGACCTGTGGATTTCCGGGCGAGAAGCGGCAGAGTCGTCTAAGCGTAATGGGGAAAGTGACCCGTGGATTTCAGGGACACCAGCGGCAGCGTCTTCGAAGAGCAGTGGAGAAGATGGGCTGTGGGTTTCCGGGAGAGCGGCGGCAGTGTCGTGGCCGAGTAGTGGAGAAGATGGGCTGTAGATTTCTGGGAGAGCGGTGGCAGAGTCGTCAAAGCGTATTGGAGGAAGTGGCCTGCGGGTTCGATGGGTTGCCTGCCATTTGTTTTGCGTTGAGTGTACATCACCGTATTTCTTCTTGACATAATAAGGCTTACGTGTATTAAAACCCTTAGCCTTTGAGGTCAGCAGAAGGTTTTCTTTATTAGCCTTAGCCTGTCGCTTTGGCCTTGGCTTGGAAACGGCTGCCGCCTTTTGCTTTTTCTGTGTGATAGGCACGGCAGAGGCGAGTGGCTTCTTGCATCCGTAGAATTGGGGTTGATCCATGGAAGCAGATGGCACAATATAGTTTCTGGACAAGGGCAAGTTCAGGTAAAGATCATCGAGTGGTGGGCTATGCAAAGTGTGTAACCTTTTATGCATGGCAACGAGGTACAGGTGTTGAAAGTGGGCGTACTCTAATGTGAGTCATTAACGTATATATACACCATCCATTTTGTGGATTCACTGCACATTGAAAACATTTTGACTAAACATCGAATATACATTCTTGTGTTTGTATTTCTTTCTACTCGCAGCTATGCCTGTTAAAAAGATTTCAAAGGATCTCAGCATGAGAATTAAGGAGATGTACTGTACACGAGCGGACACCGAATTGCAGATATCCAACGCTGGTTAGCTGCTTCTGGCCTCGTTGTGCCATCAACCACCGTGTGCTATCATGCACACGGAAAAACCAAACAACGCACGAGGACACCAATGGTAACTAACGCGTAAGTATATTTATATAACTATATAATACAGTATATCTATTATTGTTTATATTGCTGCATATTAATAGAACTATATAGTATAGATGTATCTAATTTTATAGTTAATTTGGTATATTTATATAACTTTTTTTAGTTACAGTATATAACTATAACTATATAAAACTATATAATACTATATAACTATATAATACAGTATATCTATTATTGTTTATATTGCTGCATATTAATAGAACGAAATAGTATAGATGTATCTAATTTTATAGTTAATTCGGTATATTTATATAACTTTTTTTATTTATATAACTATAACTATATAAAACTATATAATACTATGTAACTATATAATACAGTATATCTATTATTGTTTATATTGCTGCATATTAATAGAACTATGTACTCACCGTGGAACGATGCAATAAATATATTGACCATATTGCGATGGTGTTGCCCATTGTGATCGAGCGTAATGGGCAAGCATCAGGAAGGTAGTATGTTATAGTACTGTACTGTAGTATTGTAAGTACAGTATGATACAGGTAAGTATGGCACAGATTTTTTCTTTCCTGAGAGAGCAGCACTAGCCATCTGGTTACAAAGTACAGTATTTAACAGTAGTCACAGTATACAGTAGTTCCAGTATAGACTAGTTTGACAGTACTAACTGCATACTGTAGTCCAATATGGAGTAGCTATACAGTACACAATGCCATAATATGCACCTAAATGCACTAATTTTTTCTTTTCTTTTCAGAGAAAAAAAGGATGGAAAGTGGAGGGGGTATCATGTGTACATTGTGTACAGTAAAGTGTATCTAAAGTGCAGTCATGGTGTACACCATACCTCCCCTCTCTCAATGAACTACACAGAATGAGGAAGAAGATAAAGACGGAAAATTTTATATTTTTATATATATATTATTATATATTATATATTATTAATTAATATTATTATCATCAATGTGCATTATTCATGATTATCCACCGGCCATCAATTTTCATCTGACACAAGAACTGAATAAAGACTGCATTTTGTATTATTCATGATATGATATATTTGTATATTTGTATTTTTTGTTCCTGATAAAATAAAATAAACATTTCTTTACACTCATGATAATCATAATCATTGACCATCCCCCCACACACACCTACACCAAAGAAAAAGAAAGAATGACAAAAAGTGGTAATTTACTGCATCAACAACATGAATCAGATTATGGTTTTTTTAACTCTAAATTTCACAGTGCTGTGCAAATCAGATTTACATATCAAATTCGAGAAGGGATTATTGCAAGCGTTACCATAAATAAAGCCTCAAAGGGTTGGGGGGTGGATGGGTGAGTCATGCGCAGTAATTATCAGCTAGCTCCCTTCCCGAAGAGGATTACAGAGACTCAAAGATACATTAGGAAAATTAATGAATGGTAGACACGCAGGCGCGGAGAGGTTATGCTCGGCTAGGGACGGACGATTAAAAACACAATGACAAGCTTTAGAAATGGAATGGCTCTGTAGAGGTGTGGATAAGAAAGAGGTTAAAATCCTTGAGCGAGCCTTGTGTGTGTGCGTGGGGGAGGGGGGTACAGGGTACAGCTGCATGAAGATTAGCTGTACTGCAGTTCAAATAAATGACATATTTTTAAAAGGCAGATCATCATAATAATTTGATCCCTACACCCCCAAATACATAAAAAACACACAAATCAACCATGTGCAGTCAGTCAAATGCACAGTGTCGCAGTCAAAAGCTGCAGCATAGATTGAATATCGTTATGTCAAGATGGCTTAGGCAGGCTTGTGGAGAAAATTAAAATTAAAAATGAGGAGAAAAAAATATATATATTTTTTTGGGTCACTCACTCTTGAACTTTGCAAGCAAGCAGTGGTGAGGTTATAGACGCATGCACAGTAATCATCAGCTACAGTATGTAGCAAGCAGGAATGTGATTGAAACTAGAAAGACACATTCAAAGGAATGGTGAGGGAGAGGTACACTGTACTGTAGATAAGATAAGAAGTTGAAATACTGCAGTGCAGTGCAGTAAATTATCCTGTGTGTGCGCGGGGGCGAGCGCTGTACAGTATATGCCGAAATGTGATCCTGTTACAGTACACGCCTATGCGTTTCAACAATTTTCTAATGAAACCTACTGTACAGTATTGCACATGCATGTATAAATATGCAAATTTACAATTACTGCGCGCGCACACGAAGACTGAGTACTGACGTAGCTTGAACTGCTAAAGTATTAGACTTTGAAGACAACAACTCGCAAACGCCCCCCTGAGTTTTTAGACTGTATTGCAGTACTGCAGACAGTGCTAATAAAATGCGAATATTACGAGCGCTAAAATACCGCAACATATTACGGAAAAAAAAAACATACTGCATCTGCCCACGGTTATCAAAGTTGCGCCGATTCGGTCGCATTAGGATAAAGGCGGCCGCCACTGTATAAATTAAAGATAAGCTTATCTACATATACAACAATTTATATGCCCAATACACTGGTCTTTTTGTTCCAATTAATCTTTTGTCTATACATTTATATTTCTCTATGTGTAAATCATTTTTCAGGTTTAAGTAAGTCCATTTGAAAGAAGCTTTATGCTATCCTTTTATTGATTTTTTACAATTAACATTTATTGACAGGTAGGATCTTTTAGTTTATTCAGTCCAGATTCTACTGTCTAGATTAATTTATCTATATATCTATGACTAAATCTTTTGTTAAACAAACATAGACAACACATTCTGGGTTCTATATACCTTGATAGATCAATTACACTTTTTATGACCTTTTAAGCATTTATAAAAAGTTTTTCATGAAGATATTTAAGATGCAATTAATTCAATCATTAAAAGAATATGCTATGTTCCCCAAATTACAAGGTCACATAGACTGTTCTATATACAAATAAATTAAAAAGGTTCTTACTATGCTAGGAACTGAGTATCATAATGGATTGTAACAGTGACTAACTAACCATTATGGCTTTGCACTTCCTTATGACAATATACTATACAAAGTATCCATATATGTTAAATATATATATATATATATATATATATTCACTTTCTAAACTTGATACATATTACCTTGTTTGCTTGTGTTTTATTCTTTTAACTTTAAAGTTCCAACTCAATTTAGTTTACCCATTTTTTTCTGTCCTAACATACTTGTTTATATGTGATTGTTTGCACATGGTTGTGTTCTTATAATTAGGGCGGAAAGGTTTACATAGCATTTCCTGACCCCCTTCCATTATACTCCTTGAGAAAGCGCCCGAGTGGGCGTGAAATGCGTGGGAGGCTTCTATTTGTCCATGGAAGCTGTATTTTTTATGTAGTTTAAATAAATAGGTTTTTTTTTAACTTTTTTGGCTGGTGAGTTATGATTTTTTATGGAGCGGAGGTACTAGATGTGCACCTACTTCCACAGCGGGTAGCAGTATCTCCCACTTGGGTGGGGACTTGCTGGGACAGGACACCAGGGGTGTTGGTGCAACCGCACCCTCCATACTTTTGGGGAACCGCCAAGTATTGGGTCATTGAGGTTATCTGTGGGTACAGTTATTGTGTGTCATATGTGTGTAGTATTATATATAGCAAAGCTTAGTTATATACTTGGTGTGGTGTATTACTATTTTGGTGTGTTGGTTCCTGTGAGGGGCTATCCTGCAATGCTGGGATCCCTCATAGGTAGAGGCGCTGCACTGCAAGGAGAAACAGCTCACCCCAGGCTCAAAGCGGCGAAGGCTTTGGCCTCCTGTGATCAAAGAGGTATAGCAGAACGGGTAGTTTCCCTTAGGAATAGGGCATGGGGGCTATACGCACTATGTATTTTTTGGTATTTTCATTAATTATAAAGTACCCGGGTACAGTTATCCATATTTCTGGAGGGGGCATAAAGTACACCCCTTGAGATCTAAGGTTCTCTGATATTATTTTCATCTCATTGAGTTTATTTGCGGATTATCATGGGGCAATGTTTCTGTGCTATTCTGTGTATTTTAGAATGTTAATTTGTGTGTTCTGACCGTTTATATATTTGTTCACAATAAAAAGTTTAAAAATATATATTTTTGTACATATATGTAAGTGTCCCTTTTTTGGAGACTCTGGAACCCTCTCTCTTGGGCTCCCCACTTTTGTTTATATATTAACCCTTCTCCAGGGGTGCACTGCCTCTTTCTATAGGCATGAATTTCTGAAATATACTTTTACTCATTTCACAGTAGTAGCGCATTTCCGCCATTTTTAGTATGTGAGTTTTAATTCCATTATACAGTATGGAGCAGCAAGTTCTAAAATTACATGATGAGCATAATTTCACTCATTACCGCGTGATAGTGGGAGTAATAATTTAAAAAAAATTCCTGCATTTGTGAACATTTGATTAATTACTTATAAATACCTTTATTAAAAATTGCTTTTTTTTTTATCACGTACTAACTAAAATTATTCACTTTTTTTTGTGGTAGATTGAGATTTGCACCCCGGGCCGTGCTTTCTCTTGGGTAAGAATAGTGAGGGCTGACAATTCCTAAAACTCAAACCTTATTAAATGCAGTTTCAGTCCTGGGGGCCTAATGCACTGATTGCTTCCCTAGGAGGAGACTCATCACTTTTTCCATTCCAGTATTATTACTGCAGGTCTAATTATATCTATTATGTTGTTCAGTTTCACAGTGGATTGATGAAAAAAATTGGGAAAGAAAGAGTAAAAAGTATAGGGTCTAAGAATTGAGAAATGAAGTGATGACAAAACTAAAGTCATTTGTGAGATTACATCCAAACCACTACTACTGTTACAGTAACAAGACAAAATGAAGATGGTACCAATTTTGTGTCTATTGCCCTGGCAACAGGGAACCAATTTCTCTGTCAGAATATTTGGTGCTGCAGCTTGAAAGTTACTGAAGGCCTCACTTCGACAGATAATAACTTTGAGTTATGAAATGAGGGCAACTGAGTTGTTTTTGTCTAGTCAGTAATGTCTTACAGTATGTACATTTGCGACTGCCACTCACCCTTTCTCTAACTCTTTCAAAACAGGAAAACATCACATACCAGGTTATGCCTTTGTGTAGCTGAGATTGAGCCTGTCATCGTACCCTTATATAGCTTAAAAAAAAAAAGGGGGGGGGGGGGAGCGAGTGCAGAGACTCATTATTTTTTAGATGGCTTCACTTATCCCATAGGGATCCTATAGATCCTTCTTAGCAGCGACTCATTCCAGCACTGATTAAGTGGCAAATACACTGTATCTCAAAGGTCAAACCTATAATCAGCTGCCCTGAGGGCTAGACATAGAAAACTTCTTAATCCAAGTTGACTTTATTGAAAATCCATAACAAGTCGCAGCAGGTGAGGTGTTAGAAGAAATACATAGACTATTATCTAACACGTATAATCATGCAATTAAAGTTTTAATATCCTTTTTGATGGGGCAAAGGTGTAACTGGAAAAGAAAATAGAAAAAATAGAAGCAAAACTCTGCTATTCACATGTAAATAATATCACAATCACAGTAATTAGAATAGTGCTCCCAAGTAAAAATACACAATTATATTTTAGGAAACACTCTTGAAAGGCACTATCATGACATTTAAAATTTGTTCATTGTTTTATTAAAAAAAAAAATAAACATAGAAAATTGTATAGAAAAAACACCACAAATAAGTATTATTAAAAAAATGTCCTAACACCCTAATAAAAAATATTGCCCTTATATATATCAGAGGTGCACCCTTAGGAGGCTATGCACTATGCAGTGATAACTGCTTTTAAGAGTGATACATGGCTTTTAAGGCCAATAAAGCCTGCTGCGTGATTCACTAAGCAGCGTAACAGCGCTTTATGGACCTTAAAAGGCATTTTTTAGCCCTGCGAGCAAAACATGTCCAATAAGGCAAAAAAACGGCAAACGCGCCATTTTTTGCCAGTCAGCGGGATTCTCTAAGCGGCGATAACTTAATCGTGTTTTAAAAGCACCCCAGAAAAACGCGCCAGCTAAATGCAGGCGCAAAAGAAGCTGGAGATAGACAAAATATGCTTGTTTACCTTTTTTCTGGCACACCATTCATACAACAGGCCGGTGGGTGTCCCCGAGTGATGCCGGCAGGAGTCCGGGGATACCGCTGGCCTGCGGTACCAATGGTGTGCCCCCAAAAAATAAACTACTTTTAAATAAATACACCCCCTCCATCTAACACATACAGAACAATAATGGTCAAAATGACTATTATCCAGATATGGATGATAGTGCACTTGCCCATTTTAAATACAACATTAAGCAGCATAAATAAAGTAAATAACATTTGCACTCACCCCTGCCAGGCTGCCACGATGAAGGCCATCCTCATCCTCATCACCGTCCATGTCCTCCGTTGCTAAAAAAAAAAAAATACAGAAGAATAAAAAAAGACAATCTAATATTCCCAAACCCCTTAATCACCTTAGCGATTAGTAACCGCTAGAGTAATTTAGGGGTTAATCCACCCTGCCCCACTACCCCTCCCCCACTACCCATCCAGTAGGCCTAACCACCCGTCCTTGGGGACAATACCCACTTCACCCACCCCCCCTACTCACAATTAAAAAAAATACACACAACAACCCCACTACCCACCTCCTAGGCCCCCAATAAACCATTCAATATTTCATAAACAACAATACACAACCAACCCACCCACCTTGTGCCGCCACATAAAACAAATATTTTACACACACGATTAATACCCGAGACGGGGAGGGGGGGTCCCTAGGTGGTCCCGATGGGTGTCCGAAGGCCCCACAGTGCACAAGCTGCATCTTCCCCCAGCCAACCCATTGCCACCCCCCGGGCAGGCTCCACCAGGTCTGGTAGACTCAAAAGGTGTCCCCCAAGTGTGCCCTTTGTTCTCCGGACCTGGACAATCACCCTTACCCTCTCACAAACAGTTTTGGCACCTCTAGACATCTTCCCTCCTTTGAATTCTGATGTCTATGCAGACATCATGGCACCTATGTAGATGCCCAGGCTGAAAATCAATACCTTACAGTTAAAACACGTTTCACACTTGGTAATCCAGACCGGGAATATGCTTAATAAAGACATCCTATCGGTGAGTTACTATTATGTTTAAAGGGAGCTATGGCTGGGTCAATATGCATATGCCTACCCCCAAATCATACCAGCACGTCGGGGTGAATTACAGGACTACCGGTAACTTTATCCAGCAAACAAGACAAATACATTTTGACCCAAATATCTCACCTGAAACTTACACTCCTGAAGTTTCATGTTTCTGGGAACAGGTAAAGCCCAAAATAGGTCAGGTTTTTCCTATGCTTTACATGGGACTTCCATAATGCACCCCGTCTTCCTTTACAGACGGGTACCCACATATCATACACTATTTGCGGGTAACATAACAGTACTACCGGTAACTCCGGTCAGCAATACTATTTACAGTTTTTTAACCCTAGTTGCCCCCCAATAATATCCACCATTAATCTCCTGCTCCCAAAGTCCCTGTCCTGCAGCTATTTCCTAAAAGGAATCCTAACTACACCTGGCATCCCTAGCTTACATTCCTGCATGGGACTGTAAAATGGGAACAGAAATACAAGGAAACACATCAAGGCGCATAACTGGACCTAAGAGCTGACACTTCAGCCCTTGACATACGGATTTTAGGGGCAGCCAGCCGGGCTTCACCTTTATTTATGAAGGCCGTTAACCCCTACCATCACAGGTATAAATTTGGATAAGAAGAGGAAAAACGTGATGAACAAACATTCCCCCATTAAGATGCCCCCCCCCCCCCGAAAAATGGCTTAAGATATACAAAAAGATTGTTCAATTCTTTATAAAATGTTTTTTTCAGGTCAGCAATAAGCATTCACACCTTAAAAGTTACAATAATTGAAGTCTGCAACTGCATCACAAGGCGGGTTATAGGAAACATTTTCATTGAAGGTTCTTCAAGTATACTTTTAATTGCATATGTTTATATAATTAATTCTAGTCCAAGTTAACGTGTTTTTTTAAGTTTGCAAATGGACTTAGGAAATTAAATGTATTACATGTACCCTTTGAGATCCATTCATGGCACAACTTGACTTTAGGTAGTCTAACTGTAGTGATTAATCACTGCTATCAGGGTTTACCTCATGAGTGTACAATGTTTATACAATTACAGTAGAAAAGGCATTTATATTGTGTTACCCCTGGATATAGGAGTTAAGTAATTTGTCTATGGTTAACAGTATTTCATTTTGATTGATTATTTGTTTAGCCATGGTGGCTAATTAGTTTAGTGGCCTCTAATCATTTTTCATTCAGGAGGCCTTACAAATATTGTGTTTATTATTTGTGTATGTTTCATCCATATTTCAGTTTAAAGTCTGGAAGGAGATATGCAACTATAGTGCCTCTAATATCAGCTTCCAATGTTTCACATAATATTATGGGGTCCATGTTAAAAAAGATGAAAAGTAGAGTTACACACTGTGCTCATTTGCATGTTATTACCCAGAATCCCTGGCGGCAGTGGAAGCACTGTTTGCTAAACAATAATGGGGAAAGACAGGGTTGGAGACCCGTCTGGGCCATGTACATTTAAAAAAATTAGACTTGAGGAAAATCCCTATTTAAGTTGGCATACTAGGAAATAAGACTGTATTACTTATTGACAGGATAAAGCGAGGGTAATATTTTGCACTGACTTGAGAATGTTGAATGGTTTACAATTACATTACCTAACAGAAATATACAAATAGTTTGTGAATATAACCAAATCAAGTGATTTTTGTAGTTATGCAATGGGAAGCATGGAGAATCCACTTGTTACCCTTTGAATGCCAAATGTATGACTATTCCCATTACAGATGGCTTCCAAAATGAGAAAGGGAAACCAAGCAAATTGCTAGGTTGGAGGCCTAGTTTGACCCTCTCGTGCATGGTACAATGAGCTGACATAGACAATCTTACTGTACATGATTTGACATATTCAATTGCATTCTTTTCTGTGGTCTAGAAATCTAGTGTATTTCAGCTGTCTGGTAATCTGTTTACGTACTGTAGGTTTAAACATGAGAACTGTGTTTTTGAAGGGAGAAATAAGTGCCCAGGCCTTAAGCAAAATACAATTGATTGATATCTAAACTACCTCAAATAAATCAGCTTTTAAAAAGAAAATACTGTATGACAGAAAAAGGGATTTACACACTCGATATTTTAGCACATTTTTACAAATGTCATAATTACTATATTAGGTTTCTTGTTGATCTCTGAAGAAAATCTGCCAGAGTTCCTATAATGCCTGCACAAATAAAGCCCCGGACATAGTAATAGTCTAAATATAAGCCTGATAAGAGGAGAGGGGTGGGGTCACCAGTTGTACTCTCACATACTTTATTTAGAGAAATCTGCCTCGGTGTATGAATGTGTCTATTAATGTATCAAACTAAATGAAAAACAACACACAATAAAATGTCCCAAATGTGAGATGTGGTATTATGAAGTTGTAACAATGTAATTTAAAAATCTCCGAAGTATCCCAATAAATCTCATCCATTCAAAGGTCACTGGTTAGTGTTTGCAGTCAAAAAGCATTTTCTACTGACTATTCAGCGTGATTCTACTTATATGACAGTTTTTATCCTATTGCTGTCAGATGAAATGTAAGCCACATTTACCTGTAAGTGCCCCAGACGAGCTCCTGATGCTAATCTTTTTTATTGATCCTACTAGCTGGTTTCTGAAATCATTGATTTTTCCTTGCTGTCAGTTTGTGGCCTTGACTCAATGTTTATTTAGACTGGCCTCTATAAATTGCTTCTGGTGCTAAGGGCTAGAAAGGCAGCAGGAGGTCAGAGGTGCATGTATACCTGTCCATAAATATAAATCACAGCTTTCGTTCCTCACTGATGTTTGTGAGTTTTGTTTCCAAGGTGAATAGAAAAGGAAGCATTGTACAAAAACATTACCAAATCCCCTAAGTGTTCTGTGTTTATTTCAAGATATCTTTTCAATTTTCCATATTCCAACAGGGCCAGATGCTACTTTAATAAACACAGATTTCCATCAGTATAGAAAAAAAAGTACATACTGTATACAGTAGTAGTATGTAATCTTTATTCAACCAAGAAACAAATATCTTGGGAGAGACACGACGCAGAAGATCCCCACTGTAGCAGAATACTTTTGGGTTCTACTGTAACTTAGTATCACTGAAGTTTTCTACTTGTGATGTCATACTGACTGACTTCACAAAAACCCATGGCCTGTTTTCGCAAACATTAGACTTCTTTTGGGGCTACAGGAAGAGCATCAACGAGTCTGCTACAGTATATAGCGTTTTAGATTATATTAGTAGTACAGCTAAACCCCGTTATAACGCGCCTCGCTATACCGCGATTCGGTTATAACGTGGTTTTCCCGTGGCTCCCGTTTTAAAAAAAAAATTTTTTTTTTTGCACACTGCACACACTGCACACACTGCACACACTCACTGCACACACACTGCTCATTGCTCACACTGCACACACACTGCACACTTCACACACACTGCACACTGCACACACTGACACACTGCACACACACTGCACACTGCACACACACTGCTCATTGCTCACACTGCACACACACTGCTCACACTGACATACACTGCACACTGCTCACACTGCACACACTGACACACTGCTCATTGCTCACACTGCACACACTGACACACTGATCATTGCTCACACTGCACACACACTGCTCATTGCTCACACTGCACACACTGACACACTGCTCATTGCTCACACTGCACACACTGACCATTGCTCACACTGCACACACTGACACACTGCTCATTTCTCACACTGCACACACTGCACACTGCACACACTGCTCACACTGACACACACTGCACATTGCTCACACTGCACACACTGCTCATTGCTCACACTGCACACACTGCACACACACTGCTCACACTGCCACACACTGCACACACTGCTCATTGCTCACACTGCTCACACTGACACACACTGCTCACACACTGCTCACACTGACACACACTGCTCATTGCTCACACTGCACACACTGCACACACACACTGCTCACACTGACACACACTGCACACACTCACTGCACACAGCCCTCACAATACACTCACATGTCAGCAGCCCACCCCCCCTCACATGTCAGCAGCCCACCCCC
Organism: Ascaphus truei; assembly: GCF_040206685.1. Classification (NCBI taxonomy): domain Eukaryota; kingdom Metazoa; phylum Chordata; class Amphibia; order Anura; family Ascaphidae; genus Ascaphus; species Ascaphus truei. Next base: position 177,817,359 of record NC_134483.1, read on the forward strand.
CCCTCACATGTCAGCAGCCCACCCCCCCCTCACATGTCAGCAGCCCACCCCCCCCTCACATGTCAGCAGCCCACCCCCCCCCTCACATGTCAGCAGCCCACCCCCCCCCCCCCTCACATGTCAGCAGCCCACCCCCCCTCTCATGTCAGCAGCCCACCCCCCCTCACATGTCAGCAGCCCACCCCCCCCCCCCTCACATGTCAGCAGAACTCACATGTCAGCAGCCCAACCCCCCCCCCTCACATGTCAGCAGCCCACCCCCCCTCACATGTCAGCAGCCCACCCCCCCCTCACATGTCAGCATCCCACCCCCCCCTCACATGTCAGCAGCCCACCCCCCCCTCACATGTCAGCAGCCCACCCCCCCCTCATATGTCAGCAGCCCCCCCCCCCCTCACATGTCAGCAGCCCACCCCCCCCTCACATGTCAGCAGCCCACCCCCCCCTCACATGTCAGCAGCCCACCCCCCCTCACATGTCAGCAGCCCACCCCCCCTCACATGTCAGCAGCCCCCCCCCCTCACATGTCAGCAGAACTCACATGTCAGCAGCCCAACCCCCCTCCCTCTTGCAGCAGCAGCAGCAGCAGATCTGGCTGGGAGGACACAGACACACGTTGCCACGCACCGCAAAACCAGGAGGCTGGGAGGAAGAGGGAGGGGGCTGAGAGGGAGGGGGCTGAGAGGGAGGGGGGCTGGCAGGGAGATGGAGGGGGCAGGTCTCTGTTTTGGGGTCACCCCTGTGTCCTGGCTGGGAGTGAGGGGGGCAGGTCTCTATGGGGGATCCCCCCTCCCTGTGAGGGGCAGATGAGGCTGGACAGAGGCAGCCCCGTCCACTCCCAGAATGCTTTGCTTCTAGCAGCATCTGGCTCCGGTCCCAGCTTTCCTCCTGGGGGCTCCGTCTCCATTTTGCAGCCTCTGCAGCGTTATACTTGTGACCATGAGTACAACGTGCGGCTGACATGTAACCCACCCTCCTGCACCCAGAGAGGGGCACTGCCCTGCGGGGGCATACCTCGGGGGTGGGGGGGGAGGGGGTGGGGGGGGAGTTGAGAGGGAGGGAGGGGGCTGAGAGGGAGAGGGAGGAGGGATGAATCGCCGCCATTTTTTTAAAACTTTTTTTTATTTATTTATTTAATTAACTCCCTCCCTCCCGATCAGGCGCGCGGCGGCCATTTTTAAAAAAAAAAATTAGCGCGACCCCGTTACTAACGCGGTGGTCTCGGGGTGGACCCCGAGGACGCGTTATAACGGGGTTTAGCTGTATTTATCACTTGAATCGAGGGTATGCATTTGATACACTAATTCTATCTCATCACAGTATTGAGTGGCACTAGCAGTTTTTTTCACATTATATAGCACTATAATCAGCCCTTATGGAACCAACAAACCCATGCTGGAACCTGTGGTTTACCTGATATGGGACACCATAAATGGTTCTAATACTGCCACTACCAGCCATATAAAAAAAAACTCTGGTTTAAAAAAAATAGGAAAACATAGAAAAAATCACCCCAAAATATGACATAATTTACAACAATGTTTTGAGCACTAAGGCCTTTATTCAATCCCATTTCCACATCTTTGTGGTACTTCCCTGGTGAATAGTTTGTTGGCTCATATAAGAAAACCTTAAATCAGATCTGCACCACTTCCTAGTAACTTGTATATATCATCAGCCTCTATTTTCCATGTCTGTATGAGCCTCTGTGAGCATATGTGCACAATAAAGCATTCCTCGTTAGTGGCTGACAAGGTGAGAGACTTCAAACACCTCCTACATTTCTCAAGAAGCACCATTAGGTAAGAAACGCGTAGGACAGTTTTTGCAAATGTTTTAGATGTGTTGTGTTGTTGAAATAAATTTGTAACTTTTTAACTGAACTTGGTCTTTTCACTGAAGCTGTGCTGCAGTATGATACATACTATATGATTCTACGTAATTTCTCTGACTTTTCTAAATATTCGTATCGAGGTTATTGATGCTTAATGGCTTACTAACATTGTGAATCCTATAGAATCCAAGGAATTGTTTATATTGTGTACCAATGTCTCGAGACTGACATGTCTTGAGACTAACAGTCCCCTGTCCACAAAACAAACATGACATCAATGTACTGTATTGCCCAAATATACACCCATATCTGCCAAAACCCTGATGAGGATATAGGAACATACAGTATGTTCGAATTTGCTCATGAATATGTTTGCGTATGTGAGTGTGACATTCGAACCCATGGCCATCCCCTTTTACTGTATGTAAAATAGATCCTTAAAGAGAAAAATGCTATCCCTCAGTATTACTTCTTTTAGGTCCGAAATGAGCATGTGTTACCTCAAAATAAAAAATAAACACTTTCATTCAGTGTCTCCTTAACATCCTGAATGCCCTCATCATGCAGGATTAATGTATATAAGCTGTTTACATCATGATAATAAGTAAAGAAAGTGCTCTTCAATATTCCGTAACTGTCCTATTTAACGCTGAAAATTGAAAGTGTCCTTAACATATGATAGATAATCTGTCACTAAGGGCCTCAATAATTTGCCGAGAAAAATAGCCAGAGGCTAAAATATTGACTCAGTGTTCACTACAATGAAATAGCCTGGGAGATGGTTCAAGCTCTTGTGAACGGAGGGAGTACATAAAATACAGGTAAGATTGCATCCTTCCATGTAAGATAGTCTATCTGTCCATTCTATTGCTTGATTGAGAATCACTTCTATTTTAGCAGCTAAACCTAAAGTGGGATCCCTAGGAATAAAATAATAGTTGGAAGTATCTGCTAATTGTCACAAGATCTCACTCTTGTAATCTTGTTGGTTCGTTACAGCAATTGCACCCCCTTTTTCTGCTGGTTTAACAATAAGGCTTCTATCCTGTTCAATGCCTCTGATAATATCTCTTTATTTTCTTGTGAAAGTATTTCTCAATCTGCTCCAATAAAGTAGTCTCCTTTGCGAGTCAGTCAATATCCTCTTTAACTAAGGTAATATAAGTTTCAATGCTATGTTTATGTAACCCGTTTTGCCCCACCCAATCTCACATAGGGTGTCCTAGGGTGTCTAAAGCTCAGGCTACATGTGTCAGTGTGGTGCGTACCTACTGGCAACAGGGGGCCCTGCGTCTCCCGCGATGACATGGGGGAAGACAGGACAGGTTTCTGGTGTTGTGCCTCCATTCTATTCACTGGTGCAGCGCCTCCATTTCCTGCAGCCCCCAGCAATATGGGGTGGAGAACCTACAGAAGAATGTGTCTCCCCCTCCTCCTGATAAACTCCACTCTCAGGCAGGAGCTTGTATAAAAGTACAGTCTCTTTATTCCTCTCTTCTCAATCAGTACAGCATACCGTGCACACAGCAAGCTGTCTCCCAGCATGATGTCCCTGACTCCACTCTGGGCCTAGGGCCACCCAGAGTGGGTCCCTACCCTCTAGGCAGGGTAGGAGGTATATTGTCAACTCTCTTGAACTCTGACTCTAACGCCAACACAACTCCAACACCTGACTCCAACTTCAACACCACTAAATAGGAAGTGCAATGCCCTAAGTATTTCCAACAGGCACCACCCCTGTGTCTCTTGATTGGACACAGAGTCAGGTGACCTGCCTTCACTGCCTCAGTGCACTTGTTGAGGTGGAGAAACAACGCCAACACAACTCCAACACCTGACTCCAACTCCAACACCACTAAATAGGAAGTGCAATGCCCTAAGTAGTCTCTTGATTGGACACAGAGTCAGGTGACCTGCCTTCACTGCCTCAGTGCACTTGTTGAGGTGGAGAAAACCCATGATAACTCCTGGCAAACCTGCACTTATGCAGGGATTACTGCCAAGAGGAGGGTAGTACTGTAGTCCAAACCACAAAGGACTACACTTACTTGCTGGTGGATTAAACCGACTCTTAGTTCTGAGTTCCCTTGTTAAAATATTTCATATTTCATTTCTGCATACATTTGTTGCACAGCCTGCTTGCATGCAGCACATGCGCAATCTAGGCTTGGCGGGAGTCACCATTTTGAATCTTCTGCACCACACGTTGCAGTATATGGCACCGCAGTCGCCATTTTAAACTCCTCAATGCCCCGCAGGGCACATGTACCTACAGCCGCCATCTTTGTTGAACCCACTAAGCTCACGATAGCGCTACTCTCAGTGCCTGAAGTGCAACTCCTTCCTAGGTACTTACTACTGTACACTCAATGTTAGCTCTAACCAGTGATAAAACTCATGGCATACCCCAGGCTATACAGAACTCTCTCTTTGTACACCGCACACGCTGACGGTCCATACAAGTACCGTAATTTCCGGTCTATAAGCCGCTACTTTATACCCACGCATTGAACCCCGCGGCTTATATTCAGGTGCGGCTTATATGTGAATTTTTCCCGATTTCTGCTCTCTCTCTCCCTCCCTCCCTCCCTCCCTAGTAGCAGCACGCTCTAGCATTGAGGCACTTTCTGCCTGCTGCTTGCTAGAGTGAGCGCGTGCACTCCTGCTTTTCTGCTTGGACGGCAGGTATTTACTGTGTAATGTGAGGTGCTGGGGGGTTAATGTTAGGTGCTGGGGGCTTGATGTGTGATGCAGTGGGGGTTGATGTGTGGTGCAGGGGTGGGTTGATGTGATGTGCTGGGGGTTAATGTGAGGTGCTGGGGGCTTGATGTGTGGTGCAGGGGGGCTTGATGTGAGGTGCAGGGGGGGTTTATGTGTGGTGCAGGGGGGTTAATGTGAGGTGCTGGGGGCTTGATGTGAGGTGCAAGGGGGGTTAATGTTAGGTGCTGGGGGCTTGATGTGTGGTGCATGGGGGGTTGATGTGTGGTGCAGGGGGGGTTGATGTGATGTGCTGGGGGTTAATGTGAGGTGCTGGGGGGTTAATGTGAGGTGCGGCTTATATTCAGGTGCGGCTTATATATGGTCAAAATAAAAAAAATTCTAAAATTGAATGGGTGCGGCTTATATACAGGTGCGGCTTATAGTCCGGAATTTACGGTACTCTGTGGTTAGCATTATGGATACTGGCTAATGTAGAGTAGGGAGGGGGTCATCACAGCTCTACCTTAATATTCGTTAGTGTATGAGTAGGGAGGGGGTCATCACAGCTCTACCTTAATATTCGTTAGTGTAATACTACTAATAATATTTTTATTATAGCATAGAAGAGTTTAAATAAAATTTTATTATTTTGTTATTACCCTCCCTGGTGTTTGCATTTGATATGCATAGTGGTTGACACATATTGCTGTGTCCTGAAAACCATGACAATTAGGCAGAGTGCAATAAATGGGCATCTTTTTTGATCATCTCTTGATCACTTTGTATACTGGCTAATGTACTTGGGCTTCCCTGTAGTACTTTGGTGTCAACCTACATTTTGCCACTCATAGTGCAGATCATATACAGAAGTTCCTGTCCCAAGTTGACCAGGCTACCCCCTAGGCATCCTACACTATCTGCCTCAAGGTGACTAGGACAGCTATAGCTGTGTGTACCCAGATTTACATCACCCTCTTAGTGCACCTAGGGTGTGCTTTGCGAGAGAACGTTCTCTCCTGACTACCCCTAGTATCTAATGCCCTTCCCTCTGCAGCACTTGCTCTGAAAGTGTACATACTTCTTTCAGTTCTGCTTCGCTGAAAACCTGTACTGATTATCTCAGCAGCGCCTCCAACTGTAACCTGTTTTCCCCCACCCAATCTCATATAGGGTGACCTAGGGTGTCTAAAGCTCAGGCTACATGTTTCAGTGTGGTGCGTACCTACTGGCAACAGGGGGCCCTGAGTCTCCCGCGATGACATGGGGGAAGACAGGACAGGTTTCTGGGTTGTGCCTCCATTCTCTTCAATGGTGCAGCACCTCCATCTCCTGCAGCCCTCAGCAATATGGGGTGGAGTACCTACAGAAGAATTTGTCTCCCACTCCTCCTGATAAACTCCACCCTCAGGCAGGAGCTTGTATAAAAGTACAGTCTCTTTATTCCTCTCTTCTCAATCAGTACAGCATACCGTGCACACAGCAAGCTGTCTCACAGGAGGATGTCCCTGACTCCACTCTGGAACTAGGGCCACCCAGAGTTGGTCTAGCTCTTCCCCTACCCTCTAGGCAAGGTAGAAGGTATATGGTCCACTCTCTTGAACTCTGACTCCAACTCCAACAGCCCTAAATAGGACGTGCAATGCCATAAGTAGTTTCAACAGGCACCGCCCCTGTGTCTCTTGATTGGACACAGAGTCAGGTGACCTGTCTTCACTGCCTCAGTGCACTTGCTTGAGGTGGGAAAAACCCATGATAACTCCTGGCAAACCTGCCCTTATGCAGGGATTACTACCAGGAGGAGGGTAGAACTATAGTCCAAACCACACAGGGCTACACTTATTTGCTGGTGGATTAAACCGACTCTTAGTTCTGAGTTACCTTGTTAAAATATTTCAACACCAATCTCTAAATTGGGTACCTCTATAATTTAACTAGAGAAGAAATTCTTGAGCTTTATTGACCTGACAAACAATCCAGATTTAAATAATCAACATCTATGGTGGGTACAAAAGTTAACCCACTATTTAATACTTTCAAATGTATAGGGGACAGTATTATATCTGAAATATTTACCACCAATTGTATCGATGCTGACACCTAATCTGTACCCTTCTACTTTGGGGTTCCATATCTCCAGAGTCTACGGCCTTCCCTCTGGTCGGTCTTGCTGGAACTTGTTGAAAACTCTGATCTGCTCCTAAAAAAGAAATGCTGCCACTCAGGGAATAATCAGTTCCAAAGTCTCACTATTGTCAAAGCCTCTGGTTTGACACATATAAAACCTAATGGATTTTACTCTGAAACTCTCTCTCCTTCCATTGCCAATTGTAAATCTTGCCTGAGCTGTAATTCCTAGCATCCCTCAAAAATGTATTCAACTTTTTTCCTTCAATCTCTCTAGTGAAAGCTGAGATTTTATTATCCAATTGTGTTTTTAACACTGGATTATCAGACTGATTATTCCCTGAATTTCAGCCTCTTGGAGGTTGAGTTTGGTTACCCTCCAATCTAGTAATATGGGATTGTATCTCTTTCAATTCTCTTTGAATATAATCTATCATTAGAATCATAAGGTGATGCATCACCTTGAGAAAGGTCCCGCTTGCGAACCGAAACGTTGGTATGGTATCTTGTTAAACTACAATATATTATTTTTGACCACCCGTTGGAGTGCTGCCTGTGATTTCGTCTCACCATGGTATCGTATTGCCTATATATATATATTTTTTCCTTAGTAAGACATCTTTATAGTATCCTAAAGTTTTTTTAGTATTATATTTGGTGTTTCTTTGTGTTCATTGGTAATATGCTCAGTTTTATTATATGTATTTTTTTAAAAGTATTTTTCCTCAATCTTTAATATGAGGTATTCTCTTAGATCATTATTTGACATACTTAATGATCTGTTTATTTCTGTCTATTAATATTGTTTTCTCATTTCAGAGTCCATTTTATTAAGGTGTTTTAGTTCACATTTTGCTTTGTATATATTTTGATTAATAAAGATAGTTTTAAATGTGTTGTAAATAGGAATCAGATTTGTGCATTACTTAGGGTAATTATACCTCACATGTGCTAGTTACGTGCCTTACAGTGTATGCTGTGATAGGTTGATTAGATTTTTTGTCTACCAATTGCTGTTTGCCTAAGGGTTTATATAGTATTACTTCCATCATTGCCAACATCCCTGACGAAGTAGAGTAATCTACGAAACGCGTAGGATTGTTTATTATGGACACTCTCTCCTAAGAAGATCTTCATCACGTTCCTGACTTGATTTCGATAGCACGGGGTTATCTCGGCTCCCTGGCGGATTAAGCTACGGTATTCGCGGTGTTTGAGGTTTTGTTCCAGTGTGCTTCGTGTAAGCCTGTGGGGATTGTGTTACGGACTTCTTGCTACAAAGACTCATTGGATTCTTTCTGCTACAGACGAGAGGAGACCCTGACTGGCTTGGAGGCTGTATAAGCAGAGGGATCTTTTTGAAGCAAGTCATCTATGTCCAGAAGTGGTAACATGTACCCTAATCATGCCCTGCTTGTTTGATTAATCTTCTTGTACGTGCAATATTAACATTTTTTCTTTGTCACAATATATGTATTTATTTACCCTATGAGAGTTGTGTGCTGTGTTTTTTCTCCTTTACATGTCTTCCTGTGTGATGTTGAGCCAGCCACCTAACAAGCTGTAGACTCTCTATTAATGAGTTAAGTTTTTGTATTATATATAAATCTGATTTCTCCCTGGATCAACAGCTTTAGATGTTTACTTATTTGGTATATTCCTGTATACCTTTCCTTTCTGAGAAGATGCCCAACCTTTTTTTGAAAATATCTATTGTACAGTATCTGCCATCACAGTCTCCATGGGTAATTATTTCCACATTTTAACTGCCCTTACTGTAAAAAACCCTTTCCTTTGTTGCTGGTGACATCTTCTTTGCTCCAACATTAAAGGATGTCCCCTTATCATTTGTACTGCGCTCGGGATGAATAGTTCTTTTAAAAGCTTCTTGTATTGACCCCAAACATATTTCTATATAGCTATTATATCCCCTCTTAGCTGTCTCTTTTCTAGTGTAAACAAATCTAATTTAGATAGCTATCCTCATTAATCAGATTATACATCCCCTTTAGTCATTTGGCGGCTCTTTGCACTTTTTCTAGTTCTTTTTTATGGAGTGGTGCCCAAAACAGTACAACATATTAAAGGTGTGGCCTTACTAATGCTTTATACAGTGACATGCTTATTCTTATTTCAATTCATACCCCATTTAATGCAAGATGATATCTTATTTGCCATTTCAGATAATGCCTGACATTGGGCACAATTGTTAACCCTGCTTTTTACAAGCACTCCTAAATCCTTCTCCATGAAGGATTGATCTAATTTTGCCCCATATAAAATTGTAAATGTACTTTTTATTCTTGTTTACCAAATGCATAACCTTACATTTATTTTGTATTAAACATCATCATCTGCCATTTACCTGCCCAAGTTTCCAGTATATCCAATTCCCTCCGGAGAGAAATTGCACCCTGCTCTGATTTAACTACCTTACACTATTTGGTATCATCATTTATCAGCAAATATGGAGACTTTGCTATAAATACCAACCTCAAGGTCATTAAAAGACAAGTTAAAATGCAGGAGTCCCACTGCCAAGCCTTGAGGTACTCCACTTAAAACTTTAATCCAACCTGAAAATGTGTCTTTTGTTAGCACATCGGAATAACGCAATGATACCTTCCAAAATCTGTTCCAGCATACCTGCTGCACCACCAGCTGCACCCGCTGATGGCTGTGAAGCCACTCTGGCTGCACTGATGTCCACAACACACCCTTTTTCTGATGTCAACCTAATGTTATATCAAATTGATATCATGGCAATAAAGTGGTACGGTTTTAAGAACATCACTGCCCAGTTTGGCCATATTGAGGCCACGGTAGAGCAAATGGAGCTCACCTTCTTGTCCATGAACCTTACCTCATGGTGCATGGAGCAAGCACACAGCCGCAGCCTTATCTCATGGTGCATGGGGCCCAACACAACCACAGTATCAGTATTCGCACCATACGACAGCACAGCAGTGTCATGTCAACAAGTATAGCTCAGGTAGTCCATTTATTGAAGAGGCTAATATGGGTCACACAGCAGAACCTGGAGAGCATACACTTAGCCTCTATGGTGACAACACCTGTTGCCTACACTGACTCTCTGCCCACATCAGTTATGGTGGAAACTACACCATCTCTTGCATCCCCTGTGTTGCCAGTCCATCAACACCATGCATGTGGACATTGAAGCATGTCCAGTGGTTGATTTCCCATTGTGCTCGATAGGCCAGGGCTGCCTGCTCATGCGTATGAGCGATCTGCACTTTATGTCCATGCATGTTGGCAATTGCCGATCTCGCATGCACACCAACAGCCAGCAAGCGCTGACTGTGCATTTGCAGCATAGCGCCGCCATGGCAATGTGACGGTGTGGTGTCAAATGACACTGAAGGAGGAGAGTGGAACCAGGTAAGTGCCTAAGGGTGGCATATTTGTAAATCCGGCACTGGGCATGGCCAAGCTCATACCAGGGGGCCGAGTGATCCTTGCATGTGCATCTGCTAAGAATAGGCTCTGAACTTTATTTTCTGTATATATTGTTGTTTTCATTTTGTATGTAATGTTAATGCTTTTTTTGGCACACAGAGAATTAAGTATGCATAATTAAAATTAATTTTTCAAACTTCTGTCTCTTAGTAATTCTTGTTCTCATATGTAGAATCATTATTATACACCAATGCTTAATACACTCAATAATACATACCATAATAGGCCACATACTGTAAACATTTCCAACATTCCCTTTAATCATTCAAAAGCAATTATAGTTCATTACATTAAAATAACGCAATACCAGGTGTATATGTTGGTGTGTTTCCGCCATTCATATGTTGTATCATATGTATCTTTGTATAACACATGTAATTAAATGGTTAATTGCTACACTCAGTACATCAATGTGGGTACCATTTAAGACCTGCTTTTTTTCGTTGCACGCTATTTGTAGAAATAACACACTAATAATAAGGGCCTGTATGTGAGTAACAGCAGCTTTTGAAAGGTCTTAAATATCACAGCGTTATTGCCATGCACTAGGAATAAATGGAGGTCTGAGGACCTACATAGTTAGGTAAACTTCTCATTACCATATGATTTGCATATGAGTAAGTAAAAAAGTCCATTAAAATGTGTTGATGCAATATTTTTGGCTTTAACGTGAGACTGTTGTAATGTAAATCCCCATTTGTTCTGTGAAATATACCCTGAAGGGGTTAATATACTAAGCATAAGCTTATGTAACTTAGTGCAGTTAAAAAACTGGTATATACCTGTGAAGTTACTTACCTATAAGCAATTAGAGTGAAGAGTGAATTTGAAAGGACCTTACTGGGAGATTATATACCTTGAAAAAAGGAGGGACTGGCCTCCAACAAGCTGCTCAAGAAGCAGTTGCAGGTGGATTGGCTAAATACATTCACACCCTAATAGTTGTGCCCTCTAGGAGCGTGCTGCCAAGGATTTAATTCTGCCCAACAGCAAATGTAAAACAAATATATTTTCACCGCGCTTCTCCATGTAAGAAGCATGCTGCTGGTGGAAGGATTGGCCAAACATATGTGAAAAAAAAAGAAAGTGAATCCCTGCGCTTCTCCCATTGGGATAGCAATAAATGGGGAATACATATACATAGTGCAAACTTAATCTGTAAGACAAAGGAGACGTTTGGTTACATCCTTTGATCAAATAATGCCAAGCCTGCTTTAACTATATGCAGACTCTGTGTAGAAACCAAAGAACAGGCATTATACCTGGGGTATTAGTGAAATAGTGAAATAAATGAAATGAAGGAAGATCAAAGTGCTTGGGACTTTTATCATGAGGTAAGGTGTATTTCCTTTAAGACTAAAATTTTTGGTGCCCCGAGGAGGTCTACAAGGTAAAAATGTTTTGTTCTGGTCATACTCAGTGTGACTACAGATCCCATCAAATAATTAGTTAAACTTGAGGATTTTTCAGTAGTTGAATATTTTGGTAAATGCATGATAAGCCAACCTGCCTCTGTTAGGTCAACCTCAGAATGTGTAAGTCCCTTACCTGAAACCCTTGAATTTGAGTGCACCAAATGAGTCATTTTATAATTTATTTAATTGAAAAATGAGCACTGAGCTCATATCAAAAAAGGCAAAGGCCCACAAGTCTCCCAAGTAAATAACATTTTAAAATAAAACATATTGCTGAGCTGTACCTACAACTATATGACTAGTTGTGTGCATTTGTATCATCATAGATTGTAAATGCCAGCAAGGAAAACATTTTCGACCAAGTATATCATGGAAACAAATACATTTTAGCTGTGTGCTTTTACTTTTTTTAAACAATAATGCCGGTGTTCCAAATGTAATATTATTTTTCCATTAAAAATATATATTTAAAGCTTTAGAAATGTTCGTTTCTCGACAACTTCAACTCCAACAATTATGTTATTCACAAACTGCAATAAAAGTATGTATATGTTTAAATACTATGCAGTGCTGTGCCAAAAAACACTTTCCAGTGTCAAAAGACACCTGGCAGTCCATTTATCTCAACAGGTATGTGGAAGGTTCTAGCAACCAGTATGTCCACTGCTTTGTAAATATGAGCCTATGAATTTATTTATTTAATAAAGACCTGTAACATTAGAAAACATGGACAGAACAGAAAAAGATGTTTGCAATAATTTGCAAATAAAATAGGTCAATAGAAATAGTTTTGCAATAAAAAGGAAGATGACATGTCAAATATATTTTCTGTTTAGTAAAAGTGGGTTTAAATAAGTAATAATAATTCTATGGAAACATAATGTACAGTGAAATAATTAAAGTGAAACCTTTTTTTTTTTTTTACATAGTTTAAACACATCAAGCTGAGTAGGGAGAGGAAACTAATTTGAACTTTTTGCTTTCATTTGAAAGCAAATATAAAATTAACAGCTGATTCGTCCATCAGAAGCCTGGATCCTCTTTCTTTTTTTTCTTTTACATATGGAAATCACTAAAAAGCTGCTTTTGAGCTGGCCCCATTACCAGCACTGTTTTACTTCATGACAGATATCCAAATGCAAAGAAAGCTATTGGCTTTCAGGACGAATAAAAACTATTTCATATGTTTGACATGTACACACAATATGCTTGATGCAAAAGCAGCTAATGACCTCAGAGAAAGTGAAACTCTGGCATGTTAGCTGTTAAGGGGTGAAGTCTGCCAATTTATTTATCACCAGCTGGTTGGTTCTTATCCTCTCCTTCTAAATCTTTTAAAATAACTTGGTATGATTTTTCTGACATACACACTCACCGCTTTTGGTTTCCTAAGAAAAACTTATTGGGTGAGAATAAGGCACAGATGAAATGTCTAAGGACTAGACTGGGACAGAGCCAAGAAAACAGCTTGCTCAACGTGTGCAATGTAGAATTTCTATAATTTCATATCAGTAAAAATAGCTAAAGATAATATGTAAGACAACCTAGCAAAATACTTTTAATTAAATACCACAGGGCTTTACTATGTTAAAAACATGGATTTACACAAGGTGAACATAATCTTTACTGCAAATTAGGTGGGTATTCTGCTGGAGGCAGTGTGTCAGAGCACAGCCATAAATGATCAGGAAAGCAGCTTGTGGTTAAAAGATATTCTTTATTCGGACATCATGGTGCAGTCAGGGAAATGGAGGGAGCTCTTACGCGTTTCACGCCTCGTTGGCGCTTCGTCAGAGAGTGAAAAAGTAATGCTGGGACCCCCTTGATATAGTGCCTCTCATTGCGTTTCAAATTGCTCACAGCCGCGGCTCGATTGGCCGGAAGTGATGATACCGGAAGTCAGGAACCGGATGTGACGCGACGGGCTCCATGCATGGATGGTTTGTTTACAAGCTATGCTTGTAGTCATGGAGATCGCAGCATCATCACTCCGTAGCAATGGGGAAATCTTAATTACAAACGGGACCCAGCATTATCACCCCACCATACAAAAAACATACATAATCAAAGGTGGTGGTTTTAAAAACAACATCTAAAGCATATAGTCTATGCATAAACTGAAGGACTCTTTGTAAACAGTTTGATATTATCCATAATGTATGGTTGCGATCGTATTTGTAAACGTTTTTAAGTGCTGTAGATATGCTACACCACTAAGTTCAGTTACTAATAAATATACGTGTCAGAAATACAAACTAAAACAATTTATGACATGTTCTACTAATTATGTTATATACAAACTCAATTGTGCTGTGGTATGACCTATATTGGGAGGACAATCAGACCTCTAAAAGTGAGAATTTCAGAACACTTAAGATCAATAAAAAAGGAAGATCCTAACCTACCAGTGTCTAAACATTTCTCAAATTGTCCAAAAGGCTCCAGTGAAACTTTCTCATTCAGTGCATTAGAACATATTCCTAGACACACAAGAGGAGGTAATAGGGAAAATGTACTGAACCAGAGAGAAATGTTCTGGATTTATACCCTCGGGTCTTTGGCACCCGGGGGTATAAATACGGATTGGGAACTCAAGCATTTCTTGTGAAATGTATGTTCATTATTTTTGCATACATCAATTATTTTATTTTGAAAGAAGAACTAACCTGTTGTATTTAATGTTATGCACATCAAAAACAATGTATATATTCACAACACATCACAAGATTATTTAAAATATCATGATGTGTATACATTGCTCTTCTCATATTGCCTTTATTTCCTTAAAAATAATAGAATGTAACTATAACAAGATGTATAACATATGCTTTACCCATTGCTTAGATATAGCCATCAGTCTTTCACAAATCACCTCGAGTAAATCTGTGCAACTGTTCTAAATGTATACTTTCATGCAAAGAATTGGCACAATAGATTTTTATTGATATATTAACCCATCATGTATGATTGTAATATAGCCTATACAACCCGAATCAATGATTCAAAGTTTATCATTATAAACAATTTACATATGTCACCAGGCACTTAAAAACGTTTACAAATACGATCGCAACCATACATTATGGATAATATCAAACTGTTTACAAAGAGTCCTTCAGTTTATGCATAGACTATATGCTTTAGATGTTGTTTTTAAAACCACCACCTTTGATTATGTATGTTTTTTGTATGGTGGGGTGATAATGCTGGGTCCCGTTTGTAATTAAGATTTCCCCATTGCTACGGAGTGATGATGCTGCGATCTCCATGACTACAAGCATAGCTTGTAAACAAACCATCCATGCATGGAGCCCGTCGCGTCACATCCGGTTCCTGACTTCCGGTATCATCACTTCCGGCCAATCGAGCCGCGGCTGTGAGCAATTTGAAACGCAATGAGAGGCACTATATCAAGGGGGTCCCAGCATTACTTTTTCACTCTCTGACGAAGCGCCAACGAGGCGTGAAACGCGTAAGAGCTCCCTCCATTTCCCTGACTGCACCATGATGTCCGAATAAAGAATATCTTTTAACCACAAGCTGCTTTCCTGATCATTTATGGCTGTGCTCTGACACACTGCCTCCAGCAGAATACCCACCTATCTACCACTTTTCCGGATGCACGCCACCAACAAGAAGAAAACAGGCTTTTTCATGTGAGTTTATCCTTTATTCTATTTTGGAGGTATACACTAGGGTGGTTTCAAGCGTGTGTGACATTGTCCTCATTAGGAGTGATGTGATGGAGCTTAACACTCTTCATTCACAACACCTCTAGGACTTCAACATATATGTCCTCTACACAGCGCTCACCTACATACCCAATACTCACCTGTATATCAATAGCCTGCATCAAGACATCTTCTATCAAGAATATTTGAATTGACATTGTTATTTCCATTATCCATGGTCATTTAGAGCACTATTGATGAACTCTGTTCTTCTACTGCTGTTTACTGCAAATTAGCAGAGATGAGAGATGTGTCAAACTGAACAAAATGTATTTGCTAATTTTTAAGTATTTTTCTCTTAGATTCAATTCCTATTGAAAATTCCACCAAGTCTCAAAGGGCTAATAATGTCACTAAATTAGTAAACTTTTAGCAAAATATCGATGTCTGAGCCCTATTTATAATCTAAGTAATTGAGCAAATCTAGACATTTTTGAAAATTTAGCAAATTAGCATTTTAAATGAAATTGCAATGCACATTGACTTAATGCTTTACAAAATTTTCTCGACTCAAAAACTTTAGCGCTGCAAATTAGAAGACATTCACAAAATTCTACTAGTTCGATCATATTTTTTCTTACATAGTAAATTGAAAAATAAATGAACATTGAACCAACATGAAAGTGATGTTTAATAACTGCTGCCTGAAGACTTTTCTGCTTTCAGCTGGTTCAAACATTTTTTTTAATTACTTATGTATATTCATCTATGAAAACGAAAGAGGAGAGGTAATTTTACGTCACAAATGTATAAGTGTATAATACTTATTTGAAGTGGATGAGGAGTTGCAGGCTAGGATCTATATTGTGGAAATATCAGAAAAAGAGCTAGGAGATCCCATGTGTTGCACTCTTGTATAGATGGAACCTTTGGTTCAGGTGCTCTCTTTTTGCTTGTCCCATATGGGCTCCTCCCCTGCACCATGGCCATTGGTAATTTCGCCAGCGGTTTACCGTTGTAATTTAAAAGAGGCCAGAAAAAGGACATTTGTCTACAATACCGGACAGAAATGTAAGTCGGCGATTGCGAGTTATTGTGTCATAAAAATCTAACTGTAATGCAACCCGTCACTTATTCCCGTTCATATGCACACGATCCAATATCACAAAGACATATGTACTTTAAGTGTATTTAATTTGAACATAGGACGATTTCAATCCTAAAATATTAATGTTGCTATATTCATATATATTCAGCATGTAACTAGTTAAAATAAGTAATTTAGTATTAAGTTAGAAATTATATTGGAAAATTATAAGATGCCTCTGCAAAGATAAGAAGATAAATTAGTCTGAAGACAGGCTGGTGTAGAAATGTTTGTCTGCTGAGTTGCAAGAGTTTGCAATAAAAGGTTAGTTAAATAGTTAGTAGTAAAAGACAATACAATAGAGAGAGGTCTAAAAGATAAAGAACATAGGATTAACTATAGCTACTATAGTTCTAAATAACAGTGATGATTGACTAAGAACATTTTGAGCTGACTGTAAGAAAAACAGGTGATTGCTATGTTAAGGAAATGTATAAAGACTGTATTTGAATTTATAGAATTCAGAATCATTTAACATCAAGCTAAGAACAAGCTAAGGATTCTCCAATCTATAACTAAATTCTATTTCCTGAATGATTCAACTGACTGAAATTATGCGGGAAAATATGAATTCTATTGTCTCTGAGTAAATTGAGAAAGGAACCAGACTGTGGACTATTTGATATATATTGAAAGGTGGGACATTTATTTGAACCCATCTAATGAGCAAATGTTCATAATTGAAATGTAAAGAGTAAAAACCTGAACACACCAAAAAGTATTTAAGAATAAAATCATTTATTTGTAAACGCTAATAAAGTAAAAATGAATAATGCGCAAATACAAAGTCTCTTCTTCCAAATTTACAATCTGTGTTTATTTTTCTTCTTTGAATTGGCTGGCTCTTGGATGTCTTGGCCTGTAAAGAAAGAGACAATTATTCAATATTAAAAATCACACCTACAGTAGTAGTGTGCTGCACATGTGTGTCGCCATGGAGCCTTGTTGAAACGCATATGCATGTCATAGCATGTCTGCGCATGCGTGTCCCTATGGAACATGATTGAAATGAATATGCATGTCATAGCATTAGAACCTGGTTGAAAATAAAACTACAGTACAGTAGTATAAAGAAGATGCATGAATTACAGTCCTGTACATTGGACAGTGTCCCTGGATATCTTTCCTGCACGAATATGGTGTTGGCCTCGTCCTGATGCTAAGCCTGCAAAATATTAATTAGCATAATAATTAAACAATGACAGCATTATGCAATTCTGAGGTTTTTTTTGTTTGAGAAGGAAAGACAAGGCATACATGAATTAATGTACTGTACTGTTCATTACCTGGCAGTACTGATGAATGAGTTTCCTGCACCAAAGGTGTGTTTCCTGAACATTGGCTTCGCCCAGCCCCAAACCTTCAAAACATAAAAGAAG
Organism: Ascaphus truei; assembly: GCF_040206685.1. Taxonomy (NCBI): domain Eukaryota; kingdom Metazoa; phylum Chordata; class Amphibia; order Anura; family Ascaphidae; genus Ascaphus; species Ascaphus truei. The sequence continues at coordinate 177,835,109 of NC_134483.1, forward strand.
CATTAAACAATGAATACAATAGCAGAAAGGTCAATTAAAAAACTTTATTAACAATTTTTTTGTATATAATATTAAAAACCTTTCCGGCACGTTTTTATTTTTTGATTAAAAGTGCTGGTAGTCATTCCCAATTCCATTGGAGCACTAGCCATGAGCCCTGTCATGCTGTAAAAGGGCTTTGATGGCGTCTTTCATGGCTTTGAAAACAAGCATGGTGACATTGAAATGGCGCTTAATTTCTTCCTTGATACTTTCCCTTAAATTTGAAGGAAGCGCCTTCTTGCCCCTTGACCAGTAAAAATTTACAGCTTTGCAGCACTGCTGGTACTGCTCATAAGTTACTTGGTGTTTGAAAAGAAGCATGGCAAATTTTTTCACATGTCCTCTTCTGATGTTCATGTCTCAAGCCTGAGATAGGTAAGCAGGACCATACTGAGCCATGCAACCAGTTGCCTCTTCAGGGGTGCATTCCTGGGTGCAGCAGGTGTGCTTCTGTCAGCGGGCAGAGGTAGATGCTCTGGGAGAATGCTGTCCTTACACTACCGACACAGTTTATTGCACTGCGGCCAGTTCCGCAAGCCGGGAGATTTCCCGGCTTGCTAGTGGCCGCCCCTCGGCGTGCTGCGCGTCACCGACGCGTGGTCACGCGTCATCGGGAGCCTGCGCCCCCTGCACGCGCGTCCAGGGCTCCCCGAGGGAGCCCTGGTGTCCCGCGATGTGGGGGACGGCAGCAGGGGGTTCCGGGGGACCCAGCGGACCCGGCAGCGGGAGGGAGAGCACCCCGATCGGAGGGCGCTCTTCCGCTGCTTCGGCGCGCGCCCGGCACCCTCCGGCGAGCGCCAGTTTACTGCTGCGGCCGAGAACGGGCAAATGCTCGAATAAACTCGGCCGTAGCAGTATGTGGTACCTGTGCTCTTTCTGGGTTTCTCATCGTCTCCTCAGCAAGGATAATCTCCAAGGGTACATTGTGGAGACAGCTATGGTGGGTGGTGGTCGTCTGGTGGTGTAAATGGTGCTGGCGGGCATGAAGGTCAATTCTGGTGTTGGAGAGGGTGCACGGGGTGTATGCGGTGCCTCTAGGGGTGGCAGGGGCACCTCCAGATTGCCCTCTTGCTCCTGTATTGAACATACAAGGATAGTGAAATAACTAACATATAGAGACCCACAATGTCCCTCTCAATCGTCTCCATTCAACCACCCATGTCCCTCTCAATCCTCTACACTCTCTCCAAAAGAAGATCTAACTTTGCCTCCATTCTGTCCCTGTATTGCTGTGTTTTGTCAGGCATTTCACAACCACTAAAAACATCCAACATGTGGATGATCAAGCTGAATCCTCCAGTGCAAGGTGTGAAGGGTAATCCGGTTGGGCTTCAACGGGGCTACGTGAGCATGGATAGTCATCGGGCAAATGCTTGATTTTATTTAATTGTTATGTATAGTATTTTTTTTAACTTGCCCATTCCTTTCCATTGTGGCAATCCATGCCCATATTGTGGGCATGGTTTACCACAGTAACAATCAATGGGTTTATTGGCAAGTTTAATGTATTATACCATTATGCCAATATTATTATATTGTGTATTTCTTTTGTTTTACAATCAAATGGGCAAATGTGTTATTAGCCATTTTTGGCTACTAGTGCATTTTCCCATTTATATTTGTGGTGATGGGGGTACAGGGGGTGAGGGTGGGGGTAGTTGTCCTGTGGAGGGTGGTTAGGCCTCCCGGGTGGGTAATGGGTGGGGTTAACCCGTTAATTACTATAGCGGTTAGTAGCCACTAAGGTAATTAAAGGATTAGTGGCCAATAGTTACATAATAAAAGTATGTTTTTATTATTATTATTATTTTTATTTTTTTATTCATTGTTTGTATATTTCGTAGAGGACAATAATTTTAGGTAATTAATTATAGTACATTTATATAACAAATGCAAGAATAAACATCTTAGATAATGATCTTCAAATAAAACAAAGCAAGATATGCATTTAAAGTTATCGAAAGTAGACTATTTGTTGCTGCAAACTCAAGAGCGAGAATTACATTAAACAATTTCTGGACCCATTTTTAAGAGAATATTCAATTCTGACACCTTTTAAGCTGTAGGTTTGTTCTGAAACAACTGAAAGTGGTTATAATTATCCTCTTCCTGCGAAACTAACAAATCTATGAAAATGGCTAAATCTCATCTTATTGCTGCACAGGGAAGAGGTTAAAATCTCCTTTCTAAGGTATAAATTGATACCAACATGTACAGTAGGTTAGTACATGCCTCAATGTTTCACAGATAAAAGTGTGCAGCTACAGTATATAATAACACCGTCATATTATTCAGCTGCAGTTAACGAAATGTCAAAAATGCTATGCTATGCTGTTTTGCCAAAGATATACCATAAAGACGGCAAGAAGTAAATAAATAATTGGTGTGTGCGCGAAAATATAAATTATATATATATATATATATTACCAAATGACCCATCACAATATTAGAGATCAATATCAGTAATTAGAAGAAGGATTTGTGTTTGTTCTTTATATAATGAAGATTTGTTGCTGTTTGCGATACTTCTAAATAAATTAACACAAGATTTCTTTATATACAGTTACACACAGGCTTTCAAGGCCTCACTGTTGAATATTCTTTTCTTGGGGTTGAGGAGGAGCGCTGGATCTCGTGATATGTGAAAAAATATAAATATATATAGTGCAGATGGTAATTCACTGCTTTAAAAGATGTGAAACATAAGAAATGAACTCACAAAAAACGTATATAATCACTGCATGTCAGAGATCCTTCTCTCTCTGACTGCAGCCCTTTATGTTACTGGAGTCTGTATCCTCTCAGTGAAGTGGATGATATGAAAATAAAGAAAACCACAAATAGTGCAAATAGTAAGAACTATACAAATGTATTATGCACAGGTAATTAGGAAACTCACATTTTCCATAATAAAGTGGGTGGTGGAGAGAACCGCCGATAGAAGCAGGCTGCTGTTCGGTGCTTCACTTTCCCCTCACAGTGTAGTTCAATGCCAGTCTATGCCGTCGCGTCACTTCCGGTTTCGCGTCACGTCACTTCCGGTTTCGTGTCACTATGAAACCTGCTCTGGTGCTGTGGAAGGGATTCCTGCAGCTCTCCTATCGGCTGAAGACACCTTCGATGCTGCCACCACCACAGGACCGCTGCTGCTGGTCCTAGATGTCTTATAGCAGTAATCTACTTCAGCGTTCCAGTCCTATCTCTTGACCAGCCAGCCTCACTGTTGAATACAGAGCTTGTGTTCAACTAGATATACTAAAAACTCACACTTGATCTATTGAAAGGCATCACAACAAGCAATAAACCTAAAATGCCTCCGGGACAAATACGGCTACTAAAACTCCCTCTAGTAAAAGTAAGCTACCTTGAGGCATTAATAGTCATTTAAAGCAGATGAAAAGGGGTAAATACAAATAGTTATTTCTGTAAACAGTTCTCATAACATACCTGATACACATGGTTTAATGAGGCATTCAAGTCGATGCCTTTCAGACCAAACCAAACACTAGAGCTCATAGTCAAAGATGTAGTCATTGGCCAGGTATATTCTACGGAAAATAAGTGCTGCCAGTGCTAATGTCAGAACAACAATAAGCACGGCTGATCTGGTGTTACTTTCGTTGCCAGCGCGTTGTTGGACCTGGATGAGTCCTGGTGAGGCTGGAGCCCCTGACAAAAAAGTGCAATTCAAAGAGATTTTCTTTCTCCAGAGTAGCGGCCCGAAATGTGAAAGTCTGCGGCGGCTGAGTCATTGTCTGCCGCAGTCGCGCTGCGGGGGACCTTGCTAAGGGGTTGGACCCTCCAGCGCCATGGCCACCGCGATCGCGTGACCACAGTGTGCCCCGTTGGCGAAAGCAGCAAGTCTCGTTTTTATTATTTTAATGTTGCTGCCCACAGAGGATGAAGAAGATGCAGAGGAAGTTGAAAAGGATGAGGACAGCCTTCATCCTTGCAGGGGTAAGTGCAACTTTAATTGACTTTAGGCTGGCTGGATAAAGTTTTATTGTTAATGGGCTATTATCCAGATGTGGATAATAAGGATTTTGCCCATTACTGTACTCTATATGTTTGGGGGGAGGGGGAATTGTTGGGGGTAGAAGGGGTGGGTAGTGGGGTGCCCAATCATTGCACTTGGAACCACATTCCAACCACATAGGAAATCCATGGGAGTATTGGCTAGTATTGGTGTTTGTATTGTGTTTGAATGTTTGCTGGGATAGAGGGGGTGTGTGAAGGTCTTATTTGGCCCTTGGTGGGTGTTTATGCCTACTGGGTGGGTAGCGAGAGGGTTTAACTCCTTCATTACCTAAGCGGTATCAACCGCTAAGGTGATGAACGGTTTAACTCCTCCCGCAACCCTCCCGGTAGGCATAAACACCCACCAGTGGGCCAAATACTGTACCAACTTCACCCACTCCCTCTACCCCCAATAAACCAGGCACTGATATGTAATCCCTTAGCTAATCGCTGTAAGGAATCGGGGGCCACGTCCCTTGCGGCGTGACCCCTCCTTACCCACTACCAGTACTGCAGTGGCTGCTGCCCCTGCCCCCCGTCGCTACCCATGCCGCCGCCCAGTGCATACCTTGAACTCTGCCGTCGCCATCTTGGATTCTGGCACTGGTGTTACAGACTCTCAGCTGGGCTCTGCTATTTCCTGGTCTCTCAGCCACTCACGAGCAGCTCCTCGACACGCCTCCGCCATGCCCCTCATCCGGATTGGTCACTGTCGCTTTAAATAAACTGCTTTGCCTTCACATCCTTGCTCTGCATAGCTTATTGCTTCCTGTGTAGCCTGGATACTGTGCCGTGCTCCTGTTTGTCTTTACCCCTACAGATTTGAACCGGATTGTCTGACTTACCTCTCTGGCTCCCGACTTCGGCTTACCCATCACGATTCTTACCTCTCAGACCCTTGGAAAAGGATTTGACTATGGAACTCTCTATACTCCTGAACTCGGCAAGTACAACGACTTTTCTAAATCTTAATCCAGGCCTGGCCAAGCTACAACCACATCCCAGACCGCTCCCTCTGCTGTCGGTGTGTATATTCAACATCCCACCTCAGAACAGGGGACTGGCCTGGACTGCGGGCTGCACAGCGTGACAATCGCTAATGTAATATAGCTGCATGTAAATGTATTTTTATTAGATAGGATGGAAGCAGTGGGTCTCCAGAGCTGATATTTATTCGGGGCAACTCCGTAGACTCCCGGGATCAATCTGATGCAGTAAAAATGATTTTTTTTCTTCTATGTCCCATCGCAGATCCCATCTCACCACCCTTGAGGTGGTGAGATGAGAACCTGCGACTTGCAGCCACAATGTGAATGTTGGAGCTACTAGCTTGATATTTCCAAAAATGTGAGTTTAAGCATTTTTGAAGCTAGTGCACGGTTTGTCTGTGCAGGAGCGCTACCAATCGGAGAGAAGCACTTTGAGTGAGTTTGGCAAGTTATCAAAGCTTTGTGAATAGCTACTGTTTCCAAACTTATTTGAGAAGTGCCCAAAATGCTCGATGAGTTACTTATCGAAGCTACTAGAATAGGTCCTTAAATCTTGTGTTGGAAATACAGCCTTAGTGTACTGTACCATTGTACCCTTACTCCCTTTCACATAGTATACTTTAGAATGTCCCAGTTAATTGGTAAAAGGGGAAATATCTTCTGTGTATTTCAAGGTTATTCTTTTCTCAGCTACATAGCGATAACTATTTTTCAATTCAATTGTAATTCCATTGATACGAAGCAAATTTGCCATAGTTGCAGTAAATAATGGCTACTTTATATGGTATATAATTTAGCTAGTGAGTAGACAAAGAGTATATATCTGGAGTGCCATGAGTGTTTTCATGACATTAATTTATTATGAAGGCAATGCCTAAGGTTGGTTTATCTTTCTGTCAGCTGTTCAGATAACTTCAGTTTAAAAAGCCCATAGTATTGTAGATATATTCTTTCCCTGACGACTGGAACGGCATCTCACCGAACTGCCTAGTGCTACAAATGATTGTGTTCAGGTAGTTATTTTTTCGAAAGCCTGCATCAGTTGCAAGTAAGAACGTTTTTACATTGAAACGGTGTCCCGCCTGGCCACCCAATGTTGCAAACAGGTCTGATGTATATCTCCCCCCTCTTCCCTTCACTGTGCATCTGTAACCTATGTCATGACATCACACGCACCCTGAATTAATAAAAGAATATGTTTTATTATATACAATTCAGTGATGAGGTAGATATAAGAGTGAGGCACAAGTGATCACCCAGCTGTTTTTCTGATATTTCATCTATGAAAATCAATAGATTAAGTGTATAACTTAAGATACTGTACGTTTTGTTGCCTTTAATTGGGGCGATTACAAACAACTGAGAACTCAGGGAAATAGTCATAACTGAAATGCTAAAAGTAATTGATTGCTAATTAGACACTTTCAATAAAATAATTTCATGTTTGGATGACATTATAGTGATCTTTGCCAATTTAAAAAATATGAATAAAAAAATTATAGATCACGTCATTAATAGGAAGGTTGCATTTGTTTTCACTAGTGTAAAATTTGAGGATTTATTCATCACTGCAAGTAAACAAACACTTTATTCTACTGTTAAGCCAAAAAAAGACAATGTCCACAGATCCTTTTTCCAATTTTTTTTTGAATGAAGCAGATTTGCAAACATGATAAAAATGTAATATTTCATTTGAAATAATTTTTCATAAAAATTCCCATTCCTCTCCCCCTCTCCCTCTCAAAAAAGTGTATGCTGAATGTTGACTTTCTCCCGTCTCCAGCTTGAAGGCTGTCAAAGGGTCCTACTTAATTAATGTGACTTTACTTTGATAATAGATGGTCATGTTTTTACTTTTTGTAAGTCATGGTCAAATCGTGTTATAGTGCAAATCGTGTTACTATCACACAGAAACTCCCATTGACTTGAGTGGCAGTTTCCATATGGTATTACCCCGATGGGCACTATCACAGTTTATTTTCAATTAACTATTTGGAGTTTTTTTTAGAATACAGGTAACACAACTAAAAGCAAAATAATTTTCTTTATCCACTGAGTCTTTTAACATAATATATTTTAATAGCTACTTATGGTTTTTATTACTAATGAAATAATGAATATTGCCAAACACTTTTAATTGCCTCAAAGGCACAGACGGTGTAGCGATGCTGCACCTAAATGGCATCTTCACTTTTTAGAAGAGAGTAATGCTTCTGTAGTGTGCAAAGAACATATGCTAATCAGCTACACTCTTCAGGCGCAAATGAGATAATGTGCTTATTGTTTAGACAGTGGAATTGTTCATTACAAAATGACACAGTGTTTGCCAATTTTGTCTTCATTATAAATGTAAATATTAACTGGAGATATGCAAAAAAATACAAAAAGTCAACAGCAATTAATTGGCTTCTGCAGTAATTAGCAACTGTAAGGCAAACACTTAGGAACAGTTGTAATTGTCTGCATTAGGAATACACCTCCTGTACAGTTCTAATTAGCAATTTAAACAGTTCAGAAATTATATGCCTCTTGCCTATAGACTCCCTGAAGTACTGTTCATTAATGGAAAAAAATAATTGCTAGGAAATGTCATTTGCATTGTCTTGTGTTAAGCTCTACATCAAAGCCCATGTGTTATTACATAACTCAAAGCTACAGTGGGCCAGTGCAGTTGTAATGGAGTTACAATTGCTTTGTATTCAACAGACATAAATAATAAACATTTTTTTCAACATAACTTGACTTTAACTTCTGTGCAAATTAGGTTACAATTATGTATGATCAAATACAAACGGTGAAAAAAAGAAAAAAGAGACCAAGATTAATGTTATAACTTTGGCATACAGGTACCAGCAACGGATACATAGTAATGCATTGGAGGCCTTGCGTGCAGTAATAAAGTTAATTGGGTTGCCAAAAGGCTTTTAGCAAATTCCCGCTCCAGGAATGTTGGAACCATATCAATGCTATTAAGAATTTTCAGCCTCACTTTAAACTATTTGGTGCCCTAATGATGTACAGTAGCTTGTACGGTCCTGACACGCTAGAGGCCTTTGTGATACAACAGGTCACATTTTGTTATTGCTCATTTTCAAGCTGCTGATAAGACTCGGGTCTGATCAAAATAGAAGTGGAGGGCATTCCACTTCTGTTTTGTCTGCAGGGGATGGTAGTGGACATGTGATCGCTACTGATGTGATCCCATGGCTGCAAAGTCCAGAAGCCTGGTGGCACGTAGGTACTGCTGAACATTCTGCAGCAAACAGGTAAAAACAGAAATATAGTTAATTCTCACAAAGTTGATTGAATTTCCTATCAAAAAGATTATATCTCCTTTTCTGAAATATACTGTACATGGCATAAACGTTCTCTGTATATTGAATGGTTTATAGTGCCTATTGCTAGGTATTTATTGCCATAGCTTTTTTTTTAATGAATTTAAACATTTTCAGTTATTTTTCTTTGCTAGTTGTTTTTAAGATTGTATACGTATTTTCAGCATTTCTCAAGAATTATTATATATGTTAAAATTGGCTGCAACAGATCTCGGGCTTCACCCAGCCTAGAGAAAAGCAGGATTTTGTAGAGTTGAAGGAGCATTCATTGATGTCATAAGGAAACTTGTCATAAGGATCCTCGGATTCGCCAATTATTACAGGAAGTTCATTCAGGATTTTTCCTCCATTGTAGCCCCCATCACTGATCTCACCAAAAAAGGAGCCGACCCCTCCATTTGGCAGTCCAAGGCTTCCACTGCTGTCGAGACCCTCAAACTTACCTTTGTTTCTGCACCTACACTTCTCTCCCCTTCATACTCGAAGTGGACGCTTCGGAGTCAGGAGCCGGTGCAGTACTCTCCCTAAGAGCCGGACCTCAAGATAAATTGCACCCATGCGGGTTTTTTTCTAAAAAAAAATCTCCGGCCGAGAGAAACTATGATGTCGGTAACAGAGAGCTTTTGGCCATCAAAATGGCCCTTCTAGAATGGGACACTTTCTCGAGGGTACTAAGGTACCCATTTCCATCCTTAAGGACCATAAAACTTGTTATATATTGAAGGAGTCCACCGTTTGGGGTCGCGGCAGGCCCGGTGGGCACTATTCTTCTCAAGGATCAACTATGTTCTATCCTATATACCTGAATACCAAGAATATTAAGGCTAATGCCTTGTCTCGGCAATTCTCCCTAGAAGAGAGATCGGAAGAGATCCCTGAAACCATTCTACCGGCCAAATTCATTATTTCTGCTAATTTATTTGATATTCTGGACAAATCATCAAAGCTCAAACTCAGATTCCCAGAGGCGTAGAGGTTCAAGAGGGTACTTTGTACGCACCACCTCAATTCAGGCAGAAGATTCTGGATTGGGGTCATTTCTCAAGGACTGCGGGTCATCCCGGTTTTAAAAAAAAAACCCTGGATCTCATTAGTAGGACTTTCTGGTGGCCCCAGATGGGTAGTGAGGTTCAGAACTTTACCAGTGCCTGCTCGACTTGTGCTCAAAATAAGACCGCTCGGCACAAACCTCCGAGTCTTCTGCTTCCCTTACCCATCCCCGAACGTCCATGGACACACATCTCCATGGATTTCATTGTTGAACTTCCACCCACCAAGGGTATGACCACCATACTCGTTGTCGTGGATCACTTCACGAAATAGGCACACTTCATTCCGCTCAAGGCCCTTCCTTCTTCTCCAGTTCTGGCGGACATTTTCTCCAGAGAGGTCTTTCGACTCCACGGTATTCCCATGTCCATTGTCTCCGACAGGGGTTCTCAATTTATTTCCAAATTCTGGCGCTCCTTCTCTAAATCACTCAGTATCTCCCTCTCCTTCTCCTCTGGCTTACGTTGGATTTCGCTGCAAACCGCGCTTTCCGATTGGTTTTAGAGCATCACAAATGTGTATAAAACCATTCCCTGTACCCTACCACGTCACCACCTTTGAAAAAGCCTCCGCGAAACGTGTGTCAGGTGGTAGGCGGGACTAACGAAGCTGACGTCATGACGTCAAGACGCAGCTACGAGGTGGTGGTGAGTGGTGAGCGTGTCTGAACGCCGGGCTGAGCTGGCAAGGTAGTATACACACAATATAGTGTGATTATTGCAAAGTATACTTCCCTTTGAGCCACATCAGTATAACAATACTGTTCCTTGCTTACAGTGTCTCTATAGTGGCTTCAACACCCACAGCAGCTCATATTCCACCCTGTGTTTTTTGTATATTCTCGTGTGTTACATCACTTGTATATATTCTGTGCGGTCTATTAAGAGTTACTTAAGAGGCTATAACTTGATACGGGCTGTGACCCGTGCCTCAGGGCCAACTTAATCACACTTTGTGGGCCTATATTAATTATTACACTATATTAGATCGCATTCTGACACCATGAATTATACTTTTGGATCCTAAGCATATAATAACCTAGGTAGTCCAATCCTTGTGATGTACATCAGATGTCTCCCTTAATTTTGGTTACACCTGTTTGCCACACGGAGCGTCCGCTCACACTCCACCCTGCGTCTTTTATACTTGCTTGTGTGCTACATTATCAGTGTTTATTCTGTGCATCTATTTAGTATAATTGCAGAGGCTATAACTTGATACAGGCTGTGACCCGTGCCTCAGGGCCAATCTAATCACACTTTGTGGGCCAATACCAACCATCACACTGTACAATAGATTGCATGTTCACATCACGGTTGTTATTTTGTATCTTTAGTCTAGCTATAAATTTGCTAGTCTGATCCCTGTGATGTGTACCGAGTGTTTTCTTTAATTCTGATTACACTTGATTGTAGCACAGAGCGCTCAAGCATTATGACTGTTAGCCTAGATACCTGTTTAATTGAACACAGGTCTTTTAATTAGTGCTGGAAAAGAGACCTGGTGTATTATATCACTATGAGCTCTTCTCACAACCATTGAGTACTTACCTATAGTCTCTCAATAGGCTCCTTCTCCAGTTATTGTATGTATATATATCTGTGATTGCTGATTCATTGTATTTTTATGATCTCGATCAATTTGTTTATGGAATTATTTTTAATCAAATGAAATAAAATAATAAGTATTAATTCTAATAATCATATCAATTATGACACCGAGTGCAAGTTAAAGGGTGTTTCCTTTTTCCATGATCTACCAAATACCCATTCCCCCTATGCACCTTTGTCTACATTCATTTATTATGTACTAAGCTGTAGCGAGAGTCCACCTCCCTCTTCTCCCCCCTCCCCTTTACTATTGTCATTTCTCAAGGACTGCGGGTCATCCCGGTTTTAAAAAAAAAACCCTGGATCTCATTAGTAGGACTTTCTGGTGGCCCCAGATGGGTAGTGAGGTTCAGAACTTTACCAGTGCCTGCTCGACTTGTGCTCAAAATAAGACCGCTCGGCACAAACCTCCGAGTCTTCTGCTTCCCTTACCCATCCCCGAACGTCCATGGACACACATCTCCATGGATTTCATTGTTGAACTTCCACCCACCAAGGGTATGACCACCATACTCGTTGTCGTGGATCACTTCACGAAATAGGCACACTTCATTCCGCTCAAGGCCCTTCCTTCTTCTCCAGTTCTGGCGGACATTTTCTCCAGAGAGGTCTTTCGACTCCACGGTATTCCCATGTCCATTGTCTCCGACAGGGGTTCACAATTTATTTCCAAATTCTGGCGCTCCTTCTCTAAATCACTCAGTATCTCCCTCTCCTTCTCCTCTGGCTACCACCCACAGACCAACGGGCAGACTGAGAGGATGAACCAAAATCTTGAACAATATCTAAGATGTTTTGTATCGGAGGCTCTCGATGATTGGACGTATTTACTACCCTGGGCAGAATTCGCGATCAATTCTCACAAGAATGAATCTACCCAAGAATCTCCATTTTTTGCAAACTATGGTTTCCACCCCGCTCGTCTTCCTATCTCCAACAGTCATTCAGGGGTACCAGCATCCGATTCGCGGATTTCCGTCCTTCAACACTCCTGGAAGAGTATTCACTCGGCACTCACTGGCGTTTCCCAGAGGTACAAACTTCAAGCCGATAGGCATCGTCAGGAGGCACCTGAATACAAGCCAGGGAGCAAGGTGTGTCTCTCTGCCAAAAATTTCCACCTGAAGACACCTACCCCAAAATTGTCCCCCAAGTTCCTGGGACCCTTCGAGGTTTTCGAGCGCATTAACCCAGTCCCTTACCGGTTACAACGGCTTTCCATGTTTCCTTGCTCAAACCCTACATCCAGAGCACTCGCTTCCCGTCCAAAGACCCAAGACCTAAGCCCGTCTCCATACAGGGACAACCTGAGTTTGAGGTCCAAGCCATCCTGGATTCGCATTTTTCCAGAGGTCGTTTACAATTCCGGATTCATTGGAAGGGGTATGGTCCGGAACAAATAACCTGGCTTCCATTGGATCAGATTCATGCTCCAGTGTTGCTTAGACGCTTTCATCTAAAGTTTCCCCACAAACCTTGGATCGATCGTCCTGAGGCCGATCCTCGAGGGGGGGGGGTACTGTCAGGACTCAGGGCACACGCAGCCCTCGGCGCTGCCCTTCCCTACCTGTACCACTGGCTGCAACCTCCTCCGTTCCTGCTGGGCACCTTGGCCCGTTCCTCCACCCCCCGCAGCTCGCAAGCACGCCGCCGATGCCGGACTCACGGCCGCTCCGCTTACAGGGCGCACGTCGCGCAACTTAATTTATGCACTGCATTAGCTGGGTAACTCCGCCCCCCGGCCATCTCCACTCTCAGGCTCAGCTCCTCCCACCATCCTCTGGCAACAAACCAGGCCATTTAACCCTACCCTATCACAAAGGGCTCCTGGCGCGCCTCTGCTCCGCCTCTTCCTCCGATTGGTCCTTCTCACTTTATACCCCAGTGATACCTCTCCAGCCTTGCTCTGCATAGTTTGTCTGCCTTGTGCTGTTACTCACTTTGCCTAGCTCGCTCTCTGTTTCAGCTTTGTTACCGAATTGGCTTGTCTTCCTCCCCACTCTGGCTTAATGACCTTGGCTTCCACATGACCACCGCTTACCTCTCGGACCCCTTGATCTCGGCACCTGGAGCTCTACTTCCCGGAACTCTGTAATCCTCGACCTCTGGCTTCGGACTTTACTACGGCACTTTCTCTACGCCCAGATCTGGCAAGTACTCTACCTACCCTGGTACCCCTGGCCTTGTCCATGCAACCAATCCACACTCCGGGCACGCTCTCACTACTGCGGGTGCGTGGTTACTCACTTTCTACCTCAGTTTTGGGGGTTAGTCTGGTCTGCGGGCAGAACAGCGTGACAAAACTAAGCAGCCAATGTGGACCTGACCTGCTTCAATCAAGGTTCCTACGACTTGGTACCCCAGACATTGCTTAACCGCTTGTATCCCTAATCAACTCTATTTTGTCTGCAAGCCATATCCCTAAGACCTGGAATACTGCCAGAGTTGTCCCAATATTCAAAAGTGGGGACAAAAACACTGTCTCAAACTACAGGTCAATCTTTCTTCTCCCAATACTATCCAAAGTCATGGGAGAATGTGTTCACTCCCAATTAAGCGACTGCTATACCAAGACAAATTTCCTTAGCCAATTCCAATCTGGCTTTCACCCCAAACACTCCACGGTAACTTCCCTCCTAAAAGTTTGCAATGAGATCCAGTGTGGAATGGAACTGGGGCAATTTACTAGTGCAATATTCCTAGATTTTGCAAAGGCTTTTGATACTGTTGATCATGTTATCTTGCAAGAAAACCCTCAAGTGCTCTGGAATAGGAAAGCATGCTTTAAACTGCTTTCATTCCTACCTATCAGGTAGATCCCAACATGTGTCTATCTCAGGCTCTAACTTCAACCCCTTGGATATCACCTGCAGTGTCCCACAAGGCTCTGTTCTGGGGCCCCAACTCTTCTCATTGTCCATCAATGATATTCCTACAGCTTGTAAGGGAGCTTCAATACACATGTATGTGGATAACACAATCTTATATGCACACATATGTATTATATCCCTAAGCCTGCTGGTCAGAAAGCTCATCACACAGCAGATGTTAATATCAATTATATATTATGGGGACATACTATAAGAAAATATTCAAAAGTGATTGGTGAAGGCACTTAAACACACAAGTGAATTTATAAAACATATATAATGATACATTAGTGATTCAGGTGAATATACATTTTAAATGTGCAGTAACATAAAGGAATACTGCCTATGACAAAAAGAGGTGTGAAGATAACAAAACTAATTATATAGTTAAAACATGATATAACATGTTAAGAAATTATCTTGGTGTTTGGCGAAATCTCAGGACTTCTAGTGGGAATTTGCTTGAATTCTCTTTAGCAAACACCTTTTTCCAGAATCCAGAGGGAGCATCTCTCCAAATCACCCAAAAAAGAAGAAATATATAGTGTACACCTATGTAAGATGGTTGAAAAGAGGGAGGGGGTCTTGGCTCTCTCAATCAATCTACTTACAGTGAGTGTTACTGTATAAAAAATGCAGATAGCCTGTGGCAAATGGTGTCTCAGTCTTTTTTTGTCAGGTATGTGGCAGAATGCATGAATATCTCGGAATGAGAGAAAACAAACAGTATGGTACTGGTACAAACCAGTATGGATTTTATCTTCCAAAAAGTAGCAGCAAATGTACAGGATAAATGACCTATGTACTCACATTATGTACATTAGGCATATACACATAATGGTATGTTGGATGCCTGCGATCGCGTGCCGTGGAGGAGTACATTTCTAGCCATCCTCTGTCCCTCTGAGTTGGTTCTGGGTACCTCGGCTGTGTAGTCCGCATCACTTCTGGGTAGATTGACGTCACATCCAATGAGTAAAGAACGGAAAAAATCGTGATGCGGGTGGTAGGTGAATCCTCCAAGCATCTCCAATAGACTGTGTGAATAGTTCAACGCGTTTCACTGATAAAATCAGCTTTTTCAGGAGAAAACTTCTCCTCCAATCAGGATCAGCTGTTTCTCTGAATGTCAGACTCGACTAGTTTCGCTGTCGCATCCTCTTGAGGAGTCCTAATTGGAGAAGAAGTGTTGAGAAGAACCCAGACATGTCAGCCGCGTCCTCTGGTAACCTAACTTTTGGAAAACCGGAAGTGATGACATCGCAGCAGTGGAGACGGAGTGGGTGAGAGCGTGACTCACCCAGCTCCCGGGAGTCACAGCGGTTTATTTGTATCGTAATTTTTTTTAGCGGATCACCCTCATGTAAGCCTTTACTGCAGGGGTTTTTTTTGTGATAAATTTACTGTTTTAAAATACCATCTGCACTATCATTGTCTCTCTTCTTTCTCCTGGGTCCTGCTGAACTGAGTGTTTATCTACCCACATTCTACTACATTTTTTGCCACAGATTTGGAAATGCCCATATATCTCATATGTTTGTGAGTATAATCATTGGAGGTTCTCTATACAACTGAACCCTAAACTGTCATTCGGTATGTTGAACTTGAGCAGAATGAAGTTGCATTACTTCCATTGAAATACAGTGTGCTGATACCGGTAGTTCTGAAAGACTGTGAGGTTCTCTCTTCTTTTTTAATATCTGACATTTATTTTTACAGTGCTTAACTCCCCTGGAGAAAATAGTAACACTGGTAATAACATCTGCTGTTCAGATGTAGCCGTTATAACACAATAACACGTTAGCCGTGCCCCTTTTTCATGAGCAGCTAATTCAAACACAATGGTATCTGTTCCTGCGGGTGTGTTTTCTGTGTCCAAATACAGCACGCCACCGGGATCAATAACAGCTGCTACATCTGTTGCTCTCCAGTGCTGATTTTTTACAGCCATTGATGTCTTACATGTTAGTCTTCTTAGAATTTCATAATAGACCTCCACAATCTCCTCCATCAGGACAAGATTATCAGTCAAAAAACTTAAAATTATGCAGGCCTCTCTCCTGCATCAGCAACATCTTCTCTACCTGGAAGATGGAGCATTGCCTCCGCTGGTGCTTACTGCTGTTCCCTGCCTCCCTGCAGAATCCATCCATGCCCTTCTTCCCTCTCCCCTCTTCCCCGCTGTCCTTCAAACCTGGTCCGACCTCTCTTTCACCCCTTATAATCGCCTATCCATCACTCCCATGACAATTCCTGTGCTCATCCACTTTTCGCTCACCTCTTCCATGACAATCACTCTGCTCACCACTCAAATGATAACCACTCCTCTCACTGCTCCCATAACCACCACTCCTCTCACCTAACTCATCAATGACCAGCATCATTCCTTCTACACCTCACACTGCCTTCACTCCCTCCACTCCCTTTTTCTCTCACAACAATCACACACTTTAACAATAATATACTCTTCCACGTAATAACACTACAAAAAGCAGACACACACAGATGACAAACAACTAGCAAACTACACAAAACCACACAAAATCATCCACACAGGCACCCATGCAAACCAACAAAATATAGCACAAGCAGATATCGCTAAAAACGCGTGTGAAAACTCAAAAATCTTCAAACTCCTTATGGCCTAGTCTGTACTCTCTCCCTCCCTGCAGCACTGCCAGTGAGTGTGCAGAAATCTTGCCTTTATATAGGTTAACACACAGGGAACTATAGCAAGGTTTTACCGCTATGTTACCGGTACAGCAATGTTTATCACAATATTTTAAAGGTTTTTTTTCTATAAAATCTCTACAATATTCTCACTATCAAAGTGTTGATAAAAATAAACATTTGTGCGTTAGTAAAACATGTTATATATACATGGATGCATTAAATGAACAGAGGTTATGCATTTAATTTACAGACGTTTCATGGAAAGTGAGAGATATTATTATGGGCATGAGTAACATTTACAGACAGGATTAACATTGTGTTAGAAGAGGTAGGATAGGCCTGCAATGTGTTGCTAGAAGAGGCCTTGCCTCAAGGAGCTTACAATCTATAGGCTGGGAAGGTTGAAACATTGGGTACAGGGGATGAGAGGGCTGGTGAGTTTCAGAATGCAATAGAACAGCTGCAACACTAACAAACATCAATGAACAGCAGAAAACGCTGACAGGTGCCTTTGGGGCAACATGGGTGTTATGTCCACGAGATTCTTTGGTAGAATTTATTAGCAGCATAGCACAGTTCTGGACCTCACATCAGAAATGCAGTGGGGAGGGAATGATGATCTCCAGGTGGTCTTTGAAGTGTCTCTTTACCTCATGCTGTTAACCCCTTTGACGCTGACTTAGTGGACAGGGCCAGTGAAGGCATATTGAGGAGTCTCTCTTAGTGAGACACCTTTTGTGCAACTTGGATGTCATTTTGTTTGTAGTTTGTATACAGGTTGAACCCTGGTAAAACTGTTAATGTGTAGTTTGATGAATCTATCAATTAATTAACACTGGGAATAGCACATTAAAATGGAAGCTCTGCTTCACCAGATAGATGGTCATTGCCACATAAGAATAGATTACTACTATCACCTTGCTAAACAGAATGTCTCAGTAAGAAGATTCAGGACATCTGACTAGGGTGACGTTTTGGGATACTGATTGACAACTTGTAAATCTTACATTAATTTGACTTCTGCTGATTGCATCAGAACAAAAAGAAGCATGTTCTACATTTCCATCCAAACAAAGCAGGCAAGATTTCACGTGCTACTCCACAAAATATACAAAAACGAAAAAATATGGTTAATCTGTCCACTGCTTATTGAATGTTAAGTGAGCCATGTGTTAATTAGCCACCCTTCACATTATTGGAGAACGACAACCTTTTTGAATGTTTTAATTCACTCAACTCAGACATTGGTAGCTGATATGTTCTCTCTAATTTTGAATAGAAAATCAATTCAGATAACTATTATGCAGTCTGATTTGTCAAAAATAGTGAATCCGTAGAGTGAAAAAAAAATAACAACTGTAAAGTGCCCAGTTGATCACCTCCTCTTAACTTTCATCAGACTTCTATTCTCTGATAAGAATGATCCTGAACTGTTCAAAGTTTTCAAGATGCTTTCTAAGTTTCAAAAATTTGAATAACTGTAGACATAGGTTGCTCATTGTTTTATTTTTATTTGTATTGCTGCAGAAAAAATGGATATGGAACAATAACCTAAAACCAATGAGTAATGCAAAATAAAAACCAACACATGTTAGTTAAATCAGAATCATAACATGAAATTAACACAGACATGGACTTTATGTTCCCAGAAGTTGACTTGAAACCTCAAAGTTAATGATATGACAGGCTTAACTTCAAACTATTCTAGCATGCATGTTGCGTTATCTTCCAATAATATGACATTAGGTCCAGTATGTATTAGTGTTACCCGATTCAGAACCTAAAATAGGTCTTTAACTCAAATTGAGAAAGAGGAGAGGGAAATAATGCTATGTTACTTACAGTAAATCACACCTACTGTAACTGTGGTGTTACTCTCACCAGTCTCTGCAAACGGCCTATAACAGGATGTGGCTGTTAGTAATGCCAAGCTTAAGTATGACCTAATCAATGTTGCGTTAAGTTGCCCCATTAACCCTAGTGGACTTTAGATGATATGCAATGTTATAATAATTCATGATTTGCATGTCATTATTCCCTAAGGCCGTTATAGTAAATCTACAGTATGCTCTTTATAGGAGAAGGCATGGCTTAACGTTACTGTACAGTATGTTAATGTCATTTGAAATACACCATTAGTCTTAACTTAACGTTACTGTAAATTAAAGCCTCCATAAGTAATTTAATGGAGCTTTCTGGATCTAGGCCTATTTTTTTTTTTTTTTCATAATTGTATTTTTAATCAGCTAACATTATCTGTGGGCTTTGCATCAACGGTACAAGACAAAACTTAGAAAAAACATTTGTTGAGTTGCAAAGTACAGTAGGAAACTGCTATCAGCAATAATGTTTATTATTTTTGTGGCATACTATGCTATAAAAGCAAACAACTAGTTTAGACTTTGGCTCAAGTAAAGGCTGTGTCTAATCAGGCCAAATAATACATGTGTTTAATGATATATAAATATACCATTATAGAAAAAAAATAGTGCATGTCAAATAAAAATCCTTCAAGAGGGTGACTAATATTTGAAATGACTGAGTTCTGGGTCTCAAACTCATAAACTCGGACCACAATTTATCATTAAATCACCAATCATATTCATGAATTCTTATACAGGTTTAGTAATTTAAAACCTAGTATTCTGAAATAATATATGTATTTAAATACATCCATTTGATTAACTATTTTGCCCTTCCCCCTATGCAAATGGATAGCACCATTTTTCTAGATTTGTTATCATTTTTGGTTGTTTTTTTTTTCTGAAAAGACCACATCATGTGTGGCTCAATAGCTATCCTTCCAGCATAACAAGTGCTCGGTATACATATCTTCCTTCTCCAATATAAGTAAGTTTAATTCACAAAACTTTACTATATAACAAACAAAAAAGAAGCTGCCTCTAACTCAATGAGCAAAATTGAAACATTAAAGAGATTATACACAGCAGGGGTGCGCAAACATTTCCCCATGCGCACCCCTGCCTGCTCTCTTCGGCGCCTCCTCCCGCAGCATCATTTGACGCAGGGTTACCATGAGGACGTGTCGCTAGAAGGTAAGTGTGTTATAGAGGCCTCGCGCGGTCCCCCAGAATTTAATTTAAATGCCTGGGGGAGAGTGCGGGACCTCTATAACTGATGTGCTCCCCCCTCAGAAACTCTAGCGCCCCCCAGTTTGCACACCCCTGACGTACAGTATATCCGGGCTACAAACTGGAGTAAAAAAACTGCATGGGATTTATTGTATTAAGGGACTGTCTCACTGGATACAATAAGATGTTTTACTTTAACAAAGTCTGAACATTTTGTTTGCTTCAGATTTGGACAAACATTGCAGTTGGGAGATGTTTATACATAGCCCCCCCAGAGCAGGGCTGCATTACAATTACACTATTCATTGATGGACTTGATAAGTGGATTGATTTGTGTAGTTTTACTGAAACTGATACAAAAAAATATGCCGGCACCTCAAAAAGTCAATAATACAGTGCAAGTTATGACCATATGGCATGAACCAGTCCTGTTGACCTAGAAATCCTTTGATGATTCTTGATAGTTGTCTCACCACATGGGAAAAGAAAACCAAAAACCGATCATAGTATATAACTGTATAGGATATTATAAAATCTAAATACTGGCACATAAAAATAAAACAATACTTATAACAAACTCAAAAACTACTGGTATACAAACTTTGACTTACAAACAGACACACATAAATAGACAAACATACAGAGACTACAAAAACCTGCAATTAACCAACTAAAATAGACTGATTTAATAATAATTGTGACATACACATAAAGGTAAACATTGAATGCTGCTCTAGATGGGCAAAATTGAAACCCTACTCACAAGAAGCCAAATAAAGGTAGGCACAGTAAGTAGTAACTCCACGGGTAATGTCCACTCTCAGGGGCTGAAGTCCTCACCGGTGAAGGACTGTCCCCCGGCCGTGTGGACCACCACTGATGCGGAACCCACCGCTGTAACTCCACCTCCACGTGTTGTCACATGCGTCGGCCTCACGCTCCCACGCAGATTGTGTGTGCATATACAGAGGGATAGCAGCTTGGCGCTACACTC
Source organism: Ascaphus truei (assembly GCF_040206685.1). Classification (NCBI taxonomy): domain Eukaryota; kingdom Metazoa; phylum Chordata; class Amphibia; order Anura; family Ascaphidae; genus Ascaphus; species Ascaphus truei. The sequence continues at coordinate 177,855,781 of NC_134483.1, forward strand.
CATCCGGTAATGCCTAGGATGCGCATGTATACGCGGATGTAATTCGCCGTGGCACTAAGTGCAATACAGTATAGTCCCGATTTCTGGAGATATCCTATGATAACTGGCAAACGATTGATTACCCACAACCATGCCACTGAGCATGCAGAAAAGTATTAATTTACATAAAAACGGCATACCATTATAAACATCTCAATATGCATAAGGCACTAAATATATTATTTTTATTATTTATTATTATTATTATTCATTTCAATCTCAGATATATTGAGTTTACATCCTGCTCTCTTTAAGGAGATATATACATTTTGTCTTCTCCCTTTTTACAAAATGGATGCATATAAATCAGAAGCACTTACATCATTTTATTCTTACCGTGCACCCCACAACTGGAACAGTCTAACAGAGACTCTCACTTCCGCCACCAGTCTAAATTCTTTCAAAACTAAAGCTGTCTCACATTTTAATATGGTCTATAGCTGTTACGTATGCCTATAATATGTATTATCTTTAACTGTGCATGCAATGTCTTTTATATAATGTACAGTACTATATACACATTACATTTAGTAAAAAATTGTTAGAATAGTATGTATACATTTGTAACACGTTTTTTTTTTTTTTTTTCAAACGCTCTGGTATTCTAGTACTGTAGTTAACGCCGAAGGCAAAAGGCTGAGATGATATCTTAGAGTCCGTTGTTAAAACTTCTATTCGTTTAACAATTAGATAAATCAATGTTCAAATTCTCATTAGGTGGTATCTCACTCGCCCAAGGCTTCATTTCACATTGAGAATGTGGAATCAATTCCTTTGGATCCTCGAATTTTTCTTTTAAGATGACCAATTCCAAGGTTAAATATATACAGGAGTAGACTTATCTTTCACTTATCAGCGACCAGACATGAGATAATTAGTGTGATTCTATGATAACTCATGTTAAGAATTCTATGGAATAAGAAATGATCATGAAGAGGCTAACAAGTCTACATCGTGACTTCTCACATACCTTGGAACCATAGTTCCAGCAAAATAATCTCTTTTATGAGATAATCAAGAAGTGTAGGAAATGTAAATTGGAGGAGTTAGGGAAGAGTTCCTTGTTTCACATACTGTATGTGTATGGAATGTATCAAATTCTGTGTCAATGCATTTATCATTTTTTATTAGATAAATTCACCTATGATGGCATCAATTTCTTGAATAATAGTGTGCATCAAATGTAAGAACTCTTAAAGTAAACAGAAGCAGAACATGACAATTCTTCAAAAACAACCATTTTTGTATTGTTACAATAGAATCTCAGGCTCCCTGTTGTGTGACCTGCCTTCATCAGTGGGAGAAGGACACTAACAAATTTGGGGCGGTACTGCCCTTAAGTACAGCCAGGAGGAGGGCACCAGGTCTGGCTCATGATTTGTCATGCCCAGGCCTGATGTCACCGCCACCCGCTGTCACTCAAGTGCAGATCCTCGGAGGGGGAAAACCCCATATCAACTACTGGCAGCAAAGGGAAGGATCAAAAAAAGTCAACCGCTCCTTAAGGCTACAGTACTCACCAGTAGGTTAAAGTAAAAAAAACTTTTATTGCACTACATAAAAACAGATACGGTCCATGGACAAGACAAAAAGAACCTCCTCCCACATGTTTCGAACAGCTAGTGTTCTTTCTCAATGAGTATGGTACAGGGAAGGGGGAGGGTAGTATTTAAACCTCCGTTCCCATAATCTAATTGGTGTATCACACCTGAAAGTAATCATGATAACAAAAAACAGAATCAATGGGAAATGGAGGCTATAATGTCGCTCCCTGTCTATCATTAAATATAAACTCAATAACACAAATACAATTATAGCATTACAATGACATCATCACTTAGGAGAACCTGGTTATGTTATAACAATAATTCAGTTTTAAAGTCCAACATAAATATATATAGAGGACACAGTAAAAATACTTTGGGTCTCTCCTTCATGAATGAATATATATGGTGTCCAATGAGCGTATAAAGAAACATAACAAATCAGACAATGTGATAGATATAATCAATCAGTATAGACCATATAAATCATCATGAGCAATAGAAAAATGTACGATGTAAACCAATATTGTATCATATCAAAGAATATATTTAATATGAATACAGAGCCCAATTTAACCACCATATATTCCATCAATTACTATAGATGTATGTTCAATCTAGGGCAGCCATATAGAACATTCATTGTAAAGGGAATGTCTGCAGGAGATTTAGGACTGCATTTATATTGGACACAGATAGAGAAAATAGCTTCTAATCCAAGGGTATATAAAAATAATACATGGAAAGAAAAATATACAACATATATTATGATAAAATTCACAGAAAATACTTTAAATCCCATTCGGTGTTAAGACCTTTTGGAATTAACGAATCCAAAGCAAAAATCCAAAAGGCCTCGCATTGATAAAGAATTTTAACTCTATCACCTCCCCGAATGTGTGTTTTCACATATTCAATAATCAAACATTTGAAATTAATCAGGCTGCCCTTCTGACAAAGCTTGAAATGATAGGAGACTGGATGTGTGAAATCCATGTTGGAAATGTTTCTCATGTGTTCAAGCATTCTAATTTTAAAATGTCTGGTTATTAACCCTATATATCTCTTGTCACAACCACAGGTGACCATGTAGATCACATTGTCAGTTTTGCAGGTGGCAAACGACAAAATACGTTAAGACCTTGAGTCATTTTTATTAGAAGAAAAAGTTTTAGCCTTTTGAACATATTTACAGACTTTGCATCTCCCACATGGAAAACACACAAGAATCCCAGGGAAAAAACCTTTAGTAAGTAATGAGTCTTGCTGACTCATAACAAGACTAGGTGAAACAATGTTACCTAACGTATTGACTTTTTTTTAAACAAATTTGGGGAGAGAAGACACAATTACTCTCAATAGAGGATCTGTGTTCAAGATTTTCCAGTGTTTCTGGACAAAAGATCTTATAATAGTAGCCTGTTTGCTAATTTGAGTAATAAAGAAAGGTGGATCTTTTTGTTTACCGAGATCAAAATAAGGTATTTTATTGAAATCATTTCTATGGAAAAGCTAGAGGGGTTTGAATTGATGAGATCCCCTCTGGGTCGCTCCCATGCTTTCACATAGGCTTTATGAATATTATTATAATTGTATCCTCTCTCCAGGAATCTCTGTGCCAGGTCAGCCGCCCCCCTGTCGAAGTCCTCCATGGTGGAACAATTTCTGTGTAAACGCAGAAACTGTCCAAATGGAATACCCCGAAGGACCGCCGAACTGTGGCAGCTAGACGCATGTAGCAGAGTATTCCTGGAGTGAGGTTTTCGATAAATGTCCATAGATACCTTAAGATCCACATTTACCCCAAGGCACAAATCAAGAAATTGAATGTGATGGTGATGGTGCTGGTGAGTGAAAGTGAGATTGTAAGGATTGGAATTGAGTAAGTGAATGAAAGCGTGTAGCTGAGTGACCATGCCCTTCCAAATGATGAGCAGATCATCAATGTATCTGTTATAGGTGAAAATAAGATGATGATAGGGATTCTATCTTCAAACACGTGGGGCTGCTCCCACCATCCCATGAACAAGTTAGCATAGAATGGCGCAAAGCAAGACCCCATGGCTAACCCACGTGTCTGGAGTTAGAACTGCCCATCGATCATGAAATAATTGTGCGTGAGCAAAAAGTGTATAGTGTCCAACAAAAAAACTATATGTGCACGTGAAAGGGTGGTCTCGGTTTCCAAAAAGTGTTGAGTGGCAATAATACCGTGTTGGTGATAAATAATGGTGTATAGAGAAGAGATGTCCATGGTGACCCAAAGATATTGGGGTGCCCATGTGAAGTCAGAAAAAAGTGATAGTACATGTGAGGTGTCAAGAATATGGGAAGGAAGTTTAGAAACCAGTGGTTGTAAAAAATGATTGGTGTATTGTGAAAGGTGCTCCCCAAGTGACCCAATGCTAGAAATGATGGGGCGACCCGGGGGAGAAGAAAGAGATTTGTGAACCTTGGGCAGATGATGGAAAATTGGTATCACCGGATGTGTACAGTATAAGTAATCAAATTCTTGTAAGGAGAGAACCTGTAAGATTTTACCCATGTCAAGTAGCTCATAAAGCTCTGAGAGAAATTGTTGTGTAGGATCACTAGGTAATTTGGTATAGGAATCACTATCATTAAGTTGACGCAGTGCTTCTTGTATGTAGTAGGTGTGGTCTAGGACCACCACTGCTCCCCCCTTTATCTGCATTTTTTATTACAATCGATCTATTATTTTGTAAAGATCTCATGGCTTGTTTTTGTTCGATATTTAGATTATCCATACTCAAATTGGTATGTGCCGTGGTAAAAATGCCTATGGAGAGCAGTAGTAGGTCCTTTTCCACAGTCATTTGAAACACATTAATGTCATAACCCTTAAAGAAGGTTGGGCAAAAATTTGATTTTTTTCTTTAGCCCTGAGTCACTTCTACCTAAAAAAGATGCAGGGTTGATATCTTCGTCAACTTGGTCATCCAATAGTTCTACCAAGTTTTGCATGTAGCAATGATCTTTAAAAGTCAACGAATTATTAACATTAAAAATTGGAATTGTTTTGATGTTGTACTACCATCGCCTTCTGACTCTTGAGATGTAACAAGTGATGAGTCAAGATTCTGACCAATAATGGCGCCTTGGTTAATATTGCGATGTTTAAAGTATCTTTTTAATGTTAATATCCGTGTGAATTTGTGTAGATCCACAATGGTGGTAAATAGATCAAAGCCTTTATACGGAGCAAAGGTCAATCCCAAGTGGAGTAGGGTCAGTTCAGACTGTGTTAGCGTATAACTGGAAATGTTAATGACATTTGTATCTTCTAACTTTAGTACCTCATCTTCTTGGACGGGGCCGTCCACCAATTTATTCCTTTTTTGACTGCGGACGTCCAGTGGTTGTGGCACCCAACTCATGTGTCTTGTTGGGCATGCGTGTTTCTTCATTAGAAGGAGCTCCAGATTCATGATCTGAAAAGGACACACTAGGAAAGGCATAATTAGTATCAGAAACGTCAGAATCAACATTTCCAGCTACAGTATATTAGTGTCTGCAGTAGATGATTTCTTAAGTATGGATATGGGTTTGGAAGAATTCTTTGTATTTTTCTTATGTTGTAAATGTTTCTAAGCCGAATTTTTTCCTTGTGGCTTCTGCCAGAGATAGACCTGATGTTTCACATAGTCCATCTTATCGCTTTCGTATTTATTCTGTTTAGTGAACATAATACTCTTTTCCAATTTATAGATCCGTTTACTGCCAGCCCAAGGGCAGAATAGTAGCCATCAGGTGACCTAGCTACACTTGTATGTATGTCTTTATTTATGTAGCGCAATTAATGTACATAGCGCTTCACAGTAGTTATACACGTGACAATAAAATAAATAACAAATAATACAAATATCAGGTTATGTGAATAAGTGCTTCAGAAATAAAAGTAACATTTCAGAAGAAGAGTCCTTGCTCCGAATAGTTAACAATCTAATTGATAGGTAGGAAGAATGTACAGAGACAGTAGGAGGGCATTCGGCTAAGTGCATCTGCAGGGGCCAAGCTTTATGTATCATGTGTATAGTATTAGCCACGGTGCTACTCATATGCTTCTTTAAGCATTTGTGTCTTAAGGTGGGTCTTAAAGGTGGATAGAGAAGGTGCAAGTCGGGTATTGAGGGGAAGGGCATTCCAGAGGTGTGAGGCAGTCAGTGAGAAATGTTTAAGGTGGGAGAGGGCTTTAGATACAAAGGGGGTAGAGAGAAGACATCCTTGAGCAGAACGCAAGAGACGGGGTGGTGCATAGCGAGAAATTAGGGCTGAGATGTACTGCTGCGACACACTTTATTTGAGCAAATACCCAGTATGTACCTGGCAGATACCTGGAATGCGCCGCTCCTCACCTCAGACAAGCCCCGTTGCGTTTGCCTTCCCAGCCATGGTTCATGCCTGGCTGATGGGCGGCTGATCTGTTAAATGATAATGATTAGGATTTAATAGGCTGCAATGCTTCGCGTGTCTACCAGATGGCATAAATTCATGAATTGTAATGCAGTATATATATATATACTGTGCAGTATTGCAGCCAGCGGGAATAAAATGCTTCAATCCCTGCCTGGAAAATAACGCAATGCACTCGGGCAGAAAACAGTCACAAACCTCAATACACCCGAGTATACCCGAATTCGTGGGACTAGCCGAGCTCGAATAAAGTGTGTCACCAGTGTAAGGAGGGGCAGAAGAGTGTAAAGCTTTAAAAGTGAGGAGAATTGAGTGTGAGATTCAGGATTTGATAGTAAGCCAGGAGAGTGATTTCAGCAGGGTTGACGCCGAGACAGATTTAGGAAAGAGTAGAGTGATTCTGGCCACAGCGTTTAGGATAGATTATAGGGGAGACAGGTTAGAGACAAGAAGGCCAGACATCAGGAGGTTGCAGTAATCGAGACCTGAGAGAATGAGGGCCTGAGTCACAGTTTTAGCAGTCGAGCAACAGATGAAAGGGCACATGTTTGTAAAGGGCACATGTTTGTAATTTTGCAGAGGAAAAAGTGACAGGTTTTAGAAACGTTTTGAATGTGATAGGAGAATGTGAGACAGGAGTCGAGTGTAACCCCTTTGGCTACTGGGTGAATGATAGTACTTCCAACAGTAATGTGGAAGACGATAGTAGTGCCAGGTTTGGGAGGAAGGAAGAGGAGCTCAGTTTTTGCCATGTTAAGTTTGAGTTGGCGGAGGGTCATCCAGGATGATATCGAAGAGAGATATTCTGAAACTTTAGTCTGAACAGCAGGTGTAAGGTCAGGGGTTGGAAAGTGCATTTGTGTGTCTTCGGCATAAAGGAGATATTTAAACCCGAGAGATGTGATTAGGTCACCTAGAGAGGTCACTTGAGGTGATATATATATATATACAACTGGTGACTACTGATAGAATTAGAAAGCTTCCCCTGCCTCCTTTTCCCTCTAGGCAAATCAAATGTATAAACATTCAGGAATTGAATGCCCACATATTTGCAGGCCAATGTTTTAATATTCATACAAAAGGAAAAGCATTTGCCAGCATTTTTAACTGTTCAGCGCCTATAAATATCCATCTGTGAAACTAATTTTGTTCAAAATCCTGCAATGAATTAGTGATTTGAATTTTGACTCAGACATGCAATACTTACAGTATCTTTCCATTTTATATTCTATACAGCCTATATTTTTGTCTTGTGTTTGGTTTCTTTCATAGTTTAAACGCTTTCCTTCTTTTTTTTGTAACTCTTAGCTTTACATGTGTGAGCCACTTTGTCTCCAAATGGGAGAAAATCACTATATGAAGTTAATATTATTATTACTATTATTAGACAATGTGCTCATGGTAAATGCTACTGAACAGATCTGCATTTCACTCTGCTGATTAAAATAATACAGTCATGACAAATCCTTACTACTTAAAGCTTCCAAAGTATGTTTTGTATTTCAGTAGCCGTAAAATAAAGAGGTTTATGTATGGTTGCACTGAGCCAATGTCAATGTCCAATGTCAGAGATGCGTGATGTAATCTACAGATAATATTTCTGTTTAAACTATTTCCCTCTTGATCCTAGCAGGTGAAATTATGCATTATTATACATTTTCTTTCTACCATTGTTGCTCATGCATTCTAAGTAGCAATGTGTAATTTCATAATGACCATGGTTAATAATTTGTATGTTTCATTCAAGCTACATGATGTCCAAGAGAAACGTAACCTAATTGAGAAATTTCTGTTTTAGTAAGGTTAAATATTCATAATCCAGTTGATAACATTTCTGTGCATAATTTTTTTTTACCAGAGAATAAAAAGAGATCTAATTTGTGGATGATCTCTTTTCATTCTCTGGTAAAAAAAAATAAAAATAAGGCTAAACTTATAATGTTTTTGGTCTCTCCTAATCAAGAAAGACAAAAGAAGAAATGTATTAATGAGTTTTATAGATGGACTTCGTTATCTGCATGCATAATTGAAAGCTTTACTTGAGCACGAATTCTTGATGCCGAAAAATGATCATTACCGTGACAGACTCTTTTTGCACTGGCAATTACTTTATTCTGTCCATGAATTAATAATAATTAGAAAATAAATTTATGTACAGACCAACACACCCTTTAAACATGCTGAGCCTATTTTCTGAGAAAGGGACTAGTATTTTACAGGAATGAATAGAAGCAGAAGCCTTCAAAGTCTTACATTTTTAACTGGTCTCTCTTGGAAGTGCTCTTCCCTTTGATACTTCTATTGAATGAGAATTATGTTGGGATTGCTCAAAGGTCAAACAAACATAATGTAATCATAATGATCTTTATGATATTAAATAATACATGTGGAGTTGTAGCTTCTTCTTTCCCCACAATGCATATTTTACGTTTGTGATCCATTTCATTGAATCACGGCTCATATCTATGTATATGTATTGTGACAAATGGCTTCCTTAGGGGATTATATATATATATATACAGGGTAACCAGGGAAACCCAGGTAACAAAGAAACAGCACACCGCAATATAATGAAGTAAATAAAGTGTATTAACAACACAGGGCAGCCAACGTTTCGGTCCTCAGAGTGGGACCTTCCTCAGGGTTACCCTGTACATGTTTCTATATGGGACGAGCATCTGCCTTCATTTGAGAAACGTGAGTTCAAACTATTTTTTCATTGAATATATATATATATATATATATATATATATATAAAAATGGAAAAAAAAGCACCCAATCCATGTGTAAAATCAATTTGACAATTGAATTCTCTGAACAGGGTAAAATAACAAACTCACAAACATCCGTGGATTTAGTGTGTTTTATGAGACCAGTTCATGCTCCATTCATGCTCCAGAAAGATCCTCTGCAGCTCCAGATGGCAAGCACCACCAGGTGTCTCGGCAAGTAGTGCCACCACCTAGTATCGTCCTCCAGCAATCCGCAATGGAAGACTGTGGTTCCGCCTTGTATTTCTGGTTCCTCATCTGGATCACAGCTAGATCTTCCCCTCCAGCATTGTGATATGCACTGTAGTGATACGGCAGGTACCAGATAGAAAACAACCTACGCGTTTCTTCAGCACTCGACTGATTTCATCAGTGGATAGTGCTACCATTCATTAGACTTAGTTTTTATAGTCCCATAATCTACTACTATATCAATTAAGAAATTCACAGGTGTCATTACTTTAATTACTTATTAATTAGTTCATGGGACATACTTGAATATGTAAAGGAGCATTAATACTAACTCAATACTTTGAACAATATCAATAATATTTATGACATAACATTTAATTTTATACAATCAATTTAAAATCCTAACATAGTTGTGGAATAAAATGGTATTTGGAGAAGAACATAGATACCAACTAATATTGGTGTGTGAGACCACTGAAATGACCCATGTAGGCTAGCCAATATTGTCTAACTAACTATGGGTGTTTCCAATAGATTAACCACGTACTCCGATATCATACCCATTGTAACTGTAATTGATTAGAACAAGAAATGTAAACACAATGGGCCTCATGCAGTAAGCAGCGATAAGCCACTTATCGCCAGCTTATCACCAAAAAAGCCTTCAGCGATTCAGAAAACCCTGATAAACCGTGAGAAGAGCAACAATCGCAGTTTTTTTGCCTATAAAAAAATCGCCAAACGAGCGGCGATAAGCCACTTATCGCCACTTATCACCAGTTTCTCAAACTCGCTCAATTCTAGTAGCCCCGATCAGCTCATCGAGGCTGTTGGCCGCTCTAGAATTGACATTTCCTCTCCAAATCGGCACGCCAGAAAAAATTGTCAAGAAGGTGGTGAGAAGCTGCCGATAAGAGGTGAGACAGAAAAAAAAATGCATTTTTCATGCATCGGATTGATGCCGGGAGACTCCGGAGCTGATATCCATTAATATCACCACCGGAGACCGCCGGCATGAATCTGATGCATGAAAAATACATTTACAGTACATGCAACTTCATTTCCTTAGCAGCTAACTGCTAAGGCAATGAAGGGGTTAACCACCAGTGTCATGCTTATTGTGGGTAGCAAGGGTGGGAGAAGGTGGTATTTCACTCGTGGTGGGTGTTTAGGCCTTGCGGGGATATGAAAAATAGCTAAATAGATATTAAATCTAATTAGAACAGAATCATTTGATTGCCTTGCCAGCAAATACATATTAGTGACTAAATGTGCTCACATTGTATAGAAAATTGATGTTTTAATGATGTGAAAAAATGTGCATTTTTTAATATGTGAATATTAAGTAAATAAAATAATAAATTATTCATTATGATTGTGTATATGTTTAGTTCTAAAAAGTGAAATGACTGCGTAATTAATTATAACTAATTGTCCTTATCTAAATCTATACTTATAATTCCTTTATACTAATGTAGCCAGGACTGGTTTCCTTGGCTACCAGTCTTCCCCCTCCTGGCAGTAAGCCCTGATAAGGGCAGGGGCCAGGAGTAATCATGGGTTTTCCCCATCCACAGCAGCTTCAGTGAGTCACAGGGGAGGCAGTGGGACTATGCCTTTGTGTGGCCAATCAGGGCTTCATGCATGGTGCCTGCTTCCCATGTACTTAAGGAGCTGCACACCCCAAATTTAGTTAGTTGTCTCTACCTGTGAGAGAGACAGGTTCTCACCCAGAAGTGTAGATTGGTTGTGCACTTACTGCCGTCTCATTTTGGAGAGTTAGTAGTGAGACCATACTCCTTACTCCACCATGGGGTAAGGGAAGAGCAAGGACTTCTTCATGGATCCTTGGCCTGGAGTGGAGTCCTGGATACATCCTGAGGGTGAAGCCCCAAGAACTGCTGTAACCACTGTGCGAGCTGTTTATGCTGACCATCTTCAGTGTGTACAAATAAAGTGATCCTGTTAAAGATATCCTTCCTGCCTGAGACTGCAATTTATCAGGGAGGAGTGGAAGTAAGTTCTCCTGCAAGGATTGTCTCCACATCCCTGGGGCCTGCAAGAGATGGAGGTGATGTCACCGTGAGAATCAGCTACTGTACCCGAAGCATGTCCTATTCTCCTCCACAACATCGCTGGAGACTCAGATCAACTGTGAGCCAGCAGGTATGCACCACACCACACCGTGTAGTAATGAAATCTCCCAGAGGGGGGAGAGGAACATGTGTTACACTAATATTTGTGTATATATTTTAATATTTTGTTAATTATTGTGAATATTACTCGTGATCATTTGTGTGTGATAACTACCTTAATACTAAATGAGTGCTCTACACCACTAATGTTTGTTGCCAGTTCCAGAGCGAATGTAGTGAAACATTCTACCCAGACCTCTAAAACCAACCACCCAGAGGGGGAAGAGCTACAACTCAAACAACTCTACTAATGTCAATGCATTAATTCAAACCCTTTGGACTAACCCGTGTGCCTAACACATAGATCAAATACGTTTCTCTAAGACTCAATTTCTTGAATATATCCCCACTTAGTAGAGATGACGGAATGGCTTCAATACCCATTAGGGATAAAGACCCTGGATCTCTATTGTGTTTTTGGGAATAATGTCTTGATAGACTGTGCATCTGATATCATGCAGTATGTTGCGACGGTGTTCTAAAAAGCGCGTACTTAATGTACGTACTGTCCGCCCAACAAACTGAAGCCCACATGGACAAGTTAACAAGTACACAATATGTGTAGATAGACAGTTTATATGACTCATCACTGTATACTGTATGTTGACTCATTGGATTGTGAGATAATCTTATCTGATTTGTTATGATGTTTACAGGTGAGACATCGTGTCCTCCCACATGAAAAGTTACCATTCTGAAGAGATCCATGTATTGTATTATCATCGTTTTAATGTTTCTAGCTTTTTGAAATAGAATTTGGTTCTTTGGAGGTAATTTATATACAATGATAGGGTCATTCAGCATGATCCCCAATGTCTATTGGGTAATGAATACCGAAACCTCTATCTGCCCAATATTTTGGTGCTCTGATATTTATATTTTGATTTCTCTAACAGAGTTTTCTGCTCTGTCCTTTTTGCCTGCTCAAATGTCTTTTGGATGGTCTTAATGTCATAACTCTTCTTCACAAATCTGTCAATCAGGACATCCCCCTGAGCCAAGAAATCAGAATCACGAAAAAAAATTCTCCTGATTCTGAAAAATTGGGGATGTTCTCAAACCATTTCTTATAACAATTACTTGAATAATGCAGATAACTATTGGTAGCTGAAAGATGAGAATGGATCGGTGCAACAGCAGTAAATAGGTCAGAGTTCACTGAAGTTCCGGTGTTGAAGAAGCTTTATTGGTACATGGCACACACTAGACAGCAGGCTAACATCACCTCCTCCTCCTCTAGGCACTTCACGCTGTAAAGCGCTTCATCTTGGAGTAGGGGAGATGACTACAATACCCAATATTTAAATAAAAAAAGCCCGCGAATCGGGGCTGATTAGCCCTGCATCAGCTGTGTATACCGCAGAGACAATCTACGTATATGCAAGTAAATAATTAATTAACCAGCACTGACATCTGTGGAACAGATCATAAGTTCGTTACCATTGATAATGTACATACATTGAGGATTAAATTATAAAAAAAACCTCTAAAAAGATGTCAAAAAACCACAGCACACAATACAAGGGCTTAATATATGTGTGTGTGTGTGTGTGTGTGTATACAGTTAATAATTGGACACTGATACAAGTTTTGTTATTTCGTATGTGTACCAAAATAAATTCAAGTTACAGTTAAATAATGAATATGGACTTAAAGTGCAGTCTATCCGCTTTAATTTGAGGGTATTCACATCCAAATTGGAGGAAGGGTTTAGGAATTACATCTCTTTAATATGTAGCCCTCTCTTTTTCAAGGGACCAAAAGTAATTGGACAATTGACTCAAAAGCTGTTTCATGGACAGGTGTGGGCTATTCCTTCGTTATTTCAGCATCAATTAAGCAGGTAAAAAGTCTGGAGTTAATTCCAGGTGTGGCATTCGCATTTGGAAGCTGTTGCTGTGAACCCACAACATGCGGTCAAAGGAGCTCTCAATGCAAATGAAACAGGGCATCCTTAGGCTGCAAAAAAAAAGAAAATCCATCAGAGAGATAGCAGGAACATTAGGAGTGGCCAAATCAACAGTTTGGTATATTCTGAGAAAAAAAGAACGCACTGGTGAACTCTGCAACACAAAAAGGCCTGGACGTCCACGGAAGACAACAGTGGTGGATGATAATAGGATCCTTTCCATGGTAAAGAAAAACCCCTTCACAACATCCAGCCAAGTGAAGAACACTCTCCAGGAGGTAGGCATATCATTATCCAAGTCTACCATAAAGAGAACACGTCACAAGAGCAAATACAGAGGGTTCACCACAAGGTGCAAACCATTCATAAGCCTCAAAAATAGAAATGCCAAATTAGACTTTGCCAAACAATATCTAAAAAAGCCAGCCCAGTTCTGGAACAGTATTCTTTGGACAGATGAAACTAAGATCAACCTGTACCAGAATGATGGGAAGAAAAAAGTATGGAGAAGGCTTGCAACGGCTCATGATCCGAAGCATACCACATCATCTGCAAAACACGGTGGAGGCAGTGTGCAAGCATGGGCATGCATGGCTTACAATGGCACTGGGTCACTAGTGTTTATTGATGATGTGACAGAAGGCAGAAACAGCCGGATGAATTCTGAAGTGTATAGGGATATATTGTCTGCTCAGATTCAGCCAAATTCAGCAAAGCTGATAGACGGCGCTTCACTTTACAGATAGACAATGTCCCAAAACATACTGCGAAAGCAACCCAGGAGTTTTTTAAGGCAAAGAAGTTGAATATTCTGTAATGGGCAAGTCAATCACCTGCTCTCAACCCGATCGAGCATGCATTTCACTTGCTGAAGACAAAACTTAAGGCAGAAAGACCCACGAACAGACAACAACTGAAGACAGCTGCAGAAAAGGCCTGGCAAAGCATTACAGAGGAGGAAACCCAGCGTTTGGTGATGTCCATGCGTTCCAGACTTCAAGCAGTCATTGCCTGTAAAGGATTCTCGATAAAGTATTAAAAATTAACATTTTATTTATGATTGTGTTAATTTGTCCAATTACATTTGAGCCCCTGAAATAAGGGGACTGTGTATGAAAATGGTTGCAATTCCTAAACATTTCATACAATATTTTTGTTCAACCCCTTGAATTAAAGCTGAAGGTCTGCACTTCTATTGCATCTCAGTTGTTTCATTTCAAATTTATTGTTGTTTCATACAGAGCCAAAATGATGAAAAGTGTGTCAGTGTCCAATTATTTCCGGACCTAACTGTATATATATGTATATATGTATTAGTAGTTATCAGATTGGAGTCCAGCAAGGAGGGACAGAACACAAGGGGTACATTTAAAACGGTGTATTGTAGAAATGAAGACACTCTAACCAATGTTTTGGTGCCCAAACGGAACTTTCCTCAGGGTAAAAGGAGTGTTCAAATAAACATGACAGTACATTATACCTCCACAATGTGCATAATCACCCATTTAACCAATAAAAACCACTGAAAAGTCTGCGAAAATCATCAGCTGCACAGGAGTGGGAATGTGCCTATTAGAATGCAGATAATATCATGTTGCTCCAGACCACGGCGGATTGGCCAGTCTTCTGTATACACTGCAGGCTCACGTCAGTAAGTGGGCTGGTCTGCTTCCCTCCGTAACCGGCTTTTATGTGCGATCGTAACCATAGCAGAAAGTGCATGTTTGTTGTATAGCGTCCCCCGTAGTCCTCCATCCTCAGTCATGTTAGCGTGCAGGCACGCGATCACACTCTCAAACACAACGATGGATGACAAGGCTACCTAGGATGCCACAAAGCGCGCATGCAGAGCTGGAGACGGGGGCGTTTGTTTACATCCGTCCATGTGTCATCCCTGACTACGGAGGACCCTATACAATGAACATGCGCTTTCTCCTATGGCTACGATCACGCATCCAAGCCGGTTACGGAGGGAATGAAGGAGAAAGTGGGGCACTGCCTCAGAAAACAGAAGTGCTGTGATAGCACAAACAATAAACGTGAACAGGTGTAGCGGGCGGTGAACGAGAGTAAGCGACCGAAAGTATTAAAATATACTGCCCCGAACTCTCGCTGCTGCTCAGCTGAAAGAGGATCTTCCCAGGATTCTCAGGTATTGGATGCAAATCATCTGTCATTACACAACGGGGTGATTGAGGTGTGAGACGAGCATGTTGTGGGACACCAACCATCTTGAGATGGGAGAGCACTCTGAATAGCCTATGGCACCCTGGAATTGATGTGAAGGAGAAATACCCCAAGGCAACCCTTGGTTGGGGGATACCTGTCCGTATCGAGGTGTGAGACGAATATGTCCTGGGATACAATCAATTTTGAGATAGGAGGGCACTCACATAAGCCCATGTGAGTGAATTTTATATATTTATTTATCGCACCATACCCGTCCATTTGACTCTGAACACGTATGAGACCGATACATGCCGTTTTTATCTTCTGTCTGAGGGCATCCTGCCAGTGATGTGAAGGATGAACACTCCAGGCAACCCTAGGTTGGGAGACAAGATGGCACTCACACTTACCCGTGTGAGTGATTAATAATATATCTCATTACCATATTCCATACCCCATACCATTGTATATTGGCACCACCCCCGCCATTTCTTGGAGGCACGGTTGAACAATATTAGATGCCCCCTGAGGCTGAGCAGGAGTTGATACCATTTTAGAGTAACCTCACTCTACAACAGATGTGATTGTCACTCACATATGGCCATGTGAGTGTTGGTTATTATCTTGTTATATATCAAGTTCACATGTCTCCACCCCAGATTGAATGAGTAATTCATTCTGAGAAAGTTAACATACCATTTATTGTTCATTATTGGTTACGGAGGGAGGCAGACCAGCCCACTTACTGATGTCAGCCCACTGTGTATGCAGAAAACTGGCCAATCCGCTGTTGTCTGGAGCAACATGACATGTATCTGCATTCTGATAGGCACATTCACACTCCTGTGCAGCTGATGATTTTCTCAGACTGTTCAGTGTTTTTATTGGTTCACCTCATTCCAGGCTGCAGTGTCCTGCAGCTCCCAGGTACACCTTCTGGGCAGTCCTCACAGCCACTTCATCTGTCTTTGCAGGTTCTGTAACAGGTAACTCTGTGGAACTCCAGCAGGCTCCCTGGGCGTTACTCTGAGAAGTGTGACCCGCCACTTGCAGGATCTGGAAACACTCACTGTGTGTAAATTCCTGCCATTTAAAGAGCTCAGTAGATAAATTAGCTATAGCCTACATTACCAGCTAAAGTGTTGTCTACTGCCACAGAGTGAGGGATTTAACCAATATATATAGTGTTCCCAGCACTCAGTAAGAAAAACCAGACAAAAGCGTCAATTCCGAAATAGCAACGATATATTGAAAACAATGATACATATCCAGAGCCAACCCTAATAAGGGTCTGGAATAAAACCAATAAGTGAATAATGAAGTGGGAGAGGGGGGGCGGAGGGGAAATAAGGGGAATGAAATAATATAGGGGAAAAAAGGGGGGGAAGAGGTGGGAGGGGGTAAAGACAACGTATTACAAATGCTAAGGTCAAGGTGATAATATATACTGTAGGGGAGCAACGTTTCAGGGCCTACAATGCCCCTTCTTCAGGCCCGTTCCCACAGACTGGAATAGTCCATGCTACTTCCCTAAAAAATACACCTCCACCCAGAACACCTCTCAAATAACAAAAAGACTGCTAAGCAGTCCTATACCATCTCCAACCCAGTGTTGAACAATCAGAATAAACATCAATTTATGAAGAGTTCAAAGATGCATGAATATAGCCTGGATAAACTGATACTAATTGGTCCCTGAGGTTCTCAGGGGGGTCCCCGCTCTCCTGCAGTATCAACCCTGTGCAGTAAAAATAAAAGAAAATGCTTTTATACATCTTGCAATATCTTTAGCACCAGCCTTTAGGTAGTGCCATAATGTTGCAACATTTTAAAGTACGATAAGCTTATCACTGCTTAGTTAATGGCTTTTTCTGGCAAAAAAAAGAAGCTATTTTGGATCTTTTTGGCTTATTATACGCCTTTATTTTGTCAGAGTGTTAAAGCTTGTAAAAAAACTGTTATCGAAATTTAGTGAGTAACAAAACTTAGAGCAGCTGCCTGCCTGCTGTCTCCGGTGCTCGTGCCCCCCTTACCTCAGTTCCCAACATAAAATGACGCCGCAGGGTCATGTGATGTCATGTCACGTGACCCCACATCATTCGATGCCGCATTGCCATGGCAACGCATCTACAGCCGTCTGAATCGCTGTAAGTAATAGGTTACAGAGACCTTACACGATCCCCCAGAATTTAAATTAAATGCTGTGGAAGGAGCACGGGGCCTCTGCAACCACAGTGCCCCCCTAAAAATGCCCCCCCCCCTGGTGAGCACACCTGAATTAGAGAACCTACACATATGCGCTTAAGAAGTTACAAAACATATTTTTTTTTCTTTACAAAAAACATCATTTTTATTTTGAAATGTGTGTTATAGATTTTCACCGGCATGTCATACAGTGCTATTAATAATTTATTTTAACCACTTTAGTACCCTATGGATGTACAGCAAATACATTATGAGAGCCTGCTCCCAGTGGTCCTTATGATGTATCCTCTAAGTCAGGGGAGGCCAACTCCAGTCCTCAAGTAGGGATATTCCTAATACCTGTCCTGTTGGTGGCACTTGAGCATTGGTGTTGGCCACCACTACTGTGGCTGTTGCAGCACTGATCACAATCTGCATGATGGGAGAGGACCCCCCCCCCTCCCCTGCTGTTGACATCACTGGAATGTTGAAATCATGTAATCACTCAGGAGCAGTCACATGATCAGGAAGTGCTTGAGCCAGCTGTGGCCCCAGAGGTTACAGGACCCTCATGCACTGAAGGGGTTAAAAGGGAAGTTCCACTATACGTCTATTGTTTTATTTTGTGTATGATTTCTTCCCAATAATGTACAGTATGGTGTCTGTTTTCAACATATATATGTCTTCTTTTTCCTCCTCCCTAATTTTAAAAATATGTGTTTTATTCCTAAGAAAAAGACCAAAATCCAAAGTTAGCATTGCTGCTTATGACCTTACAGGACATAAAAGAACCTTAACTGAGGGGCTCTACAAAAAACGGTTTCTCTGATAAATCTCTTTGACGTCTGTATGGAAAACAGCTCTGTGTTGCCTGCTGGGGTGAAGAAACCCCTCCCCCCATTTGTTTAGTGGTGACGGAGAAGTCCATCAGATGCAAGTTAGGAAGTAGTTGTCAAGAACTCTTCCTCCCTCCTGTCAGGTGCCCTACCCATGTATAACCTCAAGGTCAGTTAAGGCCGCGCTTATAGTGCCGGCGACGTGACCGATGACATCACCCGTCGCCATTGCGAAAGTTAAATTTTAAGTTTAGGCGACGTCGCTGGCTACAAGCTCTGTGACGTCACAAAAGGGGGAGGGCAGAGCCACGGAGGAACTCCTGATTGGCCACAAAGGGAGACCGTCGTCGAAAAAAATCAAATATCAGTGACTACCAGATGTTTGGTAGCACTGTCACTCCGTCGCTGTCGCGTGCACTATAAGCGCCGATGACGGCAAAAATGCGTCGTCGGCATTATAAGCGCAGCCTAAGTGTGGATTGTACATGCCTCATTGTCCAGTGTGGATACTATGGGGATCTATTGGGTGGGGTTCACATGTCTATAATTATTGGCCATGGCAAGGGCTCTTGTATTTTAATACCAGTAATAATTATTATTGATTTATCACATTTTACATAGTGAATAGTGTCTAATTGTAAACATCTTACTTGTAACAGAATACAAGTTGAGGAATGAGGTAGAATTACATATTTTCTGCTTTTCTAGAGACTCCCAAGTTTAAGCAAGTATCAAAAAAAGTACTCTGTGCAACACTATGCAATGACATATTTATCATCTATGACTTTAATATTATAAAGTGATAACCAACTAACAACAAATTATGTAAAGTAGTAACCCTACATTTTTTAGCAAAACATTATTAACATTTTCATCTCAATAATAAATAAAGCTATTAACCATAACCAAATTAGCCGTTTGTTAGCTATATTGTCACAAGTTCCTGTGAAAATTATTTTATTATTAGTTCCAGACCTTCTCTCCTTCATTTAAGCAGTATCTGAATGGGAGTGAGGAAATATGCTGGCTTCAATTTACAAAGAAGGTTTCTGGAAAGGATTTTTGTTTGATTACATTAACAAAACCACTTTACAGTATAATAATATCATAATAATTGTAACCATACATCATAATATGTCATAACTTCAGGATATAGTTTAACTGACATTAATCTGAAACAGCAATTTTTTTATAGGTACAGTAATAAGTGAGGTAATGGAATTGAGTCTTAGATCCACTAGAGAGCAGCATTCTTTTGAACATATCAGGTAAGTTACTATTTTGCAAGAAAATCTTGGTACTGTATGCTGAATAACTTTAAAAACAAGGGAATACAATGTTTATTGTTTAGTTAGTTTTGCATGGTGTTTGTAAGAGACATTTTCAATTAAAAGGATTAATATTTCAGAAGTATTTTTCTCTTTTAACATTACCATATGCAACATATAATTTGAATAATTCATGTAGCACAAAGATTCTGTTGCTGGCTGTATGCTGTCAGTATCTGTGACATTGCTTTTACATTTTTCTTTTAGCCAAAGTGGATGATAATGCATTGTGGCACTAGCAACATTTTAAGATCTAGCGTGTAATGCCTATAGATCACTAGCTGTACGTACACATGCATAGAGGGATATTCAGTATAGCTAGATAGTAAAAATTGGGCACTACCACATAGATGCTCCCATTCAAGTCAATGGGGCCGATTCACAAAGCAGTGCTAAAATGTTTATTTTTTTAAGTATGATAAAAATAATCACTATTGTGCAACCTGTTTTTTGTATCAGTGGTATCTTGCTATAAATTCTGTAGTGCAATAGCTGATAGAAAAAAATGCAGCCTATAAGAGCTGCATGGAGACGCTGCGTCTCCATGCACGGCTCTTAAAGGAGATTGTGCATTAAAAATATTAATTTTGATACTAGTGTACATGTGCAGGGAGTCTCCTGAGCTGAACAGCATTAGTTTCAGCCTCGGGTATCCCTTACTTCTTGAGATACAGGCCCCATTATAGGGTGTCTGTATCCTCTGTGCTTTTAAATCTGCATCACGTGACCAGGGGATTTAAATCCTGCACTGGGATACCGGCACCCCATAATGGGGCCTGTATCTCATGAAGAAGGGGGTCCTCGAGGCAGAAACCAATGTGTTTCAGTTCAGGAGACCCCTGCTCATGTACACTAGTATCAAAACACCAATAACAATAAAAGATCATTCATTACCGTAGCAGCTAGCCGCTATGGTAATGAAGCTGCTTTAATGTCATTTTCATTAATAGTGAGCGGGAGCAGGGGGTCTCCTGAGATGAACCGCATAGATTTCAGCCTTGGGGACTCCCTTCTTCCATAGTTAGAGGCCCAGATATGGGGAAATACCTCGGTCACATGAAGCGGATGATTTAAAAATGGTGGCGATACGGGCATCCGATGCCCCATACAGGGGCCTGTAACTCGGGAAGCAAGGGGTCCCTGAGGCAGAAATCCAAGTGGTTCAGCTCAGGAGAACCCCTGCTCCATCACACTATTAATAACATTTAAATTAAAGCAGCTTTATTACCTTAGCGGCTATCCGCTAAGGCAATGAAGGGGGTAAGGCACAACAGCAGGTTTATTGGGGGCAATTGCTCACAATAAACATTGCAATATGTACTACCCACCAATACACAACCTACCCACCCCTGTGCCCCCAACAACCCCTATACCAACCTAACACCCATGAAAGCAATATTTTCTTTTTATGCACTGGAATGATTCTAGAGGCCAGTGGTGGCCCTCGGGTCATCCCCGCGGGTGTCTGCCTGTGCCCAAAAAATATTTTTTCCAATACTTTGAAATAAAAAGAAGAAGAAGAAGAAGAAGAAGAAGAAGAAGAAGAAGAAGAAGAAGAAGAAGAAGAAGAAGAAGACAACGACTTTGGACTTTATCTGATGCCCGTTGCTGTTTTGGATCGTGGATTTGTTCGAGAGCTTGCTGAGAACCCTGGAATCGTCAGATGAAGACATCTAAAGGTAAGAAAAAACATTGAATGTATGTTATTTTTCTTTTACAGGTTTTTTCATTGTATTTTTATTGTTAATTAAAAAAAAATATTGCCCTTTGATTGCAAATGTATTTATGTATGTCCCTTTAGGGCGATACATACATACAGTGACAAGCAATGGTTGCTTTGGCAAATGCTTGCTTTTATGCAATTTAAATGTTTTTTAGCTCTTTATTTTTACATTTTTATACTCTTTATTTTGTGTTTTGATTTAGTATTATGAATTTTTTTGTGGTGTTTTCAATTGTTTATTTCTTTTTTGGTATTTGATTTTTAATAGTGGTTTATTTTTGATCTTTTGATTTTGAATGATGGTGTTTATTTGGAGCATTCTTTTATTTATTGATGGTTTTGTTTTGGCGTTTTAATTGTTAATTCTGGTGTTAATTTGATATTTACTTAATTGATTGCTGGTAATTTTGTTGTGTTTACTTGTTTATTTTTGTTTATTTGGTGATTATTTTTATTGCATTGATATTGTTGGTGGTTATTTATTTTTTAGGTTGACCATTGACTGCCATCGTGTTAAATCATGCCCAATTGATATGGGCATGATGTACCCACTATGCCAATCAATTGGTTTATTGGCATTTGTAATGTGTTTAGTTTTCTATGTAATGTGTTTTATTTTGGGCCTGTTTTTTTTATTTATTTGCATCACCATTTATTGCTATAGTGGTAAATCATGCCCATATTATATGAGCATGATGTACCCGCTGTACCAATGAATGGGTAGAGGGTGGGGTTAGTAGCCTGGGGAGAGTGGTTAGGCCTCCTGGGTGGGTAGTGGGGGAGGGTGGGTTAACCCCTTAATTACTATAGCGTTTACTAACCGCTAAGGTGATGAAAGAGTTACGGGCCATTAGATTGCATTTTTTATTGTATTGTTTCTGGCAACGGAGGACATGGACAGTGATAAGGATGATAACGGCCTTCATTGTGGCAGGTTGGCAGGGGTAAGTGCAAGTTTTATTTATTCTATTTCTGCTGGTTAATGATTTATTTTAAATGGGCAAATGCACTATTATCCATATCTGGGACTTTGGGGACAACCCAAGGAATCCCATACACATGCAGGAACCACCTGAGGACCCCCAGACACCTGCAAGGACCACCCGGGGACACCTGTTGGGCCCCTTCCCACCCGTGGGGACACCAGGAGGACCACGGACACCTGTGGGAACCAGCCAAGAACCCCTGGACACCTGCAGGAATCACCTAAGGACCCCCAGACTCCCACGGTGACCACCTGGAGGCCCATGGACACCCGTGGGAACCACCCGAGTGACCCTGGACACCCACATTGACCACCTGAGGGCCCCAGACACCCGCAGGGACCCCCTGAGGACCCCTAAACACGCATGGGGCACCCGGAAACCTGCAGGGACCACCCACAGACCCCCTTCGGCCACATGTAATAATGCTGTGCAAGGGAAAAAAATGCTTGTATGCATGTCTCCATCACTTTTGCGCCAGCCTTTAGCTGGTGAAAAGAAATGGTAAGCTTTTATAGTACAAATCAGTTATCACTGCCTTGTGAATAGCTCTTTCTGGCAAAAAACGGTGGGTTTGACATTTTGATCGCCTATCGTGTGACTTTTTCTTTACTGACAGTTTTCTGGTGATAAAAAGCCATTAAAGTGTGATACTGCACTGTTATCCCTGCTTTGTGAATCAGCCCCTACGAGTGATTTTGTATTTCTGTAACTTTTCTTAGTTTTCTATTATGCTCATAACATTGTCATAGTGCACACTATTGACTATATCTTCTAACTATAAAATTAATACTGTACATGCTTTGGCTATTTCCCAATTTCACTCAAGCTTTTCAGTGGATCAAAGACATTTCCAGAATGCATTAAATTAAGTTAGCTATTTTTGTCAAAATAAAGGAAATTACAAATGTAAGTTATTTTGGAACTGGAGGACAACATTTATAAACCTACACAGTCATTTGGATATTTAAGATGTTACTCAAGTCTAATTATAGCAACTCTGTTCCAAATTACGTACATAGTTTATTTTACCTCGAGTGAGCATAGTTTGTTATCTTGTGTTCTTCAGATTTCCAGGCTCTCATACCAGTTACAACATTCATGTGTTAAATGTCATTGTACGTGTAAAGCCATTAATCTGTTGGATCATTGTAGATATTTAAAAACTACAAAAAAATTGACATATGGTAATATTGGATGTGTTTTACTTAACTGCCAACGGTTCATCAAAAAATATATTTATTTCCAAGATTTGAATGTTTGCATTTAAGGATGAAGCATAACTTTAGCATGCTAAGTTTAAGAAGAATGAAGTAAGTTGCTCTGTATGATTGCACGCTCCCCAGAGGGAACGATCACCAAGCCACATTAACATGAAATTAACTTATGATAGCACAGGCGTTTATAATCATGGTGTTCACCAAAGCAAATAACATACAGATGTAACAAGATTTACTGTTCCCGTGAAAGCTGGAAAATAGGTGAAATACCTTGACACTTTGCATGTCGCGGCCCTGTGAACTTCCAGGCCAATGCTATAAATGTACATGAGGTTGCAGGGCTATATGATCTACAGATAAACAAAAATCAGTCATTCATAGCTCAAAATATAGCCCAAAAATACTTGAACTTCCAACAGTCCAATACTATGTTGACGTAGTATAGATTTAGATAGTCTGGGTATATCCAGCAGCTTTGAAATGCAGGTATGTGTTAATTTCAGGAACAACTCAATGGTTAATGTTGAAGATAAAGTCTTGTCAGAGTGTATAAGCGGATTGAGTCAGAAGGCTCTATGTAAACGACAGACGGGGATATGCACTGCAGAGGAGAAATGAATTACCTCTGGAGCACCGCTCGAAGTTGAAGTTCTTTGTCCGTCTCTCTGAAGTCACGGTGCAGCATTTAGCTGCTCACAGTGAAGCACCGTCTCATTTAAACCAAACAGTATGAGTCCTTGTATCGAAACCTGCAAGGCTGCTGCGTGTCACTCCAATCAGAAGACAGGATACAAAAAAGTAGCGGAAGATTGGTTGAACAACAAACCCAAAACATGCACTCAACAATTCACCAAGTGAATAGAAAAAAAAATGTATTAAACTACATGATAAAAAACACAAGATATACTGGGGACAAAACAGGGGAATTTTCCTCCCACGCGTTTCACGCTAATAGTGCTTTCTCAAGGAGTATGCTGGGGAAGGAACACAGGTACGTTATAAAGCCCCTCTTTCTAACAAAAACATCTGACTGTGATTAAATGTAATCATCAGATGGTGGCATAAGCAAACCTCACAGGCATTAACTTGAATGAGAACACCAGCAGTATTAATTGTGACTTGTTACGCCGGTGCTGCCCGCAGACCAGGGCCGTCTCCTGAGCTGAAGGGGGAAGTGGTAATAAACGCAACCGCAGCAAAGGGAGCATGTCCGGAGTTTGGTATGAAGCGTTGCCAGGCCAGGTGCAGTAAGGTAGACAATACTTGCCGGTACCGGTTGTAGAGATAGAGTGAAGGATGCCTTGCCGAAGTCAGGGAGTGGAGAGTGGAGATAGGTCGTTGTCCAAGCCGTGTTCAAGGGGTTACCAGAGTGAGCATTGTCCAAGGAGTGCCGAGATCGAGAGCCAGAGGGGGTAGTCGTACAAGCCACGTCAGAACCTGTGAAAACACTGAGAGAATCCAGAAGTACTTCCATACAAAGACTATGTCAAGCAAAGACTGAGAGCAGAGAGGAGCTAGATAAAGCAGGAAGGTCCAATTAGGAACGGAGGCGGGACAGGAAGAGCTACAGGGAGACACTGCAGATTGGTGCAGGCATAACAGGCCAGGTGAGTCTTGTTGGTAACCTGAGTATGCCCGTGCAGTGTGCGGGGGCGGAGCCTGAAGTCCGGGGGACGGGAAGAAGAGTGTGCAGACTGAGCATGCTCCGTAACTCGTGTACGCGCGTGAACCGAGCCAGTGGATGGTGCAGGTGTGCGTGCAGGTGTGCGTGCAGGAGGGCGTGGGCGCGCCCGGCGCTGAGCAGAGGAATCGCTGAGGGGAGTGATCCCGCGACGGCGGAAGGGGCGAGGAGCCGTGGAGGCCGGTAAGGCAGGTTTGTTTTGTGTGTCCAGGGACTCCCTGCGGGAAGGGGGTGCTCTGTGTGGGGAGCGTGGAGAACGCCGATTCCTGACAGTACCCCCCTCTTCAGGAACGGCCTCAGGACGATCCAAGAACGGTTTCTCTGGAGACTTTTTCCTGAAGGACTTAAGAAGGGCCGGGGCATGAATGTCCTTTGAAGGTACCCAGGATCTCTCTTCAGGGCCAAAGCCCTTCCACTGCACCAAGAACTGGAGCTGAACCCGGGATAGGCGAGAATCCAAAAGAGAGTGAACTTCATATTCCTCGTTATTTTTTACAGTAATGGGATCCGGTTTACGAGTCTGATCCGTAAAGAAGTGACTGGAGATAAATGGTTTTAAGAGTGACACATGAAAGACATTGGGAATCTTCATACTGGGTGGTAGTTGGAGCCGGAATGCCACGGGATTGATTGGTTCGCAAATAGGGAAGGGACCCAGGAACTTAGGTGCCAGTTTAGGAGATGGTACCTTGAGGTGGATATTCTTAGAGGAAAGCCATACCAAATCCCCTGGTTTGTGGGTGCCGAACGACGACGACGATCAGCCTGTAGTTTCGATCTGCGGGAGGAGTTGAGAAGGGTAGACTGAATCCTGGACCATGCGGTTAAGAGGGAAGAAATGTGTTCATCTACGGCTGGTACTCCAGAAGGGATGTTGGGGATGGGAAGACAGGGAGGATGGAACCCATAATTTATAAAGAAGGGCGACTCCCGGGTGGACTCGTTTTTGGCAGAATTGACAGCATACTCTGCCCAAGAGAGGAGTTGAGCCCAATTATCCTGGAAATCGGATATGAAACATCCCAGGTACTTCTCCAGGGATTGATTGATTCTCTCCGTTTGTCCATTGGACTGAGGATGATAGGCGGAAGAGAAAGAAGAAGAGATGCCCAATCTCTTCGTGAAAGCTCTCCAAAATTTGGATACGAACTGAGAACCTCGGTCAGAAACAATGGACGAAGGGATCCCATGAATCTGGAAAATCTGCTCCGTAAAGATATCAGCAAGGGCGGGGGAGGTGGGTAAACCTTTAAGTGGAATGAAATGGGACATCTTCGAGAACCTGGCCACGACCACCAATATAGTGTTCATTCCTCTGGACCTGGGCACCTCCACGATGAAGTCCATCGAAATGTGGGACATGGGGCGGTCGGGAACTGGAAGGGGTAACAGAAAACCCTGAGGCTTTTGACGGAGAGTCTTGCTTTGAGCGCACGTGGGGCAGGCGCGGGTAAACTCCAGAATATCTTGAGACATCCTTGGCCACCAGAAATTCCAACGAATGAGATCAGTAGTCTTCTTAAAACCTGGATGACCTGCAGATTTAGAGGAGTGACCCCAAGACAGGACCTCTGGAACAAATTTGGAAGGTACAAAGAGTTTGTTGTCGGGAACGACCAAGTCCTTGGGAATGCGTCTCTGGGAGTGCAAAATCTTGTCAAGATTCTTGAAAGAAGACATGGCGAGAATCCTCTCATGCGGAAGGATAGTCTCCAAAGATTCCTCTGGCCTCTCTTCAGAAGAATGTATACGGGAGAGTGCGTCTGCCTTTACGATCTTGGTCCCGGGGATATAGGAAAGGTGAAAATCGAATCGAGAAAAAAAAAGAGCCCAACGAGCCTGTCGTGGACCAAGGCGTTGAGCGTTCTCTATGTAAAGAAGGTTCTTGTGGTCCATGAGAATAGTAAACGGCTCTATTGACCCCTCCAGCATGTGTCTCCACTCTTGAAGAGCCATCTTCACGGCCAGAAGTTCCCTGTTACCCACGTTATAGTTCCTCTCGGCAGACGACAATTTCTTGGAAAAATATTCACAGGGATGTAACTTATCTTGGGGCGTGGGTCTCTGAGAAAGAACGGCACCAGCGCCGCAATCAGAAGCGTCGACCTCCAGGATGAAGGGAAGTTCGATGTTGGGATGACGGAGAATAGGTGCGGATATAAAGGCTTCCTTGAGGCAGGTTTGTTTTTTGTGTTCAGGGACTCCCTGCGGGAAGGGGGTGCTCTGTCTGGGGAGCGTGGAGAACGCCGATTCCTGACATGTGTAACTT
This sequence comes from Ascaphus truei, assembly GCF_040206685.1. Lineage (NCBI taxonomy): Eukaryota > Metazoa > Chordata > Amphibia > Anura > Ascaphidae > Ascaphus > Ascaphus truei. The sequence continues at coordinate 177,883,258 of NC_134483.1, forward strand.
GAAATATAAATTTAAACTATTCAACAAAATTCAATGGAATAGATGAAAAGTTAAACAAACAGGTATAGGCTTATATACTTTTATAGGCTCACTTTTGTGACCATTTCTAGTTTTAAATATTGCTAATTAAATATTTCAACTATTTTTTCTTTTGTAGATATGTTTGATTTCAGGTACCTGTTTATATATTTTGATCTATTTCTGTGTCTGTCAATATGTTATATATCATTGTACTATCATGGATATCACTATGGCATTATTTCTCTTAGTACAGTATGATTTACACCACCAGTTAAGATATTACCAAATACAATTTACTTCAGATTCAAGAAGTATCATCAAATATATGATTATATATTATTTCTTGTTGGTTTATATAGTTCAAACTAACTTGGAAAATCATAAAGGTTTGTTTAACTTTTCATCAATTCCATTGGATTTTGTTGAATAGAAGTTTAACAATATATCTCAAGTTACACACAATTAATACAGTTAGTGTTCTCATTCAAGTTAATGCCTGTAATGTTTGCTCATGCCAACATCTGATGATTACTTTTAATTACAGTCAGATGTTTTTGTTAGAAAGAGGGGCTTTATAACTTACCTGTGTTCTTGCCCCAGCATACTCAGAAGTGTACAAGTAGAGATTTATGAATTTATGAAAATAAAGCTACAATACAACACTGGATATATTATCCCTGACTGTCTTTGCCCAAAATTGGCAAAATTATAATTAAATGTTATACAGTAAGCATAATAATTATTATAAAGCGGGCCAGCCCAATTGGGCGGCACAGCCAGTGACTGGGGGGCGCGGCCTCCCTGAACCGGGTTGGCCACAGGAGCGGCCGGGGGCAGGCTAGGGGACGGGCCTGAGGGGTTTAAACATGCGGCCATGAACAAGGATCGGTCACTTGTTCCTGGCTCGCAACAGATTGCTGACCTCTCCTCCTCCTAAGGGTAAGAAAATTTTAGATTGGGGCCCCCCTTGGATTTTTGCCCTTCCCTGCAGCTCCCGCGGCCCCACTAGGGCAACGGCGGCTCGGGCGTTGGGGACGCGGGGCTACACTCGCCGGGCGGGCTTTGGTCTGCCCGCCCCTTCCTCCATCTGGGCCGGAGTGCCGGGTGGAGCGATCAGCGGGCGGGGGGGAAGGAGGAGGAGAGGCTCCGGGACTCCAGTTCCCACGCTCACTCTCGCACAGCGTGCTCTAGTCATGCCGGCTATGGCATGCCGCCAGGGGGAGAGTGTACGCGAGAGGAGCCGGGTAGCAGATGGAGGGGTTGGATAACCTCAGGAGGCGGGTGCGTGAGTCTCCCTCGCGGTCTCGCCTCCTGAGGAGCAGGGTGGGAGGCGGGCGTGCGAGCATCCAACTTGGGCCGCCTCTCTCATTCACACTGCTGCTGCCGCTGGGACGGGTCCTCCCCGGAACGCGTGGCGGACGGTCCCACCACTGGGGGTGACGGCCGGGGGCAGGGGAGAAAGGGAGTGGCAGTAACCATATGGGGGAGCACATGGACCCCCGCATGTGGTGGCATGCAGGGGGGAGCAGTAGGGGCATGGTTGGCCTTCTAGCGCATGAGGTGGGAGCATAGGGTGCCTGCATCCCGCCAGGGGGAGGGTAAACGGGTACACATCCACAGTTATGCTCCGCACTGTCACATTATTAGTTATCATTGCAAGGGGCAGGGTACGCTTATAGGTTTGTAAACTGCAAATAAATGGACGGGAGAAAACTAATATGTATCTTGGTTGTTGGGATTCATTAATGTATTATATAATTTGGCTTAGCATGAATACGTTTCTAAATTGCACGTCATGTGGTTAATCCTCAGAATTATTGCTAATGGTGGTTGTGGTTCAACTCCTTATATGCTTACTGTTTACTGCATTACTGTTGAGAGCATTATATTATTAGCTTAGCAGGGTAGGGCGTACGGTATGCGGGGGAGGCTAGGAAGTGTATATGTTTCTAAATTGCAATTAAATGTACGGGAACGAACACGATACATAGACAGAGGGGCGAACCCAAAAGGTTTGTTTGTCTGTTTGTTCCTTTTAGGTGGGTGTGTAGTATTATTATTATTATTATTATTATTATTATTAATACTATTGTTATGATTATTATTACAATTATTATTACTTTGTTTGTACTGCTACAAGTGGGTAGGTGTGTGCGGTGGCTGGGTAGGTTTTTCCTAAATCACAAATAACCGTCGGCGGTGGAACAACTTTGGTTTTCTATCAATGGTAGATTGTGGTTGTTTGGCACCATAGAGTGGTTACTGGGCCATGCGGGGCTACTGGGGGGCAGTAGGGCCTAGCCCTCGGTGGGGGGCTTCATAGGTGCCAGCTGGCACAGGGTTGTTGATGTGGTGGCAGGGGCGGTTCTCGTGGGAGGCCTGGGCCAAACGGGTGTTATGGTGGCCAGGCCATGGGGCGTCTTGGCGGCCAGGCCATGTGGGGCTTGGTCGGGGGTTGTCCATGGCTTTCAGGCATGTGGTCAGGGGAGGCGGCCCAGCCCACTCTTTCATTCCCAGATCCTTTAACCCCCCTCCCCCTGCAGAAGCAATTTTGCTTGGGAAGGGGAGGGTTAATGCAACTCTAGGCAAGGGGAGTCAGGGCAAGCAGGGGGTTCTATAATCAAATAGAGGGATAGCATACGACAGAAGCGGGAAAAGCTCTTGGTACATCAGGGAAAGGGGAGAAGGCGAGGCTGGCGATCATGGTAGGATGTAAGGCACAGGGACAGTGAAGGGAGGGCCACTAAAGTCCTTATTGCCAGCAGAGGCTACGTTCGCCGAGTGGTGCCCGTCATCAAGTGACAAAGGAGGTCCCAGCAGTGGATCACGACACTTGGTGGTGCAACATAAGGGTATGTCAGCGTCTACGAGGGAAGCCACAGCCTGTCATGGGAGAGGCCATGGTGAAGGGGATGCAGCCTAAAGGCAGGCAACCATGTGGTTGTGGGGGCCACTTAAACAAAAAAAAATAAGGGCCGGCCGCATTCTGAACAGCAGGCGGGCCGGGGGTGGTGGACGGCACCGATGGAGGGGATGGAGAGCGGAGCAAAGTGAGGCCACCAGCAGGCAAGTTACGGGGAGGGGTCAAGCCCCAGTTGTCTATCCACTGGAATTTTAGTTGTCTCGAGGTTTAGGGGGAGGGGAGCAAGGTTTCTAGTAATAGCTGACAAACCTTTGGGTGTTGCAATCTCGTCTTCTCTTGCAGGAAAGTCTGGAGCTGTCGGGACTCGGTCGACCTCACTTCACGGTGCTGGTACGTTGTCTGCGGCTCACAAGCGTGCCAGATGCCCCATCAGATCATCAAAGAAAGAGGAGAAGAGAGCATGCCCGGGGCAGGTCACGACAGGCGGTTTGCATCACCGCCGGGGACGGGGGCGTCATAGGGTAAACGCAAGAAAACTTTAGCTTCAAATAAGGGAGGCGGTACCTTGCCAGGCATCGCCAGTTCCCCAATGCCGCAGTTGTCGGACTTGGGGGGACGAGCGATGCCAAGGCGAGATTGATCAACGCGGTAGTAAATGGCGTCTGGCGTTATTAGCAGCAGGCTTAGGCAATTCAAGCGGAGCGCAAGAGGGCATCATAGGGGCCGGGGCAACGCCAGTAGAAGCAACTCAGGAACCTGTGCAGGTAGCAGTAGGGGTTGAAGGCCCCAGGGGGGTGCAAATAGCGCAGCACCACCAGTCAGTCCGGAAGCGGCAGCAGCGGTAACCGCGGTAGGGCAAGCGTATACGCCGAGCAAGGAAGGGGCAACAGATGGCAGCAGCGGGCATAGCAGGAACAAGTTCAGCTGCAAACACATTGACGTGGCAAGGGGGTAATGGGGCGGAAACCACAGTGGCGGTGCTGGGGGCGGAACCTGGGGCAACATCAAAAAGGTTGCCGGATGCAGCGTATGGAGACTCATACACTGCAGTTTCTCGATCACTAGGCTCACATCTGTCACAAGAGTTCAAAGAAAGGATTTGGGCAGGATATTACATCGAGATACGATGTACTTCCTGGGTATAGTGAGGCAGTAGCTAAATCGGACAAGAAAGGGGAGGCTAGGAAGGAGGACGTTGAGAAATGTGTTTGTTCCCACACACTTTTACTAACTGGTCACAGGCATTAGGGATATTGGCGGGTGAAAAGGAGCCACAGTTATGCTCCGCACTGTTCAAATACCAGGATATAATCAGGAGAGCGTTTCAAAAACACGGGGAATGCGTTGATGGAATTATGATGAGGTGTTCAAGCAGAGTATGGCGGCAAACAAAGGAGTGGTAACTTGGAATTGTAAGGACATCGATCTGTATTTGGAGCACATAGCAAGGGGAGAGGGATCGTTCTTTTGCAGGGCATACAGCCTGGCGCCTGAGGGGGGGGGGGTCCAGGCACGCTCAGCAGGGAAGGGACGTGCATCCACTAAGCAGCAAGGAGTGTGTTGGGGCTTCAACGAGGCCAAATGCAGATTCCACAATTGTCTATTTCCACACCTGCACCGGGTGTGGGGGCCAACACCCCAAGGTTAAATGTTTTAAGAGAGACAATAAGGGTTTTAGGGAAGCAAGACAGCAGGGTGGGCAGGATGGCACGTATGCCAATTTTGGCTGAGGCAATGACACCTTGGCTGGAAAAATACCACAATAAGGAGGCAGCCGGGTTATTGCGGGAAGGGTTCAGGGTGGGTTTCCGTATCCCGTTCGATCATCAGATGGGTTCAGGGGAAAGGGGGGCTTGCGAGAGGAACTTAAAGTCAGTCAGGCTGAATGGTGCGGAAGCAAGTGAAAAAATCGAGAAGGAGATTGATTTGGGCAGGATGGCTGGCCCTTTTGCATCAGCTCCTTTTAGCAACCTGAGGGTGTCACCGCTGGGGTGGTCCCCAAGAAGGAGGAGGGAGAGTTCAGGCTAATTCAACATCTATCCTACCCAAAAGGGTCGTCGGTAAACGATGGGATAGATAGGGAATTATGCTTGGTGAGCTACACCTCTTTTGACCAAGCGGCGGCACTTGTGGGACGGATGGGGCAGGGAGCACTGATGGGGAAGGCAGACATTAAGTCAACTTTCAGGCTCTTGCCGGTACACCCAGACTGTTTCCACCTATTGGGATGAATGTTGGTAGGGAACTACTTTGTTGACCTCTGCTTACCAATGGGGTGTGCGCTGTCATGTTTCTACTTCAAAACTTTCAGCACATTTCTGGAATGGGTGGTCCGGGAAAGAGTGCAGGCAGTGAGGATCATGCATTACCTAGAGGATTTCCTGTTGGTGGGTCCCAAAGGGTCCGGCTTGAGCGCTAGATGGCTAGGTCAATTTTCAGGCATGGCACACGAATTTGGGGTTCTGCTGGATGCTGAGAAGACCGTGGCGCCCACCACCACCCTGAGTTTCCTGGGCATAGAGATAGATTTCATCCAAAGGGAGTACAGGTTGCCTTCCGAGAAGCTGGTAGCGTTAGAAAAGATGATCAGGGAGTTCATGGTGCTAAGAAAGACCTCGCTACAGCATTTTCAGTCCTTAACGGGCCACCTGGTATTTGCAGCATGCATTATGCCGGTAGGGAGGGTGTTTTCCAGGCATTTGTCGGCAGCCACAGCAGGAGTAAAATACCCCAGCCATTTCATTCGAGTAACGGTGGAAATCTGGAGGGATTTGGCGGTGTAACTCGAATTCTTGTAAAATACAACGGGATGACATTATGGAGAGGGTGGCCAGCTCACAAAATTCCGAGCTGCAGCTCTTCACCGATGCGTCTGGAGCAGTGGGTTTCGGTGCATATTTCAATGGGGCATGGTGCGCAGAGTCATGGCCGGTAGAGTGGAGAGGGACCCACCTTATTAAAAACCTGACATTCCTGGAATTGTTCCCACTGCTAGTTGCCGTGCATTTAGGTGGGTCCCGGTTCGCAAACCGGGAGGTTACATTTTAGTCAGATAATATGGGCGTGGTGGATTCCGTGAACAACTTTGGGTCCTGCTCCCCACCGGTGCTGGCACTATTGCGGCAATTTGTGCTGCGATGTCTGCAGCTGAACATTGCATTCAGGGCCAGGCACGTACCAGGGGTGGAGAACAGCATAGCTGATGCACTTTCACGTTCGCAGATGGAGCTGTTTCGGAGATTGGCACCAGGGACAGAGATTCATGCTGTGCGGTGCCCAGCGGCATTGTGGGAGCTGGGGACAATGGCGTGATGGATTTAGTCAGGGCTTCACTCACCCCGGGAATGTGGGGGACATACAGTAGAGGCAACTCTTATTCTAACAAAAACCAGTGGCAAATCCCCAAAAGACCCAGGTACACCCAGGTACATTCTGAATACATGCCTTAAACTTTCCTTAAACTAGCCCCAGCATTTCTGCATTGATTAATGGCCTATCAGATTAACAGCGGGGGTCCCTGGCAGTCCCATTCAAACTGAATTGGACTGCCAGGGATCCCTGCTGTGTTAATCCTATGGGTCTTTAGTCAATGCAGAAATGCCTTAAACGTGCCTCAAACTAGCCCAGAACATACCCAGTACATACCCAGCACATACCCAGAATGTAACCCGGCTAGTTTACAGCAAATGTTAGAATAAACGTTGCCTCTACTGTACACAGCAGCATGGCGGGATTTTCTAGTATTCGAAGAGGCAGCGGGAGAAAGTTCCTCAGACGCGGACACGCTGCTCAGTCACATGAAGGGATTTAAAGACAGGGGTTTGACGGGCGGGTCCATTGGTAGAAGGATGGCGGGGATATCCTACTTAAGGCTGAATGGCAGGGTAGACACTACCAAGAACTTCGTAGTGAAGAGGGCGCTGGCGGGTATGGTTAGGGGAGCGGCCACCAGGGATAGCAGAAGACACCGGCAATTTTAGGGGGCTTGGTGCGCGCCACGGACGTGGTATGCTCCTCCAGCTTTGAGGCTACGCTTTTTAGGGTCACATTCGTGTTTGTTTTCCTCGCAGCATTACGGGTGGGAGAGCTGGTTTGGGCGTCCAAGCAAGGAGGGGGGGGGGCTATCAGCTGCTAGACGAAAGGCTAGCAGAAGTGCACTGAGCCTACTAGTTAATAAGTCAAGGACAGATCAGGCAGGAAGAGGGGCATGGATCACGCTGAAGGGCTTACCAGGGTATGTCCGGTAAAAGCGGTGGGAGAATACCTGGCCCGCAGGCCAAAGGAAGGGGGGCCACTGCTGGTGCATGAGGACGGGGGGGCAGTATCGAGATTCCAGTTCCTGCGCGTCTTCCGCATGTGCCTCAAGGAACTAGGATTGGAAGGGGGGCAGTATGGAACACATTTGTTCTGCATTGGGGCAGCGACAGAGGCTGTACGCATAGAGCATTCAATACATAGGATACAGAGGATCGGGCGGAGGAGATCGGATAGTTACCAGGGTTACATTAGACTGGAATCAACAGGGAGCCAGGGCACGCTAGCCTAGAGCTCCTACAACTGGTTCTTTCCCCCTCCACTTTGTGCTTCCTCAGATTCCGCGGAGACCTGGATCTTGGGGGATTCGCTGGTGCACTGATCCGGGAAGATGGCATTTTCACAGCCATACGTGGGAAATCTGGGGTTGTGCGTGGAACAGGCGGAGGTAACATGGTGGATGAGAGGGATGCGGTGGGGACAGCTGTTCCCATTGCTCATTTCGCGGGCCAAGGACAGGAGGACACCGGACATCATCATTATCCACGCAGGGGGTAACGACTTAGCGGCAGTACGGTCAATGGAATTATTCTAACATGTCAAACAGGATCTACCACGGATAATTTCTTTCTGGCCAGGGATTCAAGTGGTATGATCTGATATCATTTGCAGGTGTGTTTGGAGAGGGGCGCGGAACCCAGGGCGAGTAAACAAGACGCGGAAAAGGTTGAACAGGAAGGTGGGGAAGTTCGTGAAGCAATGCGGGGGTGGTTCATTCATCACCCACAGTTCAGTTTCGAGGTGGGAGGCTGGTTCAGGGAGGACGGGGTACATTTGTCAGACATAGGGGCAGATATGTTGAATAACAACCTACAGGAGGGATTGGAAGAGGTTATCGGGGGTATGGCGGTACAGACCTAATTTAAGGGATTTAAATAGGCCTGTTGGGGGGGTAGGTGCTCGTTCTGACAAAAGGGGCTCGGGACTGCTAAAGCGGGTTGAAGCGAGGTGGCAGGTCACCGGGAAATATTTCAGGCCCCCTCCCCCCCACACCCGTTGCATTACCTAGCACCGAGCACTTCCGGCGTGGACTCGGTTAGTTGCTATCTCCTGTTGTCATTGTTAATAAACAAAGCCGCTGCCTTTATACCTCCAAAAGTGTGTCCTCTCATCATTCGTTCATTACAGGTAAATAGCTTAAAGGGAGAGGGGGGGGGGGGAAAACTTGCTCCTCCCTGGTCATTGGAGTTATTTTTCACAGTAATACCAATACTAATAAAATTATGTTATATTGTATATTTCAGTTAATATATTACAAGAGCCCACTTCACTGAAAGTATATTCAATCACAGCAAGATAATAATGCAAACACTATTAATATTAATTATTGTATTTACACATGATGCTGATGCCTGCAAGCTAGGGCATGAGTCTGGATTGTGATTAGGGGAAGCCTAGGGACAAAATTTGAACAATGATATTTTCAAGAATGGTGATAACAACATGAACTAATTAAACAAAGTGCTCCGGGACTGATGACAGAGCGGGAGCAGTTGTTCTCCTTCCCTTACACTTTTTCGTAGATCTTTGCTCTTCCTGAGCACTTTCTCCCCAAAAATAAAATTGAGTAGGAATATTAAGATGTAGCTAGCTACTAAGTCATCCTGGGGCACCTAGAGTGCCAGACCCCAGGACACATTAGCTGTGCCTATAGGGTACCTAAAGGGTTGAAGTGAATGTGAAGCTCCTTATTGCAGTCCTACCATATAGGAAGGTGCCAATTTACTGAATTGTAATCCTTTATGATTGATGATTCTGAGTTCAGACTCCAATATAATATATTAGCACCAAAACACAACCCAAAATTGTAAAAAAGGCCAAGGTGCAATCAGTGCGATTAGCTAATAACATCAGTGTATTGGTGGTGAAGCCTCTCATGCTCATTGATGACCCATGTCTACGTCTTTTCAACAACCTCACCACTACTAAAAATGTGCCCACAGTACAGGTATTACCCCTTCACAGAATGCTACACAAAGGGTTGTACTGTTGTACTTTGGCACTGAACCCTGCACCACTCTGAAGCCTACTGTCTTATTCACATCCTTGCTCTGTCGTCTCTGGGGCATTGGTGGTGAATGTGGGGGAGAAGGAGAATGTGCCACAGGTGGGGAGATGGGTGGAGAAGCATCACCTTTTCCAGGTTGCTCCTCACTAATCTCATCAGCAGTGCCACAATCACCACCGCCAATGTCACCCTCAGCTTTCCAAGTTCCGCTAGTGAACTCCCTGGACAAGTGAGACCAGCCTGACCTCTTTACTGCACTCCCTGCCACTCTACCACTCCTCCTGCCTGCTGGTTTCACCTCATGAACCCCCACATCCCCACCTTATGATGCCTCCTGTGCCAAAGCTAGAGAAGCCAGAACAGTATAAGAGGTGTTGGGCATAGCCAACTCAGGTAGTAGGGCTGAAACCAGATCCAGGGACATTAATTCCAAACATTTCATAGAGTACCAAAGGTGGCTATAACTGGGCCCTGCTCCGGCAACCCAAACACCAGCCTGACCTGCATTCAGGGCCGCCAACAGAAATCATGGGGCCCAGGACAAATGAAAGTAGCAGGCACCCCTCCCCCAAACCCATAGCGCACCGACAACAGAAAACATTTTTTTCACGCGCAACTTTTACTTAAACCCCCAATACATATAAAAATACACCCTTGTCAATGTTTCAAATTGACAAACGGGGTTCAGTTGATAAGTAGTTTATTTCACATGTATGATCATACTCATTCAAAAGTCTACAAGACTCTCTCTGCCAGGGAGTGTTTAGGCAGCAACCTTTATACATTTCATTTCCTTTGTTCAAAATGTGTTACTAGGCAGATTATACTAACCACTCCTTAATTCTTAAACCAATCATCTTACAGCTCATTAAACCTGGTTAGAACTGGCCTCAAACAGCTATAAATAGGTACCTGGTACTCACTATCACAAGAATATGGGCGTTACATTAGGCACAGTCATAAATCTACTTGGAAGTGAAATCACCCATTCACACCAGACACATTCTTACTCACAAAATGGATACTGAAAACAATTAGATTATACAAAATGGAAACTGAACATCACTTTCAATCCTTCTCCAGAGACCCCCCCAGTAAATTTAAACAATATATCAACAGTATCTTCATTTCAGCAATATTATTTCATCACCCTCAACCCCCAATACATATAAAAATACACCCCCACCCCAATCTGTATAAAAAATACACCTCCAATACAAATAAAAATCAGACTTACCTTGTGGATGGTCTCAGGTCAGGCCCGGTTGCAGTGGAGTGGGCCGGTGGCTGCGAGGAGGGCAAGTCGCTGCGGGGTGGGTCGGTGGGCCGGTGGTTGCTACTAGGGTGCCGGTCGCTGCGGCTGCTACAGGGGGGTCGGTGGCTGCTACTGGGGGTGGGTGCCAGTGGCTGATACTGGGGGGGACATCAGTGGCTGCTACTGGGGGTGGCGCCGGTGGCCCCTACTGGGGGGGGGGCGACGGTGATGTGCTACTGAGGGGGTGCCAGTGGCTGCCACTGGGGGTGGCACCAGTGGCTCCTACTTGGGGGGCGTCGGTGGCTGCTACTGAGGGGGCGCCGGTGGCTGCCACTGGGTTGGACGTCAGTGGCTGCTACTTGGGGGTGGCGCCGGTGGTTCCTACTGGGGGGGTGCCAGTGGCTGCCACTGGGGGAGGTGGTGGCTGCGAATGGGTGCCATTTTATGGGGAGGGGGGGTTTTGGCGGTGGCTGCAGGAAGGCTGAGGGGGAGGGGCAGCTAGGGTTGCCAGGTGGCGTTTAAAAAACAAATACTGGAAACAATGCCCCCACGTCCTCCCAAAACATATAAAAGTACCCACCTATACATATAAAAAGTACCCAACCCCCCAATACATATAAAAAATACCCCAAACCCAAAATACATATAACAAAAATACCCCAACCCCCCCAATACATATAAAAAATACCCCAACCCCCCAATACATATAAAAATACCCTAACCCCCCAATACATATAAAAAATACCCCAACCCCCCAATACATATAACAAATACCCCAACCCCCCTCAATATATATACAAAATACCCGAACCCCCCAATAAATATATAAAATACCCCAACGCCCCCAATAATATAAAAGAAACTCCAACCCCCCCAATAGATATAAAAATCAGACTTACCTTGGGGATGGTCTCGGGACAGGCCCGGTGGCTGCGGGTGGGGGGGGTGGAGTGCCGGTGGCTGCAGAGGGCTGATTGCTGCGGGGGGGTGTGCTGGTGGTTGGCAGTACTGCGGGAACGGGGGCTGCCACAGGGGTGGCGGTGCTGCGGGGGGCGGTAGCTGGCGGGACTGGGGGGGCGCCCGGCGGTACGCCCAGAGGCTAGCGGTGCTGCTGGGGGGACGACAGCCGTGGGGGCTGGCAGTACTGTGGGGGGGACTGGCGGTACTGCACGGGCCCAGCGGCTGGCGGGACTGCGGGGGGCTCAGCCGTACTGCGGGGGGTGACACGGCCGTGTGGCTGGTGGTACTGTGGGAAGGGACTGGTGGTGCTTCGAGGGGGGGGCGGTGGTACTGCGGGGGGGACAGCCACGGGGGTGGCAGTACAGCAGGGGGAGCAGGTGGTACTGCGGGGGCCCGGCGGCTGGCGGTGCTATGGGGGCCCGGTGGTACTGCGGGGGGGGAGGACAGCTGTGAGGGGTGGCGGTACTGCAATGCAGGGGCCTGGCAGCTTGTCACAGCACAGTTGCCGTCGGCCTTGCCCCTCTGCAGGCACCTGTCTGGCTCACGCGCACGCCAGGCTTTCCTCTCATTCCGGCATGATGGAAGCTTAGCCAAGCTGACTTCCGGCACTGCAGTTAGAGAGACCCAGCGCCGAGTGCAGCCACACTGGTTTTTTTTTAATGGCCATGCAGGGGGGCCGGGTGACCAGGCCCACTGACCCACATGGCCTGAGACGCCAACACCGGCTGTCTCCCTTGTTGGCGGCCCTGCCTGCATGTGCACTCAACACGTGCTGCTTTATCTGCTTCTTGCACATATGTTCAAGAAACCGGTAAGCCTTTGTGCAGGAAGTCTCATCAGTCTTTGTCAGGATACATTGAGAATCAGGTGAGGTCAATGCCAATGTGGAAATAAGTTCACTATCCTCAGTTGCTTGCAGAGGAGGTCCCAGTGAGTCTTATCTTCTGTCTTTTCTTCTTATCTTATCCTTGTCTTCTTTCCCCTCTTCAACAGGTATAGGAGGAGATGTTGTCACGCCGACTTCTTCCAGTCAAATGAGACATGACAAGCCTTATATAAGTCTTGTGACATCATATTTGACAGAAAAATTATGCATCCACCAATCAGATTGGTTGGTGTACCATGTGTTCCGGCATCAGGTTTGGCAGAGAATTACGTATCTACCAAACTTGATGGAATACATCAATCCAATTAATTGTACTACCATGCAGGAGGAAAGGGGAATGAACCCCGTGTATCCGATGCTACAAAGTTACATGTATGGCTATTTTGCAAAAGCCTCCAATTCATATATTGACCACAATGTTGGGAATCTCACTACAAATATGAAATAATCAAGTCATAGAAGAGGGTAATAATAATAATAATAATAGCATGTTATGTATAGCGCTGTTGTATAGCGCTGTTGTATAGCGCTGCTAGTTATACGTAGCGCTTTACAGAGACATTTTGCAGGCACAGGTCCCTGCCCCGTAGAGCTTACAATCTATGTTTTTTGGTGCCTGAGGCACAGGGAGATAAAGTGACTTGCCCAAGGTCACAAGGAGCCGACGATGGGAATTGAACCAGGCTCCCCTGCTTCAAACTCTCAGTGCCAGTCAGTGTCTTTTACTCACTGAGCCACTCCCTCTCTCTAGTATATAGACTAAGCCCTGGGTGGTGGGCTAGTATGAAGAATAATGGATAGAGACAGAAGGTAATGCATCCGCAGACACGCCACCCATGAACTCAAATAAACCCACAAACTGCTGCCCTTAACCGACCCGGTGTCTTCGCTACCCGTCTGGATGGTCCGAGCTCACGGTAGGTAAGAAGGTGCCGTCTCCTGTGTGAATGAAGAGCTGTTGATCCGGCTATGTCCCAGCATGCCAAGCGCTCCGGCGCGTCACAGATTCAAAGGGGTGGTGCCAGCGCTCGAGCTGGGGAGGGAATATATCCCCTTGTAGTTGTAGTGAGAAGCCTGTGTGCTCCAATGTAAATAGAAGTGAAGATGAGATGATAGGCGGTCACTTCAAAATGGAACTCGGCCAAACTTGGAAAAATAAAATCAGCTTTATTAGAACAAAATGCTGCACATCACAGACAGAATATGAACTGGATAGGTATCAGTGGCGCTGACCACACAATAAATATGTACTAATAAAAATGATTATACAACCAGATGGGATGAAAGGATGATCTCAGCCGGCGTGATTCAACCGTGAAAAGAGAAGAAAAAGAAATACATAGTGTAATACTGTTAAAACATAAACCAACAAACAAACAAAAATGACAATGTTGCTGAACCACACACTGAACTAAAATTAATGAATTTAATACATATAAAAGCAGCCAGTGCAATTAAGCATGAATGAACAGAGTAAAGGTCCCAATCGATAACCAGCTGAATTGCCCGCTTACCGAAGCCAGAATATAAAAGCGCAGTGGATACTTAAGGAGAGTATCCCGTCTCACAGTGGCTGGTACAACTCCTCAGTCAACCGATCAATTCTTGGTGTTGGCCGCATGCAGAATGGAGAACGCGTTCACGCTGTGGCTGAGGCAGGAAATCACTGTCAGAAGCTTGGGCATGCGCAGTGGCGCCCGACGCTGTGTAGACTGTGCTTCCAAATCCCCTGCTTCTCGCGGTGGCGTGTGATGCAAGGCGGCAAGTTCAAAAGTGCTATGCAGGCACCAAGCCTCACGGCAGGAATAGCGATGGATCACGGCAGCTGGTGGCAACTCAGGGGTATCGGGGGACCACCCAACGCGTTTCAGAAGCTACTGCCTCCTTCCTCAGGGGTAAATTGAAGAAAATAGTCCCTGTGTGTCCGGTTATTTAAGGGAAAAATTTAAAGGTACATAGTACCATAATAAAGTCCCGGTCAGCGCAGTAGTGCAAATTCAGTACTGCAGCTTGAATCAGCAACATCGTAGATATTTAAAAGCTATAAGTTAGCAGACAATACATATACACAAATAAAAACATGTACAAACATAAAAAATGTACAAACATAAAAAACATAATACAACATTTTGTAATGATAATATAAATCCTTAAAATTTACCATGAAAACATTAAAGATAGACAGCATGCAATATATGGTGACAGGTGAATGTTGACACTAACCCAATTGATTGTCAGTATTAGATATTGGGGTCAACATAATTGGTGAGATGCATTATCTGGGTGGTGGATATTAAACTGCATAATGTTGGTGTTAGACCTACAGTGACTATATAAGTGTTTAAATAACTAAATGTATATGTTGTGAATTATGTGAATATACCTAGTGTCCTAAAATAACATAATGTGTGAAAGTTCAAATGGCTAATAAATCATTATGTGTCAAGTGACTAGTGTAATTACTCAATGGTGTATACAAATATGTGACTAATAAATGTAAATAATAATGGTAAAATATATACCATGAAAAAGTGACATGGTGTTGTGTAAGTATAGTCGTGTTATTTATATATATAAACACTACTATACTTACACAACACCATGTCACTTTTTCATGGTATATATTTTACCATTATTATTTACATTTATTAGTCACATATTTGTATACACCATTGAGTAATTACACTAGTCACTTGACACATAATGATTTATTAGCCATTTGAACTTTCACACATTATGTTATTTTAGGACACTAGGTATATTCACATAATTCACAACATATACATTTAGTTATTTAAACACTTATATAGTCACTGTAGGTCTAACACCAACATTATGCAGTTTAATATCCACCACCCAGATAATGCATCTCACCAATTATGTTGACCCCAATATCTAATACTGACAATCAATTGGGTTAGTGTCAACATTCATCTGTCACCATATATTGCATGCTGTCTATCTTTAATGTTTTCATGGTAAATTTTAAGGATTTATATTATCATTACAAAATGTTGTATTATGTTTTTTATGTTTGTACATTTTTTATGTTTGTACATGTTTTTATTTGTGTATATGTATTGTCTGCTAACTTATAGCTTTTAAATATCTACGATGTTGCTGATTCAAGCTGCAGTACTGAATTTGCACTACTGCGCATGACCGGGACTTTATTATGGTACTATGTACCTTTAAATTTTTCCCTTAAATAACCGGACACACAGGGACTATTTTCTTCAATTTACCCCTGAGGAAGGAGTAGCTTCAGAAGGCAGTAGCTTCCGAAACGCGTTGGGTGGTCCCCCGATACCCCTGAGTTGCCACCAGCTGCCGTGATCCATCGCTATTCCTGCCGTGAGGCTTGGTGCCTGCATAGCACTTTTGAACTTGCCGCCTTGCATCACACGCCACCGCGAGAAGCAGGAGATTTGGAAGCACAGTCTACACAGCGTCGGGCGCCACTGCGCATGCCCAAGCTTCTGACAGTGATTTCCTGCCTCAGCCACAGCGTGAACGCGTTCTCCATTCTGCATGCGGCCAACACCAAGAATTGATCGGTTGACTGAGGAGTTGTACCAGCCACTGTGAGACGGGATACTCTCCTTAAGTATCCACTGCGCTTTTATATTCTGGCTTCGGTAAGCGGGCAATTCAGCTGGTTATCGATTGGGACCTTTACTCTGTTCATTCATGCTTAATTGCACTGGTTGCTTTTATATGTATTAAATTCATTAATTTTAGTTCAGTGTGTGGTTCAGCAACATTGTCATTTTTGTTTGTTTGTTAGTTTATGTTTTAACAGTATTACACTATGTATTTCTTTTTCTTCTCTTTTCACGGTTGAATCACGCCGGCTGAGATCATCCTTTCATCCCATCTGGTTGTATAATCATTTTTATTAGTACATATTTATTGTGTGGTCAGCGCCACTGATACCTATCCAGTTCATATACTTTTGTCTGACCAGGGGTCAGAAGTGTATCTAGGCTGCTATCCCTCACTCCCTCCCCCCTCCCCCATTTTTGGTTTATTTGTCATTATATATATTTTTATTTTAGAGCACATGTTCTATTATTAGCGCTACCTATTGTTTTTTATTACATCACAGACAGAGACACTATGACGTGTTTCATCCCGACATGGGACTTTATCAAAGAGTAAAAAACTCTGAACACACAAACGACCTAAGTAGGTAGTGGCTCATCCCAATTGGGCAGAATGAAACAGAGCCCAGCAGCTATCAATCAATGAAATTAACTGAAAGCTATGGACTGAGTCAAACTAGTCTAGATAAAGTAGCCTCTGTGTAACAACGAGAAGATTAAAACCACAATAATATTACATATATACTGTATACAACAACAAAAAAAAATTAATGTTAAAAACATGAGAGGATGTAATGTGGAGCATAAGTTTAGAATGAAGTAATAAAGAAAAACACATGCATGGTTTAAACCAAGTGGAGGTACACAATGTATAATGCAACTAAGCATCTAATAATAAAGTTAATAAAATAATATATAAATAAAGACAATAGCAGAAGAAAATACATATATGATATAGAACAAGTGGAGATACACGATGTACCAGAATAGCTGAGAATGGTAATAGGATACAGTATATAATGATAAAGTTTAAAGATCAATATACAATGAGAAACATATATAATGCATTGTGACACACTCCCAATACTCTCCCTAGCCCCCTAACCCTGAAGGAAGTGTTTCAACTCCCTGTCAAAATTCATGCCAAGTGGGTGGAGTATTGAGAGGGTTTATCCAATACATCTCTTGTTTGTTGAGAGTATTTTCTCTATTGCCCCCCCCCCCCTTGGGTGACAAGGTATGTGTTCTATGACAGAGAATGAAAAATTATTACTGCCACCATTTGAACACTGAGAGAAATGTCTAGCCACAGGGTGGATCAAGGCCCTCTTTCTAATTAAACGTACATGCTCAGCTATTCTGGTCTTTACGGGTCTCGTAGTACGACCCACATATCTATGTCCACAACCACAATAAAGGACATAAATAACAAAACTAGTATTGCAATTAAAAAAATTCCTGATATAATATTTTCTAAGATTGTCATTATATGTGATACATTTAGTAGGAAATGCATACTGGCACATAGAGCATTTGCCGCACTTAAAAAAACCTTTGGGTATGCCTCTGACATTAGGAAAACTGTATCTAGGATCAAAGATACTTGGTGACAAGTGGAAAGCTGCGGAACAGCGGCCGCCGCCGGGGACGAGGAGGGAGTACCCCAACCACGGGGACCGGACGGGACCGGCGAGGAGGATACCCTGCAGAAGCGGGTGCAACAATAGGTAAGGGGAGGTCACGCTGCGGCCGTCATGACCCCCGAATCCTCACAGACAGCTGCCAGACGAGAGGCGGACAGTTTTAGCAGAAACCCCTCTGGGTTTTTACTCACACTGGTCCGTGTGAGTATTGATAATAGTTTATTTTATTTCCACAACTTGGAGACTTTCTGTCTCTTGTAGGCCACCAAATATATTTCAGCAATCTTTGCCGAACCCAATATACTTATAAACATGTGTATTTTATAGTTTCATGTCTGATTCGCGCTCCCCTTGTTTTTCTATTTCCTTTTCAAATCGGGGAGAAAAGGTTATCTCCCCTATTGGGTGTTTGAGCTGCGGACGGTGGACCCCTAGATGTTTACACCTTACCAAGAAGGGGACACAGGGGTTCCCTGAGTGTGGTAATATTTTTCCATATTTTCTCTCAGTTTTTTACCATTAGCATTAGTCCTAATTTCAGAGAGCGCCCGGGTACCTTTTGTCTCTACCCCATACCGGGGCCTGTAACTCGGGAAGCGGTGAGTCCTGAGGCTGAAATTATAATACTCTGTTATTAACATTTAAATAAAAACACTGTGGTCGCCTGTAAGAGCAGTGCAGGGAGATGTAGCTATTTCTGTGCAGCTCTCTCTAAGCAGCTCTTACAGACTGGGGCCAGATCACGCACGGGGGAGAACGTAGAAAAAGGCTGAGATAACATCACTGCTGTCCGAGAGGTATTGGCATTTTCTTACCTCACGGTTTGTGACTTATGGTAATGGTTTCTGATTCTTTCTGAATACCGTAATAACACAAATGACAAACCGTTCGATGGGGTCATGCCAAACCGTTCAAGATGGCAGCAATTTTATCGAAGTTTCTAGAATAGGCCCTATTGACTTTTAATTCTTGAAGATTTTTTGCAAACTTTCTTATTTTCGCATTTTGTTTAAACATATACTCTGCCAAAAATTGCACATTTATAGTAACATACAGTAGTTCCTAATAATTCTGACAAGAAATATGTCATATTTTCCTTACAGATATACATAATAATCATTTAGGCATATTTTCCAATCTATGGTAGGGATTTATAATCATATGTTTTACTTTGCATTTATATAATTTGCATAGTTACATTTGAGGATAATTTGCAATAAGAAATTTAAACTGCAATTCAAAAACACTGACAAGCATTAAGCAAGATACCTATTAAATAATGCTGTCTTTCTTCTTTGAAAAGTCAAACATATTGCATAAGGTCTATTAAAGTATTGCAGGGTTATAAACTGAATGATTTTTCACTACTCTAAACAGAATAGATTCCCAAGGACCGCTCGTCAACTTGCATTGACTTTGAAAAATTATATTCTAGCACTGAAATCGAAACACAGATTGTGGAAACTGGTGATCTAGTGCTTTCTGAAAGTCATTTCTTCAGAGTAAGCTAATATAAAACCAGCACGTGTAAGGATCAAAATAGAAGCTGCTAAGGTGATTTACCCATAATTTCTTACTATTTATAGTTTAAAAATATAGTAATAAACTTATTTAGCACAAGTAAACAATAGATTATACTATTGTATTTTGAATGTGGTATTCCATGTAAAATATTATTCTTTCGATAAGAAGAGATATTGGAACCCAAGAAAACTAAAGGACATTTCCTCAACACATGTAGCTTCCAAGTTGTTTGGCTGAAAAATTCAGTATGGTCGAATAGAATAATAAAAATGAGTGATCAAACTTTGCATCAAGAACAAATCTGTTACATTTAATATTTTTGCCAAAGGCCACGTTGCTCAAAAATGTTGCTAATAGTCGCATAATTGTACCATCTCTCACCCAATTTTGCAAAAATGACAGTATATATAAAGTGTCATGTGCCTGCATATTTGACTTACTGATATATATATATATATTGCCAATTTACGCAACATTTTAGAGAGAAAAAAGACTAATAAAGTGATAATGTACAATAGAAAGCTACAGAATAAAATAAGTTTTTATACTCTTTTTTTTACATTTATTTCAAAGGTAACATTATTTATATATTTAAAGACTAAAATTCTTTCTTAAGCTGTATAGTGAAATCGACTAGGAGATCACAATTGGTAATGGAGGGTGTAGTAAGCCAGAGAAGTAAATTCTGTTGAAATTGCCATTTGTTGATCCAATTGAAGTACATGGAAGCTATTATGATTTGGCAGTCTCCTCCATTTTCATTTTCTGTTTTCCATCCAGTCGTACAGACAAAGATTGGCTACATTTGTTTCAATGTCTGAGGTACTTAATACACATACCTTTATAATAACATAATATCCTCTCAAAAATAAGCATGCATTTACACATTGGAATGACACAGAGGCTAGAGGGAGGTGCTGAATGGTCAGTTCTTGTGCCTGGATACTATTGTTATTGTCATACAGTACTTTATAAAGCTTTCAATGCTGAATTTATTTATTAATGAAGCATGGATCATTACCTACCATCTGTTTTGTGTTAGCAGTGGGCTGTTTCAGATTATGGTAATGTGTTTCTGATTTGAGGTGTGTTGAAAGCCAGAACAAGAAATCTCATGTGCAGTCCTCTTTGAGGCCTGCTGTTTTCAGTTCCTCTTCACAGAATGGGCTTTCATTTGATTTGTTATGGGAATTTTTTTTCTGTTGCCAAAACAGCTGCACGCCTGGAAGGAAATAAGACACAGGGCCACATCAAACTTGTTAGCTTGTAAAAGAAACACAATGTTCCAGGAACAAAAAGGGGTAGATAGAGAAATGAAAAAGGGTATAAAGCCTACATAGGGCATTTGTTTGTCTTTTATGTGAAGTGTACATCATGAAAATGTTGCTATTCTATGTGGCTTCCATTGTTAAGATCTTAATTGCATAGACTCGATAAACAAAAAAGTGTACAGGTTCGGTAATGCATTTCCATTCAGCGCAACCTATTTAAGTAAAAACCATTACAATAGAATGTGCTCAAAGTAACCCTGTGTTGGTTTGTTTGGTATACCATACACTAATAGACTATGCAAACCACAACATTAATGTATTACACATTTCAGTGCTAACCAAGTACTTGTCGGTGAGAAAAAAAAACATAAAAAGTATAGTACATTTTTGGACCTGTTTAGCAGAGGTAAATAATCTATATTGCAATTTACCAGTTACCCCGATGGAGCATGTAATGCTGCTTTTTCCTAATCTTAGGAAATGTTATAACTTTTTTGGAAAGATAAGATGTTAAAGAAAATGAACTGGACAAGTCTGCTTTTTTGCAGAATTTTTTTACCCTTGATTACATGGGCTATACATGAACATATATAAATGAATATTTGTTAAAAAATAAAATGTGACATTGAAAGCAATCTCTTATTGATAATGTCTCAAGGTGTTTTACACCTATTCTTGTATATGCATCATCAAAAATGCACATCATGTATAATCAATGTTTAACTGTTTTCTTTTTTTCCCCTCAATAACATTCCTTGAATTGGCTTACACGACTGTGGTTAAACATCTGACTCAAATTCAAATACTTTCTATATTTGACGCAGGTTCAATTTGCTCTAGTAGACTCTGCTACTTGACACAATTCTCATGGGTCTGATACTTGATCTGTTGATGTTTTTCTGCTTTCAGTAAATCAGTGCAATTTAGTTTGAACAACTTGTTTTCTCTTCCACAGTAATATATAATGTTAGCAACAGTAAACTTATTTCCACTTTGACAATCTGTTGGCAATTATTTAGGAAACATTTAAGCATTCTGAACAACAAAGTGGGTTGTTTGAAGACTTTTTACAACATGTAAAGATTAATGTAACTAAATAATATTATCAGAGGAATGGAACAACTTTTGCTCTTGTCTTTGCCGACTTTGTACTGAACAAATAGTTGAATTGCTCTGTCGACAGGAGACTTAAATGTTCAGTGTCTTTTTAATAGTCATTTGGATATGCAAAAATAAAAACATCATATGGTATTAATAGCAATTTGAATAATGCATTAATATTTCGGCTTACTTCGGCCACTTACAGTACCTGTCTATTATTTCCTGGTTGTTATTTACAGATAATTTTCTTTATAATGTACTGTACTGTGTTGTGCTTTGAAAGAAAGGATACTAATATTTCCCTTTTGATTTTACAGTAGGTCTTGATTACTTTAACAAGTACTGGGATTCCATCCTAGTTTTCTATTTATGTGCCATGTAAATTGTGTATGACATTAACCCTTTAATGAATTTCTTTATTTTCTGTCCATTAGCTGACTAAAGATCTCACCTAAAAAGGAAAAGATTGTTTCATAATTACTTTTTTCTGAATTTTTCCTCTCATTTGATGGACACATACTTGAAAGAGGGTATTTGGAAACAATGACCTCTTGACTGGCCGTCAAACTATCATGTGGGTAAAATATATGTGATATTACAGTAGAGGTGAAAAAGAATTATGACAAGAATAAGTTCTAACAATTGAAATTTATAGTACAGATGTAGCAAGACTTTCTGTCCTTTTGGCCATTAAACAAAATGCGGAAAAAATGGGGCCCTATCACGACCCCTCTGTGGTCACAAGAACAGCAAGTTTTGTGGCCCGGAAGGATTACCTGTGGGGTCCATGCTTTGAATTGGAACCGACAACATTAATCCTTCGCTTGAAATGGACTATCTGCAGGGAGAGAATACTGGTCATCACCTATAGATGAGCTTTGCAGCCATATCTCCATCTCTCCATCTGCCACCATTTCTGCCATCATTTCCTTCTCCCTGAATGATCTATATGCCTTTATGTGGGTTTCTACATCATGAGGGGAGGCTATATAATCATATCAAGGGGCCTGGACAGTGTTACCTGTCCTGTTCATCCCCTTGATGATGTAGATGACCAAATATGGCCATATAGCCTCCCCCTCATGATGTAGAGTCATATAAGGGCATCTTCATCATGTAGGGGAAGGAAATACAGCCGTGCATCTTACCTTCAGCTGGGACATGGCTGCAGATAAAGAGATGGAGATCCAGACAGCTGTGCAACTCATCTAAATTGTTAGTACAAGCATTATCTCCCTGCAGATAACCCAAAAGGATTAACACTGCGGGTCCTGTTCAAAAGCATGGACCCTGCAGAGTTAATCTTCCTGGACAGTTTACTATTCTCAGGCTGCAAGAGCTATAGTCTCAGCGAAGTCACACTGTAAAACTTAAAATCATATCCCCAAGGATAGCAAGTCTTGCTACATCTGTACTTGTGTACTGTAGTAGGAGAGGACATACGGCTAGGTCCCCAGTGCAGCCGGCAGTGCGCGCGACTGTGCATATGCCTTCCACCAGCTCATTGCCTCTTCCTGGCTGTCCCCGGTCCCTCTGCGCTCCAAGGCTCACTGCATGCTGTGACGCGTCAGCCAGCAGTGGTTACAACAGGTTTGTAATCCTGTGCTGTGACGCATCACGTGGTGCACCAGGGAGCCAATCACAGACTGGTTCCCATCAACCAATGATATGCCAGCTAGTGCTAGCCAATGGGAGCAAAGAAACAGGTCAGTGCTTGGTTTGCGGGGCTTCCTGGAACCAGTCTGGCTGCCCCACCCCCTAGTAGGGTGGTATAGGGGCTGTTCTACCCCCTCTCTCCCACGTATAGGGGCTGCTCTCCCCAGAGGGAAAGTATAGGGCATGCTCTCTTTGCTCTTGGCTGGAGATGGCTGTTTGCACACAGATGTGAGCTGCACTGGCTGCTTTGTGTCTGGTTGCTATTCTTGGTTCTCAGAGGTAAACAGCCATGACTCGGTTAATAGGAGCTGCCATGGTAACCGCCTCGCTGCCAGCATCGGGTGTCATGTTAGGATCATGTTATGGTCACTTTGTATTAAATACTGACCCCCCCCCCTGGAATCCTAGACCAGCGCAATGTGTGATCGGTGCGTCCTTTGGCAGGGAGCGCAACTCCGCTTCCACCTGCCAGACTAGAAGCCTCTGCCAATATCTGCAGGTGTCCAATGAACACTGCTGGTAACGGGGGAGGCAGGGGGAGTAAAGCGGTCTGAAAGCACAGTATGCCCTACTGCTGCGACACACTTTATTCGAGCAAATACCCAGTATGTACCTGGCAGATACCTGGAATGCGCCGCTCCTCACCTCTGACAAGCCCCGTTGCATTTGCCTTCCCAGCCTGGGTTCATGCCTGGCTGATGGGCGGCTGATCTGTTAAATGATAATGATTAGGACTTAATAGGCTGCAATGCTTCGCGTGTCTACCAGATGGCATAAATTCATGAATTGTAATGCAGTATATATATATATACTGTGCAGTATTGCAGCCAGCAGGAATA
The DNA here is from genome assembly GCF_040206685.1 of Ascaphus truei. Lineage (NCBI taxonomy): Eukaryota > Metazoa > Chordata > Amphibia > Anura > Ascaphidae > Ascaphus > Ascaphus truei. The sequence goes on from NC_134483.1 coordinate 177,907,204, forward strand.
AAATGCTTCAATCCCTGCCTGGAAAATAACTCAATGCTCTCGGGCAGAAAACAGTCACAAACCTCAATACACCCGGGTATACCCGAATTCGTGGGACTAGCCGAGCTCGAATAAAGTGTGTCGCCAGTGTATGTCTCCCAGCAATGATGGCCCGCCCCCCTCCGTCATGGCCACGCCCACCCAACCCATCATGGCCATGCCCCCCACGCCGAAAAAAGCTCCCTTCAAACAGCAGATCGTGGTGAAGTGCCGTGCGCGCACCGCCAGGAAGCAAGGTGGGCGCGCCGGCGCATGCAGCTGGGCCCTAGCCTAAGACTTGTATATGACCGATGGCAATTATTCTTGAAATCTGTCTTTTTTCCTTTGCAAAAAATTTCATTTACGTATATGGTGGTGATATAAAGAATAAAAGGTAAATTAAGAGTGCATATATGTTACGATTTCCGTTTTCTCTCATGATGTTTCTCATGATCAAATCCTTGTTATTAACTAAAATATATTTAGTTTCTATATATACTCTGATATTATAGTCTGTGAGATTTTATTAATGTGCAAGCAAAGGTATAAACAAGGCGCTATGTCCTAAATATATCAAGTAACAAAATGGGATTATTAAAGTGCAATATAATGACTCACAAGTGATAAAACCAATAAATCAAATGTAAGACCCCCCTGATACAACCCTCAAGTGGGGTTGTTTTCACTCTTCCCCAAATTGTAGAACGTGTATCACACGATCCAGGGGGAGCATAGGGGAAAAAACATAAAAATACTCTAAGTGCAGTGGTATATACAGTGCTAGGAATAAATCCTATTCAACTTGGCTCCTGTGTTATTCCTACTCACAAGAAGTTAGAAGTTTTCGGGCATTAGAGATCAAATAGGCAGATGAGAAGAGATCACTGGTCACCGTCACTCAGGGGATATACCTCAGCGAGAGAGGGAGAAGAACACACATAGCACAGATCTGGCGGCAATAACCTTTTATCAAAAACTAATAAAAATGAACACTTACAGTGTTTCAAAATTAAAACAGCATTTCTAGCTTAAAAGCTAAGCGACACGGCCTGGATAGAAACCCACGCCGTCTCTCACCACACCATCTCCTCTGGAGCTCCGATCGGATCACCACCTCCGTATGCGGGCGGCACTGCGGCACTTCCGGTCGCGGGACGATGTCATCATTTCCGGTCGCGGCGTTACAACAGATCGTAGGTGTATGCGTGGAGTACAGGGGCGCCTTCTTCCACAGCAGCATCACGTTGTGGATGGTACAGCTCTACGCGTTTCGCCTGTCTGTTGAATCGGCTTCCTCAGGAGTGTACTTGTCCCTATCAAATCTCTAGTATATATACTGCATCAATTGAACAATCATGTAATTAAACAATTACCATAAAATGCCTAATCTGAATGATGGGGGATTGGATATGTAAATTCAAAGGGGAATACCCTAGTATGGGAGACATATGTTGCAAATGGACATAGTATAAAACCAATTAGTAAAGGGCAATGCATCATCATTAACATAGAGAAATAATACATCACCGCTAATAGAGCAAAGAACAGAGACAACAAAAGATATTCATAATTACTAATGGCCACACAATTTCTGGGATTTATACTAGGATGAAAAATCAAATGCGATGGTATTATCAAGAAGGCTAAAGAAACATTCATATTATAGGTGTTAAACACATAATTAGTTAATACCATATTGTGCCTTTAAACCTCCTCATAAATAAACACCATGATGTGGAATTTCAAATAGGGGGTGTCAATAAATGATAACTATATTTACACTGACATCATATATATTCGAGAACACTCTAGATAGCAACATACAAAAGGGTAATTCATTGGGAATTAAACTCACAATATATCAATGGAAGACAAAAAAAGGAGAGAGAGGCAGATATTAGTGACTTCACAAAAAAGGGATAATATCAATTTCCATGTTTAATCCCCTTGGAGACAATGTTCTCATTTTGTGTATCCAAAATTTTTCTCTCTTTCTTAACTCAACATTTCTGTCCCCCCCCTCTCCAATGTTGCAGAACGTGTTCTATTGCAATAAAGGTCAGGCCAGCACTATTTCCCTGATGGAATTTGGCAAAATGATCAGACACACAGTGTGTTTCTAATTTCCTTTTAATGCTGCTTAGATGCTCCAAAATTCTTGTACGAATAGGTCTTTCTGTTTTTCCAATGTACTGCATCTTGCAGGGGCACTCTAAGAGGTATATGACGTGATCAGTTCTGCAAGTCATACAGGAATCTATAAGGAATTTTTCCCCGTAACATTTGAGATAAATTCTGTATTGCTGGTGGACCTAAATTGACAAGTTCTACACGTTCTGCATCCATAAAAACCTTTACTGATCTGCAGCCAACTATTTCCCCCTGATTTTGTAGTTCTAAGTGCACTTAGTGCTAAATGATTTTTTAAGTTGGCTGCTTTCCTGAATATTATATTCGGTTTATCAGGAATACTTGTTCCCAAAATGGGGTCGTTTTTCAAAATATCCCAATGTTTATTGATAATGGTTTTAATTTCTCCTGCTTCCCTATTGTAGTTGGTTAGAAAAGCATAATCAAATCTACCTTCTCTAGTATTGGTTTTGATCTTAGGTTTTAAAAGATCTAATCTATTTATTCCATCCACCTTTTGCATTGCTTTATCTAACATGTTCTCATTATAGTTTTTTCAATAAATCTTTGTTTTAACATATTTGCTTGTGATTTAAAAGACTCATTTTCGCTACAATTCCTCCGGAAACAGGAGAATTGTCCAGCTGGCACGTTATCCATCCATTTGGGCAGGTGGCCGCTGGACCTGAGAATATAATTGTTCTTATCTGTATCTTTGAAATATGTTTCTGTTTTAATTCTCCCATTCTCCACATAAATGGTTAAATCAAGAAAATGGACCCGATCCTGACCAAGTACACTGGTGAACTTGAGGTTACTGTCATTGTCGTTCAGTGTATTTAAAAAACCTTCCAGTGACTCAATATTCCCTTTCCAAATCAGGAACGCGTCATCTATGGAACGGCGCCAGAGGACTAGGTTCGCCCCCGGTCCCTCATTTGACCAGATCTTCAAGTCTTCCCAAACTGCCATAAACAAGTTTGCATAACTAGGGGCGAACCTAGAACTCATTGCCGTTCCACATTTCTGTAAATAATAATCATCCCCGTACCAAAAGAAATTGTGCTCCAAAATGAATCTGATACTGTCTACAAGAAATTTTGCTTGAATGTCAGGAAGATCTTTGTCTTTTTGTAAAATCTTAAGTATCGCTTCACACCCCTTTGTGTGTTGAATGGATGTATAAAGAGAGGTTACATCGCAAGTTGCCATCAGATAATTTCCCTCCCATTTGATTTCTTCCAATGTGTTTAAAATATCAGCTGTGTCACGTAAATACGCTCTTTGTTGTGTTACATATTTCTGTAGGAATTTATCGATATACAACGAAAGGTTGGCCGTCAGTGAGTCAATCCCCGAGACAATTGGTCTACCTGGGGGATTGACTACACTCTGATGCACCTTGGGTAGATGATAAAACACAGGTAGCCTTGACTTGTCATTGTATAGGAATTTATATTCATCCTCATCTAGGATTCCCAAATCTTTACCTTCATCAGGTGTTTTTCAATTCTCCCGTGAAGGCTTTCAATGGGTTTGTACTAAGTTTGAGATATGTGTCTTGGTCATTAAGTAATCTATATGATTCTCTGTCATAGTCCACTTTATTCATGAGGACTACCCCTCCCCCTTATCAGCTTGTTTTATTACCAGGAGGTTTTTTTTCCAGATGATTAACAATGATTTTGAGAACCTTATGTCGAATAAAACCAAAATAAAACATAATTTATCTAAAGAGGAAAATATGGCTTTAAAGGAACTTATGGATAATAAGGACCTGGTAATAAAACAAGCTGATAAGGGGGAGGGGTAGTCCTCATGAATAAAGTGGACTATGACAGAGAATCATATAGATTACTTAATGACCAAGACACATATCTCAAACTTGTTACAAACCCATTGAAAGCCTTCACGGGAGAATTGAAAAATCTACTTGATGAAGGTAAAGATTTGGGAATCCTCGATGAGGATGAATATAAATTCCTATACAATGACAAGTCAAGGCTACCTGTGCTTTATCATCTACCCAAGGTGCATCAGAGTGTAGTCAATCCCCCAGGTAGACCAATTGTCTCGGGGAATGACTCACTGACGGCCAACCTTTTGTTGTATATCGATAAATTCCTACAGAAATATGTAACACAACAAAGAGCGTATTTACGTGACACAGCTGATATTTTAAACACATTGGAAGAAATCAAATGGGAGGGAAATTATCTGATGGAAACCTGCAATGTAACCTCTCTTTATACATCCATTAAACACACAAAGGGGTGTGAAGCGATACTTAAGATTTTACAAAAAGACAAAAATCTTCCTGACATTCAAGCAAAATTTATTGTAGACAGTATCAGATTCGTTTTGGAGCACAATTTCTTTTGGTACGGGGATAATTATTATTTACAGAAATGTGGAATGGCAATGGGTACAAGGTTCGCCCCTAGTTATGCAAACTTGTTTATGGCAGTTTGGGAAGACTTGAAGATCTGGTCCAATGAGGGACCGGGGGCGAACCTAGTCCTCTGGCGCCGTTTCATAGATGACGCGTTCCTGATTTGGAAAGGGAATATTGAGTCACTGGAAGGTTTATTAATTACACTGAACGACAATGACAGTAACCTCAAGTTCACCAGTGTGTAGAATGGGAGAATTAAAACAGAAACATATTTCAAAGATACAGATAAGAACAATTATATTCTCAGGTCCAGCGGCCACCTGCCCAAATGGATGGATAACGTGCCAGCTGGACAATTCTCCCGTTTCCGGAGGAATTGTAGCGAAAATAAGTCTTTTAAATCACAAGCGAATATGTTAAAACAAAGATTTATTGAAAAAAACTATAATGAGAACATGTTAGATAAAGCAATGCAAAAGGTGGATGGAATAATAGATTAGATCTTTTAAAACCTAAGATCAAAACCAATACTAGAGAAGGTAGATTTGATTATGCTTTTCTAACCAACTACAATAGGGAAGCAGGAGAAATAAAAACCATTATCAATAAACAGTGGGATATTTTGGAAAAACGATCCCATTTTGGGAATAAGTATTCCTGATAAACCGAATATAATATTCAGGAAAGCAGCCAACTTAAGACATCATTTAGCACCAAGTGCACTTAGAACTACAAAATCAGGGGGAAATAGTTGGCTGCAGACCAGTAAAGGTTTTTATGGATGCAGAACGTGTAGAACTTGTCAATTTAGGTCCACCAGCAATACAGAATTTATCTCAAATGTTACGGGGAAAAATTCCTTATAGATTCCTGTATGACTTGCAGAACTGATCACGTCATATACCTCTTAGAGTGTCCCTGCAAGATGCAGTACATTGGAAAAACAGAAAGACCTATTCGTACAAGAATTTTGGAGCATCTAAGCAGCATTAAAAGGAAATTAGAAAGACACAGTGTGTCTAATCATTTTGCCAAATTACATCAGGGAGATAGTGCTGGCCTGACCTTTATTGCAATAGAACACATTCTGCAACATTGGAGAGGGGGGGACAGAAATGCGGAGTTAAGAAAGAGAGAAACATTTTGGATACACAAAATGAGAACATTGTCTCCAAGGGGATTAAACATGGAAATTGATATTATCCCTTTTTTGTGAAGTCACTAATATCTGCCTCTCTCTCCTTTTCTTGTCTCCCTTTGATATATTGTGAGTTTAATTCCCAATGAATGACCCTTTTTTATATTGCTATGTAGAGTGTTCTCGAATATATATGATGTCAGTGTAAATATAGTTATCATTTATTGACACCCTCTATTTGAAATTCCACATTATGGTGTTTATTTATGAGGAGGTTTAAAAGCACAATATGGTATTAACTAATTATGTGTTTAACACCTATAATATGAATGCTTCTTTAGCCATCTTGATAATACCATCACATTTGATTTTTCATCCTAGTATAAATCCCAGAAATTGTGTAGCCATTAGTAATTATGAATATCTTTTGTTGTCTCTATTCTTTGCTCTATTAGCGGTGATGTATTATTTCTCTATGTTAATGATGATGCATTGCCCTTTACTAATTGGTTTTATACTATGTCCATTTGCAACATATGTCTCCCCTACTAGGGTATTCCCCTTTGAATTTACATATCCAATCCCCCATCATTCAGATTAGGCATTTTATGGTAATTGTTTAATACTAGACATTTGATAGGGACAGGTACACTCCTGAGGAAGCTGATTCAACAGACAGGCGAAACGCGTAGAGCTGTACCATCCACAATGTGACGCTGCTGTGGAAGAAGGCGCCCCTGTACTCCACGCATACACCTACGATCTGCTGTACCGCCACGACCGGAAGTGACGACATCGTCCCGCGACCGGAAGTGATGCAGTGCCGCCCGCATACGGAGGTGGTGATCCGATCGGAGCTCCAGAGGGAGATGGTGTGGTGAGAGACGGCGTGGATTTCTATCCAAGCCGCGTCGCTTAGCTTTTAAGCTAGAAAAGTTGTTTTAATTTTGAAACACTGTAAGTGTTCATTTTTATTCGTTTTTGATAAAAGGTTATTGCCGCCAGATTTGTGCTATGTGTGTTCTTCTCCCTCTCTCGCTGAGGTATATCCCCTGAGTGACGGTGACCAGTGATCTCTTCTCATCTGCCTATTTGATCTCTAATGCCCGAAAACTTCTAACTTCTTGTGAGTAGGAATAACACAGGAGCCAAGTTGAATAGGATTTATTCCTAGCACTGTATATACCACTGCACTTAGAGCATTTTTATGTTTTTTCCCCTATGCTCCCCCTGGATCGTGTGATACATGTGAGCTTTTATTAGACAACACATACTTTGGGGGTTGTTTGATGTGTGGTCTACATAGTATTTTAAACACAGGCATGTTAATACTGCAGATATATACCAAAATAAGCTGAACAGTTAATAAATGCATTAAACATTTTGTTACTGAAATTTTTTAAGAGAAATGTGTGACATTATTAATGTTCGTGCATTGTGCACAATGGTCACATTTGTCATTTACTTTAAAGGGATTGCCTAACCATGTAACATTTCTGAGAACAGGTACTGCTGTGAATGTAAGAATATTACGTACATTATTTAATTTTCTTTTAATGAAACAGGAGGATTTTTAACTAGATTATTCAATATTTTTTTACATTTTTTTACATTTTTTACATTTTTTTACATTTTACATTTCAACAAAAAAAATATTAAGTTTGTATGGTATCATAGTATAAGTTGATATAAAATATATTTCCCGACTATCTAACAAGGTTCTTACCTATGGTATTAATAACTGCATTTCTAGTGCTCTCAAATAGGCAAGATGAATACCATTTACATTTTAATCACTTCAGTGAGTTCTCCAGAGTGTATCTTAAACTGATCATTAGTTTCACATATATTTTTCAATTTACAATATTGACTTTTTGGAATAGATCTCTTTGTAAAGGTAAGGTTGCATAAATCATAAGACAATAAGGAGTTTACTGTCATAGATTTACAAAAAAGGGAGTTGTGTAAAGATATGTCCAGCCAGTATATAGTCAGATCAAAAAAAGGTACTGATCCAATAGCATACAATTAAGTACAGTAACTGTAAGTACTCCAAAATTATTATTTACCCATAAGTGAAAATGTAATAATTGATTTACAATTTCCTTCCTTTTGATCTTTTTAGGATCTCACTATATGCAGGGTTGAAAATATTTACTTAAATAATAATTTTAGAATGGTAAAAAAAATATATATTCAGTACATTTGTGTTTTGTGACTGCAGGGTCTAGTGAGACAATTTTTGTTGCATGAAAGAGTACACTGACTCCAACATTTGTATGGTTTTTCTAAACAGTCTCCTGCTTCTAGTTAGTCTTGTCTTTTTTTTATTTTGCTTCTTCCTGTTATTTTTCAGACTTGAAAACAGATATTAAAATGTATTACTATTATTATTATTTTTATTATTAATAGTTTGCAACTTACATTATAATTTTGATATGTTTGCATCAATTTTATATTCTTCCCGTAACTAAATACTAAAATCCAAAACCAAAACTTTTTGAAAAGTTTTTGTGAAAATCACATCAATAATATGAAAAGTGTTTAGAACTAAATCCAAAAACAAAACATGGGCTCTAGTTTAAAATATTAGTCCATGATATAGAAAGTGCATTTTGTGTTAAAATACAGCTGAATAGACTATCTGTAGACTTTTTAGAGTGCTCTTTGTAGTATTTATATTTTAAAATGTTGACATATTGATACAATTTAAAACTTACTGTATGTTAATCATAATCATGGTGTTTTATCGGCTGAAGTATGGTGCTCTTGACGCCACAGGCCTGGTATAACAAAGGGCTCTTAATGTACCCTTTTGGGATTACAAGCCATGTAAAGCATTTAAATTAGTAATTGAAAATCTAATAATTGCCATGTAAGATCCTAAACAGGTATCGTGTTTGACTAAATCTTCAATAATAGGTCAGTGTAAGGCTTCAAGTATTGTGGATAGCTTCTTTCATTATTGTTTTTGCTGGGGATATTCAGATGATGTGAGTTCAAGAAAAAGTCAGACTGTAAAATGTTATTTATTTTCTTTGTATTGATATTGTGCCCTAGATATATTGCTCCAAATGTAATATATTTCTTATACAATGACTACATAAGTCCTTACATCTACATTTCCTTTGTGCCATGGGGAGTTTTGAAATCATAAACAGATGTTGTTTCTTAGAAAAAAGGCAAAATGAAGATACATGCAGGATAAATAGTCTATGAACTTTTCCTTCAAGCATTGTTCATGTTGTGTTATGAAGCTATCCCACTTCAGGCTTCAATATCACAGTAGGCATTGTTATAGTCAAAAAGAAACAAAATACAAGGAATTTTTTTTAAAGTAAATTAAGGGTTTAAAGATAACATATTTTATTTTGATAAAGGAGCGCCTTAGTGGCAAGAGACACCAACATGAAAGAATATTTTGACATATTTGGTAATATCTTGTTTTATCCAAAGTATTGCTGGTATTGTAGGATGTACAGTAGAGCAATTCAAGTTGTGTGAGTTTTTCTAATTTGTACTCAATTATTTCATTATTCAATCAGTTCTTTGTCCCATAGGAAAGGCCTCAGTCATAAACATTTGAAAACTATAAAATACCTGTTCATATGTCCTAATCCAAGACCAAATATATAAGCACATATACTGTATTATAGAAATAAAGAAAATGACTAAATCCTGGAAGTAAAATCTTACTGTATGTACAGTAAGTAAGAAAACCAGCAAATACCTACAAGCTATTAACAACATGTGCCTGATACAGAGTAAACATACAGTATAACTATTTAAAAAGACCACCAGCTATATGGCACAAAAATATTTATTCTTCAATGAGAAATTGTCACAGATTTGTTTTCACAGTTATGCTACATGTTACATAGATCCCAAGTGTTGTTATTAGAGAAGTGCCTGGGTTCAAAAAACTTTAGCAAAATTAAAAGTGATAATGTTAAATCCCCCCAACGTATGTACAGAGTGCAGTAATGATAAAGAACAGACATTGAATGGGTCATAAGATGAGTTGTTTTCCACTGCCAGAAGGTGAGAGAGAGGGAGAGAGAGAGAGAGACAGAGAGACAGAGACGCCTATTCTAGTAGGTTTAATAACCAACTCATACAGCTTTTTTGGCACTTCCCATACGATTTGGCAGATTTGCTATTCAGAAAGCTTCATTAACCTGCCAAACTCGTACAGGAAGTGCATTTTCGCGAGTGATCTCGCTCTTGCCCAAACACACCGAGCGGGAGCTTAAAAAAGCAAAATAACGTAAATTTGATAAGATCACGCTTTTCTAGTAGCCTTCATAAATTAATCAGGGCTCTAAAATAGTGAGCTTATCACAGATATCATCTCGCCATCCCATGGGTGGAAAAAAGGCATTTGCGAGTAGATAAAAATCTATTTTTCCTGCATCGGATTGATGCCGGGAGTCTCCAGAGCTGATACACATTAATACCAAATCCAGAGACCCCGGTTTCCATCCAATGCAATAGAAATAAATTTCCTGGGAGCTTCAATACCTAAAAGCTAAAAGCTAAGGCAATGAAGGGGTTAAATACTAGTGCAAGTTTATTATGGGTAGCAAGGGTGGGTGAAGGTGATATTTGGCCTATGGTTGGTTTTTAGGCCTTGCGAGAGAGTAGCGGGAGGAGTTAACCCTTCAATACCTTAGTGGTTACTACCGCTATGGTAGTGAAGGGGTAAACCCCTTCTGCTACCCAACCGGTAGGCATAAACACCCACCATGGGCCAAATACAACCTTCACCCACCCCTGCTACCCACAATAAATATTCAAACACAAAACTAGCCTATACACCCATTCATTGCCAGTGTGGTTATCTATGACCTTAATTGGAGAAAAGATAACCCCAATGGAAATGAATGGGCACCCCCTCTACCCCCCAAAAAACCCCATCCCCCTGAACACATACAGTATGGTAATGGCAAGATTACTATTATCCAGATCTGGATAATAGCTCATTTGCTCATTAAAAATAAAACATTATCCCGCTAGAATAAAGTAAATAAAAGTTCTACTTACCCCTGCCAGGATGAAGGCCCTCCACATCACCATCCTCTGTGTCCATGTCCTCTGTGGGCAGCAACAGTACAATAAAAAACAAACTAATGGCCACTAACCCCTTAATCACTGTAGCAGTTAATAACCTCTTTAGCAATAAAAAGGTTAACCCTCATCTCCCGCTACCTACCGGGAGGCCAAACCACCCTCCCCGGGGCAACTACCAACACCCTCTACCCATTGATTGGCACAGTGGTACATCATGCCCATATAATATGGGCATGATTTGCCACTATGGCAGTCAATTGACTACCTAAAAAAATAACCAATCACAAAAAAAACACAATAACAAAAATCACTCACCAAGAAATACACAATAGCAAAAATCAAGAATAAAAAACCCACAAGAATCAAGAATCAAAAAACCACAATTAAAAGCCTCAAGATTAAAAAAACCACAATAACAAGAATCAAAAATAAAAAAACACAATAACAAGAATCAAGATGGAAAAAAACCCACAATAACATGAATAAAAAAAAAACACAATATCAAAAATCAAGATTAAAAAAATACAATTAAAAATCAAGCTTCAAAAAAATGCAATGCAAAAAACTACTATCAATGTTTTTCTTACTTTTGAAGTCTTCACCCTCCGATTCCAAATCCTTCAGAACAGCAGGAACCTCTTGACCCTTAACGCAATGATCCTCAACAGCAGGTAAGTCCTTCTTCTTTATCTTCATCTTTTTCTTTATCTTCATCTGTATCTTCATCTGTCCATTGTAATCCATAGGCGGATGTTGTCCCGTCAGCTTCTTACTTCAAATGAGACGGGACAGGCCTTATATAAAACTTTTGATGTAACATTTCAGTGTCACGATGAACGGAGCGCACAAGCCAAATGGAGCAGGAAGGACCCAAAGTCAAAAATTAATAAAAGGGCACTTTAATGTGTCATGAGACCCATCCAACGCGTTTCGAACATCACAGCGTTCTTTATCAAGGATAATAAGAAGAAGAATTTTTTCAGGATAATTTGCGGCATCCACATGATGATAGAATACATTAAGAAATTCTATATTAACAACTTTATAAATTGTAAAAGCCAGTTTGTTGTATATCTTATAACATGTGGATGCGGCAAAAGATACGTGGGGAGAACGATCAGAGCTCTTAAGGTCAGGATATTAGAGCATTTAAGACTTATAAGATTGCATGATACTAATCATCCTGTTTCTAAACACTTCTCCAAATGTGGTCAGGGGGGTATCAGGAATTTTTCATTCCTGGGCATTGAATTAATTAATAATAGACCTAGAGGAGGTGACCGTATCAATTTATTGAATCGTAGGGAAGCGTACTGGATATTTATTCTTCAAACTTGCTTCCCTATGGGTTTAAATATTGATTGGCAACTGGCCCATTTTCTGTAGACACATTTATTATACAATCATATATTATCTATTTTTTCAATTATTAATAACTCCTTTAAACATTTTTTTTCTAAAAATTCTTTCTACAATTTTTTCCAACATTTTCTTAATAATTTGCCTGCTGCCCCTCTTATATATATATATTCAGTGGTTGATAAATCACCAAAAAATCTACTCGCCACACAAAAAAATCTACTTTCCACCTAGTACCAAACGTGTGCTGCTTGGGCCAATATTTACTCGCCCGGGGGTTAAATCCACTTGCCCGGGGCGAGCAAATGTATAGGTTTGTCGAACACTGTATATATATATATATATATATATATATATTGCTTTTATTTTGTATTTTTTTGTGTTTATCATAACATATGTTCTTATTCTCAGTTATTACATTTATTCTTAATGCTTATTCCCTTGTTATTATATGTCAAGTTAGTATTATTTTTTGTTCTTTATTATATATATATTTCTTTGTTTTTAAGTTTTATTTTCAAATATTATCATTTTAATGTAATCCTGTGGCTATATGCATTTTTTTAGTGTTATTTATGCTTTTTTCTTATTATTTTGTTGGGGATATAGAAGTTCTTTGGTTCTTATCTTTGCTATTGTGGTTTGGTGATCCTTTTTGTTCTATTGTAGTTGCCGTATGCATTTGCCCTTACTTGTTTGGCTTCCTTCTGCCTGTATTGACAATTTTGCCCTTAGACGGCTCTGTGTCGTTCTGCGCATGCGCAATGATGCGCATTGCGTCATGACGTCATCGCGATCCCGTTTTTGGCGCAAATTGCTTACAGGTAAGAGGGTATTTAATGGGTGGTGTTACACGGTATTATTATCCTTGATAAAGAACGCTGTGACGTTCGAAACGCGTTGGATGGGTCTCTTGACACATTAAAGTGCACTTTTATTCATTTTTGACTTTGGGTCCTTCCTGCTCCATTTGGCTTGTGCGCTCCGTTCATCGTTTCACTTCTGGTTAATATCATCATTGGAAGCAGCACAGCCTGTCAACCACACCAAGGATATGTGAGTACTTGCTATTATTCAGGGGAACCTGCCAATGAGACTGATTATGGGTGGGCTTGTACCACCTACCACCTGTCTTCAGGAGGATAGTACCCATTTGGTTATTATATATTACCATCAAAATCATTACTCATTACAAATACCTTTGGAGGAAGTGGTTTTGGCTATACTACATTTTGTCTTTCCTGGCATTGGAGCACTTTTGCCAATTTTTCTAACATTTGAGTGTCAGGTGGTACAACTCCAATCTGATTGTTTTAAGTACCATGTGATGGCAGTCATTTAAAAAAAAAGGATATGACATCCATTTAAGATGATGTGACATCCTTTAAAAAAATAGATGTTGTCACATGGTACTTCAAACAATCAGATTGGGAGTGTACCATGTGATATCTCACAATCTGATTGGTTCCAGTACCATGTAATGGCACCCATTTTGTTTTAAGTGTGTGACTTACCTCCCCTGGAAGATGAAATCACATCATTAAAAGATGTCTGTAAGATGGTATGTATGTAATTTTCATTTTTCAATTTTTTTAATTGTATTTTTTATGTTATTTTTTTTGCTTGGCCAATGACTGCCAATGTATGTATCCATGTCTGTTTCAGGTACAGATAAAAACAGTGACAGGCAATGCATTTTTAGGCAAATTTTTGTTTTTAATTAATTGTTATGTTTTATATTTGTGTTTCTTGTTTTGAGTTATTTGTTATGTATTTGTAGGGCATGTTTTTATTTAATTTTCAGCTAGTTTAAGCGTTTGATTTCTTTTATTGTTGTGTTGTTTAGGCGTTTCATTTCTTTAATTCTTGTGTTTTTTAGGTGATTGCTTTTTTTATTGTTGTTTTGTTTAGGTGCTGTTGTTTATTTTAGGTTGTCCAATGATTTCTATATTGGCTTATCATGCTCATATTATATGGGCATGATGTACCACTGTGACAATCAATGGGTAGAGGGTGGGTATAGTGGCCCTTGGGTGGGTGGTTAGACCATCCAGGTGGGTAGCATGGGAGGGGGGTTAACCCCTTAATTACTTAAGCGGTTACTAACCACTAAGGTTATTAAGGGGATAGGGGCCATTAGATTGGATTTTTTGTTGTTGTGATTCTGTAAATGGAGTATAAGGAAAGGGAGGAAGATGAGTATGTCCTTCAGCATGGCAGGGGTAAGTAGAAGTTTTATTTACTTTATGCTGGTTGGATAATGTTTTATTTTTAATGGAAAATTGCACTATTATCCAGATCTGTTAACGTATCAAAACATACACATGACTTAATGATAAGTACAATGTTTCACTTTATAACATTCAGTCATGTTGTGGTTATTCTGTTTTGCAAAACGTTTGTTAGGAGATTTTGGAACTAGGTTATACATATCTCAAGGTAGTGAGTGCCTATTATCTTGACAAAGGTTCGCAAGTGGACCAAAATGTAAATCACTGCCAATAAATTCCCTTTTTTTTATTGTAAAGACCACTGGAGTGCCGCTTTATTCTCATTTCGTACATTGGACTTTGGAGGTGTCTATGATTGCACTGATTGTTGTTGCTGGGAAGCTGTGGCAGTTTTTCATATACTGTACCGTGTGTGCACATTTTCTCTGAAACAATATAATTGTTGAAAGATCTAATTGGATGCTCTTGATGGTCTTTATGATATTTAGTATATAAAATAAATATTAAAAAGTGGAATGCATAAAATGAAAAAAGGCTACAATTGGATGTGGAAATACTATTTTGTATGTTCTAGTAATAAAACCCCTAAACTATCCATAATAGATTGCCCATAATAATCCTTATTATTTCAAATATATATAATATACGGTATATATAAGCAATCTGGAATGAATAAAATATTAAATGTTGCAAATATTTATATAAAATGATAATAAATATATGCATGGACATTTAATAATGTATTTGCACATATTACCGAGTACACTACTGAATTCAAAGCTCATGGTGCTAAAGTTTGCAACTCATTAATCTAGTAGGTCTCCCATTTATACAATTTCTTGAATCGGTCACCCCATCTATTGCCTAAATGAACTAAATTATATATTTTTAGTCCACCTGGCTTGGAGTTATTCTATTCTGCAAAATGTTTGGACTCACCATGGATTTCTACTCTCTTCTCTATGTTTCTTTTATACTCCAGAAACCTGACCTTCAATGTTCTTTTGGTTATGCCAATGTATTGCTTATTGCATGGGCATGGGCATGTTAACGAATAGACATGGTTCTGTTACAATTGATTAAGTCTTTGATTCGGTGCGTTTGTCCTGTTACAATACCTAAATGATTGTGTTTTTCAAAATAGGAAAAAGTCATCCATTTTGATTTTGCATACTTGAAGCAACCTGTGGCTTCTGTGTGAGCCAAATGGCAGAGTGTTTAATCACTTTCTGTTTTTAGGACTGTAGGGGCTAAAATATTCTAAAGATTTCTATTTTTTCTAAAAACCAATCTTGAATTAGTTGGTAAAACTTTTCCTAAAATCGCATCATTCTTTTAAATGTCCTAATGTTTATTTAAAACTTTCCTGGTCTGTCTGGAAGCATCACTGTATTGTGTTATCAATGCAGATTCATAGGTATCCTTCTGTACTTCTCTCTCTCTTGTTGCTAAAAGCTCTTCTCTAGTCAAGTTTAAAGTTTCGGTATATGAACTTGTTATCCGTTCATCATTGTAATTTTTGTCAATTAATCTTTTCTTTAACCCTTCTGCCTGTTTTATGAAATCCACAAAATGTAGAAGGTGTGTGGTGCTCCAAAAAACAGCCTATCAATTTAAAAATACACTTGATTGAAGAATCCTGCAAATGTGTACTCCCCAATGGATAAACATGAATTGTATCCCAGATATTCTGAACAATCAAAGCTCCATGATAAACCGACTAGTGGACTAGGGTCCCGTCCACTAGGGTCCCCACAAGCACTGTAGAAAGGGACCTCACAATTAAGTGACCCAACATAATGTATCGGAATGGAGATTTTTCAAGTGAAATATAATAACTCACTCTTAATGGAATGTATGATCCAGATTGTCCAGACTTTATCCACAGCAAGGGGTGTGCTTCCGATTTTTCAGTATGCTGACCAGAAAGACAAATAGGAAAAAGCAGGCACCGGCAGTACAGGAACAAAAAAAATGAGAGAACATCCAAAGAGCGTCTGCCCATTAAAAAGAATTATTTAATGGATTCCAGCAAGAGTAACAGCCACATTATGGGGTACAGAGCCCCCCACCAACGCGTTTCGAGCGTAAGCTCTTTTTCAAGGTGACTTTAAAGTACTCACCTACCCGTTTTTATAGTCCTCTGTAGCGTGCTGCAATTCATCAGCATTCACTTCCTGAAACTTTCAGGAACAGCGTCCGCGTGATGACGTCAGCACGCAACGTGAGGAATACAAAAAAATACAAAAAATGTCAACTTTATTAACAACATGAACAAAAAGACATCTACAATATTAAAAATGCCAATCGGAGTACCAGGCATGTCTTCCGAAAGCAGGAACCTAATCAAACAACAACAAAAACAATACAAAATAAAACGAAATATCATAAAATAAACTATGAGTATTCCTACTAGAAACAAGAAATAACATACCAAACAAATGGATAGACTAGATGGTAAAAATATAGGTGCATGTATAAACTTACATTGTGTATATAGATACACACTATGTATATAGATAAAAATATGCACATAAAACGTCATAATCCATTTGAAAAAAGAGAAAAAAAATAGTATAATGTGATGTACTTGGAAGTGACATTATTAAGCTCAATATAAGGGATAATAAAAAGTAAAATAATCAAAGTATTTTATCTTATTAGATAACATTTGAATGATATTAACTACTCAAAATGTTATTTAAAATAGACCTTAATAAGGGAAAATTGCCCATGATAGAGTAATGAATTAATTCATAAAGGCTAATAACAATAGCAATAACAATGATTTGACTCACAAATGCAAATTTGGTTAATATATACAAGAGTGTATATGAAATGGGGAAAAAAAAGAGAGAAATTACATCCTCCTTTGGTATAAAAAAGGAGAAGAAATATATGCATTCAGACCCCAATTCCACAATATATAAATCAATGTAGAAATGGTGCCAAGTCCCAATCAAAGTTTAAGCCAGAGGGAACCCTTGTTTTTAACGTGAAAATCCAGTACAGATCACGCTTGTCTAGGAGTTCCGCTCTATTGCTACCTCTGACAGGACTTGGCACATGTTCTATCCCCATGTAGTTGAAAGTATCTATGCTACCCATTTTACAATTAGTAAAGTGACATGACATTGGATGAGTAAGGTCTCCTTTTTTGATGAGTCCCATATGTTCCCTGATGCGTAGCTTCAGGGCCCTGGTGGTACGGCCCACATATTGCTTACCACATCCGCAATTCAAAACATAGATTACGAATGCGGTATCACAATTAATGAAGGACGCAACAGGGAACTCACATCCGGTGACAAATGATCTAAACATTGACAAATTTGGGAGCATATATTTGCATGAGATACATTATAAACATTTGAAGCTACCTTTGGGTATCTGTCTAGAATAACCAGTTTTACTTGAAAAGAGACTACGGGAGACCGAGTTTGCAATAGTTCTGGCTCTCTTAAATACAAATTGGGGACCTTCCGTATATACATGTGTTAAAAGAGAATCTCCAGAAAGTATACCCCAATGTTTTTTTATAATATGTTTAATCTGACCAATTTGGGTATTATATTGTGTGATGAATAAAGGTTGATTAATAGCGCTCATATTATGATCAGGAGACCTATTTCTTTGTTTCTGTAGAAGCTCTTGCCTGGTGATTTTATTAACTTCTTCCAAAGAATTCTTTAAATCCGTGGACGAGTAACCTCTGGATTGAAACCTTAAAAGAAGTTCATTTGACTGTTTAACAAAGTCTTCATTACTAGAACAGATACTTTTAAGTCTTATTAATTGTCCCTTGGGTATGTTTTTCAAAAGAGATTTGGGATGACAGCTGTCAGCTCTGAGAAAGGTGTTACGTGAATTTGGTTTTCTGTAAACATCTGAACTAATAATCATATTAATATCAATAAATAATAATAAGTCCAGATAGTGTATGTGATGAAAATTATAAGTGTAAGTGAAGTGTAAATTAAATTTATTATTGTTAAGATAATCAATAAATAATAAAAATGAATTTGTATCTCCGTGCCAAATAAAAATAAGATCATCTATAAAACGTTTATAGAAGGTGATAAAATGTCAAAAGGGGTTTCTATCTCCAAACACGTGGTCCGACTCCCACCAACCTAAAAATAGATTTGCATAGGAGGGGGCGAAACTTGTGCCCATAGTGGTACCATGTGCTTGGAGGTAGAAAACCCCATCAAACATAAAATAATTGTGTGTGAGAAGAAATTGAATACAATCTAAAACAAAAGTGCTCTGAACCAGTGATAAAGTGGAGTGCTCAAGAAAATGTCTGACAGCTGTCATCCCCTGTTGGTGGTCAATGATTGTATATAGGGATGTAATGTCCATTGTAACCCATATACAACCATTCCGCCACTCAACAGTTTCCAATTGTTCCTAGAGCTCACTACTGTCCCGAATGTAAGAGGGAAGTTCTCTCACAAAACTTTGTAAATAATGGTCCATGTATCTGGATACACCATCTTCCAAAGATCCAATACTAGAGACTATTGGCCTCCCAGGTGGGGAGACCAATGTCTTGTGGATCTTTGGGAGATGGTGAAAAATAGGGACTGTGGGGTATGGTTTATACAAAAACTCCAATTCATTATGGTCTAAAACCCCTTGATGTGAACCATCATCCATGAGTGATCTAAGTTGTTTAAGAAATTGTGATGTAGGGTTACCTTTAACTATTAAGTATGAAACCTTGTCATTAAGTTGGCCTAAAGCCTCATCCTTATATTGAGTCCTACTTTGGACTACAACAGCCCCCCCTTTATTAGCCCCCTTGATCACCAGGGAATCATTAGTTTTAAGGGATGACAATGCCTCCATTTCTGATGGTGAGAGATTACGGAATCTGCTTCGCAGGGGCGACACATCAAAAGTGTATCCCCTGGAAAGCAGAGCCAAATCCCTCTCCACGTATTTCTCAAATGTGGTCAGAAAATGTCCCTTCATGTGTGAGGGAAAAAATGTAGATTTATTTCTAAAGCCAGAATTAATCTTCCCCAAAATGTTATTGGGATCTATCTCTTCTATACTCTCATTCTCTTGCAATAGAGAGTTTAAATCATACTGCACCGACACACTTTATTCGAGCAAATACCCGGTATGTACCTGGCAGATACCTGGAATGCGCCACTCCTCACCTCTGACAAGCCCCGTTGCATTTGCCTTCCCAGCCTGGGTTCATGCCTGGCTGATGGGCGGCTGATCTGTTAAATGATAATGATTAGGATTTAATAGGCTGCAATGCTTCGCGTGTCTACCAGATGGCATAAATTCATGAATTGTAATTCAGTATATATATATATACTGTGCAGTATTGCAGCCAGCGGGAATAAAATGCTTCAATCCCTGCTTGGAAAATAACTCAATGCACTCGGGCAGAAAACAGTCACAAACCTCAATACACCCGGGTATACCCGAATTCGTGGGACTAGCCAAGCTCGAATAAAGTGTGTCGCCAGTGTATGCACAACAGTGCTCACTAAATGTGAGTTTAGTGTTGAGATTATTTTCCATATAATCTAACTGATCATCTGAAACAGAATTAGTAATATTTTCATTAATGGGTAGAGATACATCAGAATTCTTACGCTCAAAAAAGCGTTTAAAGGTAAGTTTTCGCACATATTTGTGTAAATCTATTGTAATATCGAATATCTTAATTTTTGATTCTGGTGCAAATTTGAGTCCTTTGTTAAGAACTGAGATCTCTGCTTGAGAAAGTGGAGTGCCTGATATGTTAAGAGTTCTTTTTCCTATTTTGTGGGTTGTTGGGCACTTTTTTTTCTGCTACGTCTTGTTCGTCTGAACCCCTCCGTTTTTTTGACGCTCCAAAGAAGGTTTTATTTTCATACATTCGATCTCTATTAGGTTCTGAATTGAATTGACCGGTACCTCTGGATCCGCCTCTATTCTACTGTCGACGTCCACGTTCTTCACCTTCCCCATATCTGGATGTTTTATTATGCCTTATATTGAGCTTAATAATGTCACTTCCAAGTACATCACATTATAATATTTTTTTTCTCTTTTTTCAAATGGATTATGACGTTTTATGTGCATATTTTTGAACACATCTATATACATAGTGTGTATCTATATACACAATGTAAGTTTATACATGCACCTATATTTTTACCATCTAGTCTATCCATTTGTTTGGTATGTTATTTCTTGTTTTTAGTAGGAATACTCATAGTTTATTTTATGATATTTCGTTTTATTTTGTATTGTTTTTTTTGTTATTTGATTAGGTTCCTGCTTTAGGAAGACATGCCTGGTACTCCGATCGGCATTTTTAATATTGTAGATGTCTTTTTGTTCATGTTGTTAATAAAGTTGACAGTTTTTGTATTTTTTTGTATTCCTCACGTTGCGTGCTGACGTCATCACGCGGACGCTGTTCCTGAAAGTTTCAGGAAGGGAATGCTGATGAATTGCAGCACGCTACAGAGGACTATAAAAACGGGTAGGTGAGTACTTTAAAGTCACCTTGAAAAAGAGCTTATGCTCGAAACGCGTTGGTGGGGGGCTCTGTACCCCATAATCTGGCTGTTACTCTTGCTGGAATCCATTAAATAATTCTTTTAAATGGGCACACGCTCTTTGGATGTTCTTTCATTTTTTTTTTGTTCCTGCACTGCCGGTGCCTGCTTTTTCCTATTTGTCTTTCTGTTTTATGAAATCCACAACTCTTGTGCAATTTCTTCTAAGTAATTTAAACTGTCCATATGGTATATTCTGAACCCATTTTTGTAGTGGCCACTGTTGGTAGCCAGCATCCTGTTACAATCAACCGCTTTTCTCAAATTCATGGTGCCTACAATTCCAACCCCTGCATGAGATGGTTCCACATCTAAAAATTCTATATGGGAATCAATGGAGTTTCTGGTAAAGACTGAGCCCGTCGTATAAATTCAGTTAATTAAAAAACTTATTATGACACAATATCGTCTATAAAGCTCTTCCATAGATGAATATGGTGTCTAAAGGATTGTTCCACCAGACAAATAGGTCCTCTCAATGTCCCATAAAATGGTTAGTATAAGCCTGAGCAAACTTCGTGCCCATAACTGTTCCACATAGCTGCAAATAAATGTCCTTTTCAAATAAAAAAATTGTTTTATTAAAATGAAATGCATTCCTTCTAAAATAAAAGATTTATGTTTACCCATGGATATCTAGATAGTAGAAAACAATGTTCATGCCCAGTTTGTTATTAATGTATATGTAAATGGCATGTATGTAACATGTCACTCAAATACAGTGGCGGCTGCCTTTAGCCTCCTGCGACCTTTTCCCCTCAATTTTAAAAATTGCAGGCAAATCGCGGGCTGATGCGGGCCGTTTTCGGCAGTTTTGGGCGCCTGTGGGCATTTTCATTATGTAGCGCTAAGTGCTTTCATTATCTCGCGCTATTAGCGCTATCTGGTGATTTCGGGCCGCGTGGAAAAGGCCCGTGAGAGACAGAAAACATCCCCGAATTTTTTCGGGGCTGTTGGAGATTAAAAGGGGCTGCGACAGTACCTTGGTTTCCATTTGATACCTTTGGTTATCTGGATTAGATGAATCATATGTCTACACATGGGACTGAAGTTGGCATACCATGGTCTGTAGTAAATGGTATATATATTCAGAAAAGTTACTAGATACTGAACCGATCCCATAAAGGTTTGAGCAGCCTGGAGGTGAATCAAGTGATTAGTGTACCTTTGGAAAATGGAACAGGATTGGAATGACTGGATGCTCTACACTGGCGACAAATTTTATTCTTACTTGGCTAGCTCCGCGAATTTCAGAAGATCCCGGTGATGTGCGGTTTTGTGTCGTTTTCTCCCGGGGTGTATAGCGTTATTTTCGCGGCTGTGATTTAAGCATTTTAGTCCCGCTGTCTGCAATACTGCAATGCCGTGTAAAAATGCATGGGGGCGTTTGCGAGCTGTTGTCTCTGAAGTCTAATACCTTCGCGGTTCAACCTACAGTACACAGTCTGTGCGTGCGCGCGCAGTAATAGTAAAATTGCATATTTAATTTATTTTAAAGTACAGTACTGTACATGCTCGGACCCTGTTGGGGTGAAGTGAGGGGGTTCCTAACATCTGGGGGAAAATGAATTTTAATTCTATGGTGAGTACTGTCCTGTTGCCGTATTATTTTGGTGGGGCTGGCTGGGTACTTCTTTAGGGGGCTGACCATTACTGTACATTAAAACTTTTCTTTTTTTTCCTCAGAAAAGAAAACGGCTAATTGGGGGATTTCGATGGATAATATTGTACTGTATGCTGATGTTTTCCATCCGTACAGTATACTGTGTAATAAACCCTGAATAAATAAAACTATGCATTTATTCTACATATTCAGTATCGTTTCATTATGTGTCTTCCACAGTATACTGTACAGTGGTATACTGTACAGTGCCTAACATCTATGGGCAAAAACAATTTTATTCCTAGGTGCCCTAGAACAGAAGTTCCCACGCCAATTGCCCGTGAACTTGACCGCGGCCCTAAGTAGTTCCCACGCCAATTGCGCAAATATAATGTAAAATAACCCGTTCTGTGGGTCTGAGCGGGTTGAAATTTACCTGGTCCTCATGCGGGAGGACCCTTGTCATAGTGGCAAAATATCAGCCTTCCAAGACCCCCGAAACCGGAGATACAAAAAGACAGTTTAAAAGCACATTACCAAAGTGGCTTTTTTTCTGCCATGCAAGTCAATGGCAGAAACCTGAAATTTAACATCACCCTGACTCCGTTCTGTTGCCACAAGAGGGTCGCAATTTGCCATGCAATCCTGCCGCAACTAGGACTACATGGTCACCGAATATGAGCCCTCTAGGTCGAACAGAACCGGAGTTGTGAGTTCCAGGTTTCTGCTCATTCTGACTTAGCCGCTTCAAAGCTTTCTCCGCCATTTGCGCTCAATGGTAGGACCCTCCTTGCCGGCGTGACCCTTTCTCGCCGCCATTACTGCTGGGACCCTGTTGGGGTCAAGTGAGGAGGTTCCTAACATCTAGGGGCAAAATGAATTTTATTTCTAGGTGCCCTAGAACAGAAGTTCCCACGCCAATTGACCTAGTTCCCACGCCAATTGACCTAGTTCCTACGCCAATTGCGCGACCAGCCAGTTAAAAAAAGTGCAGCAAGCCTCTACAGTACATTTGTTACACTGGCAAAGGAGCAAATGGAAACAATGTGAGGCAATTCAACATGGTCTTTTATTGGTGGAGTCAGTACAAAAACATTTATTTACAATATTGAAACATTTAAAGTGCACAGCAATTCTAACCATCAACACACAATAACACATTCTGCAGCCTTTATTAAATTCTTCTGCCACAACACATTTTTGGTGCATGGGGCAAAGGGAGTTAAAGTGACATTTTAAGTAACATCTCCGGTTTTCAGGGCAACATTGAAAACTGTGCCTGTTTGCGGCCCTCAGGGACTGGAGTTGTGCATGTCCTGTGAAAAAAAACACACAACAACATCTCCTTTGTTTAAGTACAGCAGGTACTGTAGGGCAAAACATGTAGAGTACAATACAGTTCAGCACACAATGTGGTCTCACTGACAGTCCTCCACATTGTCCATCCATGGCCGATTCCTTGCATGGCGCAAAACGCCATTAATGCAGTCTCTAACGCCTTTCATTACAGGATCTGTAACTGTATAAAAGCGCCGCAATTCTTCCACAATGTTTTTCCTTAAATTGGCAGGAAGGGCCTTTTTTACGCGATTCCCATCGTAGTTCACTTTGAACACCCACTCGCAATACAACTTAAAATGCTTAAAAATGATCAAGGCATACTTGTGGGGTACACCAGCACTCATCACCCTATACTTCTCCCTAAGCGCTGCTGGCAGATCGCGCAGGGTGATGTCGGGCACTGTTTCGATGCGAGCGGGTGTAGGTCTTTTGGGAGCGGGTGTGCTTGTGGCGACGGGCGATGGTAGGATGTCTAGGAGGAAGCTTTCCTCCGGTCGTGGTCGCCGTGTTGTCTCCTAGCGTGGTCTTGACGGGGTTGTCATGTCCTCCTCAACGGCATACATGTACACTACATCTTGTGGTGGAGGGGGGGCGCTTGGTGATGGAAGGGGGTCGAAGGTCCCATTCATCACATCCATGTCACCCTCCTGCTCCGGCGTCGGGGAAACAGGGGCATTAGCACCGAGCAAATAATGTATGCCCGCAATGTCAGCCTCTATCTTCTCCATCCGTTGATCCATCCGTTGCTCCATTTATTACATCCGTTGCTCCACATTTAACATGGTCTCCAGAAGCAGATCTATCTTTGCCAGCACAATAGAATTCCCGGGGAGATCCACACTTATCCTATTCAGCATCCAGTCCAACGAGCTGCTTCTTGTGCATGGCGTCTGGACATCTGGGGGGATGGGTGCAACGGAGGATGAGATGAGGGTTAAATGGAGAGAAGCGGCATTGATGGAGAGTGGAGGAGGTGACCTGTGGATACCCGGTAGAGGAGAATCGGTAGCGTCGAAGAGGGATGGAGAAGGTGACCTTTGAATTTCTGGGCGAGAAGCAGAGTCGTCTAAGAGCAAAGGAGAAAGTGACCCGTGGATTTCAGAGGCGGCAGCGTCGTCAGATGGAACCGGAGAAGATGGGGGTGGAGAAGACGGGATGAAGATTTCCGGGACAGCTAAAGCAGAGTCGTCAAAGCATATGGGAAGTGGTCTGCGGGTCCGATAGGTTGGCTGCCATTCGTTTTGCGTTGAGAGTGTATTACCGTATATCTTCTTCACATAATGAGGCTTACGTCTAAGAAAACCCTTAACCTTTGGGGTCAGCAGAAGGTTTTCTTTATTGGCCTTAGCCTGTCGCTTTGCCCTTGGCGTGGAAACAGCAACCGCCTTTCGCTTTTTCAGCATGACAGGCACGGCAGAGGTGAGAGGGTTCTTGCGTCCATAGAACCGGGGATGCACCATGGAAGCAGGTGGCACAATGCAGTACAGTATCTGGACCAGGGCAAGTTCAGATAAAGATCCTGGAGTGGTGGCCTATGCAAAGTGTGTGACCTTTTATGCATGGCGGCCAGGTACAGGTGTTGAAAGTGGGCGTGTGAGTCATTAACGTATAAATACAGCATCCATTTTGTGAATTGACTGCACATACTGTAGAATACACATTGACAAACATCGAATATACAACACAAGAATTTGTGTTTGTATTTCTTTCTACTCGCAGCAATGCCTGTTAAAAAGATTTCAAAGGATCTCAGCATGCGAATTAAGGAGATGTACACGAGCGGACACCGAATTGCTGCTATCCAACGCTGGTTAGCTACTTCTGACCTCGTTGTGCCATTAATCACCGTGAGCTATCATGCACAAGGAAAAAACAGAGACCGGAAAAAAGCACCAAGGGTAACAAACGCGTAAGTATATTTATAAAATTTAACAAAAAAAAAAATATAGAAAACTGTACTGTACATCTACAGTACAGTTCTGTATCTACTGTAATACTGTTGTTATTTCTGTTGATTTATATTACAACATACTGTACAGTAGTTTGTCTATTTATATTTATAGTACAGCATTATACATTTTTTGTATATTTCAATTAATCTTACAACAGTATATACTGAATAGGATGTACTGTATATTTATATTTATATTACAACAGTATATTTATTTTGTATATTTATATTTATAGTACAACAGTATATATATTTTGTCTATTTATATTTAATGTACTGTATATTACAACATTACATTTATATACATTTTATATTGCTGCATATTAATAAAACAATATAATTTCTTTACATTGTAGGGAGACAACTGTTCTGGTGGACAAAATAAGTGAGGAGAATGATGAGAGGAGTGCATTAAGGGTCAAATACACTCTGCAGAAAAGCACAATCTGACTGTATCCGAGAGCAGCATAAAGAAGATGAGACGCAGTATTGGATGGAAATATGGACATGTGAGGTAAGTACTGGACAGTACAGGAGGTAAAAGTGTTGTTTTGCAAACTGTACTGCACTGTGCCGCAAATTTTTTTTATTACTTGTCATTACAGAGTGTACCCCATGATACGGGACGCAAACAAAATCAAAAGAGTGCTCCAGGCCCAGGCATGGATCGACAGCGGGGAGACTTTCCAGGATTGCATCTTCACTGATGAGTCTACTGTGTCGCTGGAGAGATTTGCACGATTTGCGTTCCACAAAAAAGGCCGCTTATCTTTGAAGCCGCGGCCAAAACACCCTGTGAAGCTGCATGTGTGGAGTGCCATCTCTAGGCGTGGACCGGGATGCATTGTCATCTTTGAAGGTAAAATGTATCAAATATAATGTCGCCTAATGCACTGTACTTGACTAGTGTTGCCTTACCGTATGCACTGTACTGTACTATTGTGCAGTTTTTTGAGCACTTTTCTTTTCTTGCTATAGGAATCATGAATAAAGCTTTCTTGAAAGACAACATTGTGCCCGAGATAGTGCAATACATCACACGTAACTTCCCCAATGGTCACCGCTTCTACCAGGACAACGATCCCAAGCACACTGCATCAACGGCGCATATCCTTGAGCGCGGCATCAACTGGGTGAAGACGCCAGCGGAGTAAGTGCAGTAGACCGTGTCCCATTTTTGTTCCCCACTGTTTTTAGCTCTTAAACCAATTGACCTTTCTTTCCAATGACAGGTCGCCAGGCTTCAATCCGATCGAAATGGTCTGGCATAAGCTGAAGGACCATATCCGGAAAGTGGTGAAACCCTCCAAAAAGGACGAGTTGTTGAAAGGCATACTGAGCTTTTGGAACGATGTACTCACCGTGGAACGCTGCAATAAATATATTGACCATATTGCCACTGTGTTGCCCATTGTCATCGCGCGTAATGTGCAAGCATCAGGAAGTAGTACTGTGCTGTTGTATTGTAAGTACAGTATGTTACAGGCAAAGATTTTTTCTTTCCAGATAGTAAGAGTTCTAGTACTGTATACAGTAGTTAGTTTTTTCTTTACAGAGAGAGCAGCACCAGCCATCAGGTTACAGTACATAGAATTTAACAGTAGTCAGAGTATACAGTAGTTCCAGTACAGTATACAGTACACTAGTTTGACAGTACTACAGTAACTGCCTACTAGAGTAACTGCCCCATTTTTTTTCTTTCCAGACAAAGCTGCACCAGCCACCTACAGTAGTTCTGCCATAATACAGTACAGTAACACAACAACATTTTTGGTTTTCTTGTCGTTCCAGGAAAAACGGTGGCCTAGGGGGATGGGGGCGTTGTGTTCAGTCAAATCTGCTTGTACAGTCAAATGTACAGTATATAAACAGCAGCAATGATGTGCACAAAACCACTCCTCTCTCAATGAACTACTGTACTGCAGACAGAATGATGAAAGATAAAGACTAAAGAAAAATTAATTTTACTATACAGTATATACAGTACAGTATATTATAC
The DNA here is from genome assembly GCF_040206685.1 of Ascaphus truei. Taxonomy (NCBI): domain Eukaryota; kingdom Metazoa; phylum Chordata; class Amphibia; order Anura; family Ascaphidae; genus Ascaphus; species Ascaphus truei. Next base: position 177,935,014 of record NC_134483.1, read on the forward strand.
AGTACATTACAGTACTGTACTGTATATACTGTAGTATTAAATAATATTCTTATAAATGTGCATTACTCATGTTTCCCCATGTTTTATAAAGGTTTTCCAAATGGTTATCCAATTTCAAGCTGTCAAAATAACTTAATAAAGACTGCATTACTGTATGTACTGTATTATTCCTGATTATTTTTATATTTGTATTTTTTGGTTCCTGATAAAATAATATAAATATTTATTCACTTTCCTGCGAATCATAATCATTGACATCCACCCCTACAGTGCACCAATGAATTATTTTATTTCTTTATTTATAAAATATTTTACCAGGATTTATATATTTTTATTTTAAAGATATTAAAGAATGTACTGTATTGTATTAAAAACATATGACTGTAAACCATAGTGACTGACAAATATTTTCACACCCTGATGAAATACTGTATCAGTGTACTCTCAATTCTCACAGTGAGGGGATTTTTCAAAGCATTACCGTTCAAACAACAGGCCTCTAAGGGTTGGGGGAGGGGGATGGTGTGATTAGACGCAGGCATGCTGAGTGTTTGTAGCTCGGCTATGGGCGGATTAAGAACACAATGCAATATGCAGAAGATCAACGACCCAGTGGAGAGAGGGGGATGGTAGGCTAGGGTGACTCAGCCAATTGACGCTTGGCTAGGGAGGGATTAAAAACTCTGGAGGTGTGTGGCTGAAATAGTTAACAGCAGTGTCATTTCAAAAGGCAGTTCATCATAATAATTTGATGAATAAAACCCCAAAGACAACCCCCAAATACTGTACATGAAAAGCAAGTCACTTTAACTCCCTGTGCCCCATGCACCAAAAATGTGTTGTGGCAGAAGAATTTAATAAAGGCTGCAGAATGTATTATTGTGTGTTGATGGTTAGAATTGCTGCGCAAATGGCGGAGAAAGCTTTGAACCGGCTAAGTCAGAATGAGCAGAAACCTGGAACCCACAACTCCGGTTCTGTTCGACCTAGAGGGCTCATATTCGGTGACCATGTAGTCCTAGTTGCGGCAGGATTGCATGGCAAATTGCGACCCTCTCGTGGCAACAGAACGGAGTCAGGGTGATGTTAAAGTTCAGGTTTCTGCCATTGACTTGCATGGCAGGAAAAAAGCCACTTCGGTAATGTGCTTTTAAACTGTCTTTTAGTATCTCTAGTTTCGGGGTTCTTGGAAGACTGATATTTTGCCACTATGGCAAGGGTCCTCCCGCATGAGGACCAGGTAAATTTCAACCCGCTCAGACCCACAGAACGGGTTATTTTTCATTATATTCGCGCAATTGGCGTGGGAACTACTTAGGGCCGCGGTCAAGTTCACGGGCAATTGGCGTGGGAACTTCTGTTCTAGGGCACCTAGGAATATAATTCTTTTTGCCCATAGATGTTAGGCACTGTACAGTATACCACTGTACAGTATACTGTGGAAGACACATAATGAAACGATACTGAATATGTAGAATAAATGCATAGTTTTATTTATTCAGGGTTTATTACACAGTATACTGTACGGCCGGAAAACATCAGCATACAGTACAATATTATCCATAGAAATCCCCCCATTAGCCATTTTCTTTTCTGAGAAAAAACAAAAAGAAAAGTTTTAATGTACAGTACAGTAATGGTCAGCCCCCTAAAGAAGTACCCAGCCAGCCCCACCAAAATAATACGGCAACAAGACAGTGAGTGAGTACACCATTGAATTTCCCATTCAGCTTGCGCCGGCGCCGGTCCACTGCCAGTCCAGCTTTCTTCATCATCCACGTCGATAGTTGGCAGCGGGTCTAGTCCACCTGTAGTCAGCAGGTGAGGCTGGAAATCGCTTAGGTACATGCAAGCTTCATCAAAACTACACGCCAAATCTAGCTCAGCCTCAGGCTCAGGGTTGTCACTGACAGTGGGACTGTCATTGGAAGCCGGTGCTGGTGCTGGTGCTGGTGCATTGCTTTGCACCGACTGTCGCTTCTTAGTTTGTTATAACACGACCCTTTGCCTTTTGCCGCCTCCATGATCATAGATACGGGAAAAACCCGGTGATACACACCAATACCCTCCAACAAATTGGGGCTCAATACGGTGAAAACAGGGGTCACTACATAACCTTTTCCTTACTGCACGCTTCCACGTATGAGGAGTTGGCGAAAATTTGTAAAAGTTATATTTTTCGATAAAATACTAATAAATTTGAGCAACTGTTGCCATCTTATCCTCTGTTGCATTAATCGCGGCCCATATCAAATACGCATAACTTCTGTCAGGTTTTTGGAAAATAGGCTGCACTTGAACACTCATGGTGGGTCTCTGCAGAATAGAGTAACACAAACTGAAACTGGTCTTTGTCTTTCTTTAATATGAAAAGCCTAAATTGATACATTTTGGCAACTCTTCCTTCAGTCTCTAGGCCAAGGCCAAGTTACAATGGCACACTGTGGTACAGTATCTTTTTTAAACGAAACACCTGCAAGCCGACACATTACTGATTCGGCGCATTACAAGTCATGAATTTATGCCATCTGGCGGACACGCGAAGCATTGCAGTCTAGTAAATCCTGAACCATTATCAATTAACACATCAACCGAGCGTCAGCCGGGCATGCGCCTGGCTGGGAAGGCAAAAGGAGCCCGGCATGCTCCAGGTGAACAGCGTGGCATTCCAGGAACATGCCAGGTAAAAGCCGGTGATTTGTAAGAATAAAAGCTGCCGCAGCAGTATGTGTAAACAGTCATATTCTTGAATAGTTAAAATATCATTCTTTTTTGCCCCATTGAGTAAAGATCTTAAATTGTTAACAAAAGCAGCTGTAGGGTCTTTTGACATATTTTGGTAGGTTTTAGAGTCTTCCAGAATACTAAATGCTTTGTTTAAATAGTCTACTCTATTTTGTATAACCATCCCTCCACCTTTATCCTCTTGTCTGATTATAAATTCCCTACTATAACTAAACCCTTCAATACTTTCTTTCCTGGTTTAGAGATATTGCTTTTGATAAAAAATATATTTTTTATACAAGGTTAAAAATCCTTGTTTACACAATATTAAAAAGTCTGTATTGATCGACCTTAAAGTGTAAAGAATAAAACTTAGATCTGATTTCAGACCACTGTTTGTGCATGCAATAGAGAGATTCAATTTCCAATTAATGTATATAATCAAGGGTATCCAGAATTGTTTCAAATGGATCCTCAAGTATGGTCATTACCAAGTTTTCTGAGCGTAATTGAGATTTTTAAGAAAATGGTGTTTAAAGGTTATAGATCTGACAAATACTGCAGAAATCCTCCCAAGGGGGGTATGATCGCCGCACAGCCGCAATGAATCAATGAAGGCTGATGTGTGAATGTAGAAAAAGCTTTATTCTCACACGGTGCAAGCGAATCCTCTAACGCGTTTCAGCCTGCAAGGCCTTTGTCAAATAGTGATCCGCTTGCATAAAAGACACCCAGTTATAGTCTGTACAGATTGCCACACTCGTATACCTTGCCCAATGAACAAGCAACATGTGCATACCATCAGACACCCACAACCTTGATGTCAATTAAAATATAACGCAATAAAATGACCACATAATTATCATCACCATTATGTATGTATCTGATAACCCAGACAATGTGGATTCGGCATTTCTGAATGCTGACTCTATGGATCGAGTTGATCTACTAACACACAAAAAAAGTGATAACGTCAAAAATACGATGTAAATACGATGTAAAATATCCCAGAACCTTCCCTTCCCTGAACTATCAAGTTTTGAGTTGTATTGTAGGAGGGGTACCTATCATAAGGGATTGATCACAAGGATATATTTGGGAATGTAATCGTCAATAAATACCCCAGGCCATAATTATATACTCAAATGGGCCTAAGACCTTAATATAGAAATTGATAGACACGACTGGGAGGACATTTGGGAATTCGCAGCAAAAACTTCCATTTGCACTATGACTAAAGAGAATATCTATAAAATCTTATTCCATTGGTATCTGACACCAAGAAGATTGAGGCAAATCTTGCTAGAGATGTCCAATCTGTGTTGGAGGGGTTGTGGACGAAAGGGGGATATGGTACACATTTGGTGGACTAGTTCTGCTATACAAAAATGTTGGTTGGTAGTCCAAAATATCACCAGCGATATAACAGAGCTGACAATCCCTGTTGACCCATTGGTTTACTTGCTGGAAAAACCAGTAGAAGATATCAGCCGCCCCCTAAGATGGCTGATTTCATTTATACTAACGGCAGCTAGATGTTCGATAGCGGCTTCATGAAGAAAATAGCTTCCCTCCCTCCAGACAGAAAGTTTTGAATGATGTGTATGTGTTTTTAATAAGTAATGACTTGAATAAAACTTTATTATTTTTTCTTCGGACTTAGTGGTATTACTAGGGCTATCTATTCCCTATACAGTCAATACAGGTAATTTTCCTGGTGATAATTGTCATCCAGAATAATTTGTTCTGGCATTGAGTGCTTAACTTTGGGGAATCTTTTTTGATCCCTCTTGGATCACACTGACATTTTATGCCAATTAGTCCCTTTAAAGCACTTGCCTATACCTACTATCCAATGTACATTATAGGATGAGCGGTCCCATTCCCCTTTAGAGTTCGATAGCGGCTTCATGGAAGAAAATAGCTTCCCTCCCTCCAGACAGAATGTAGAGAAACAAATGTATTTATTTATAAAATATTTTACCAGGAAGTTATACATTGAGTGTTATCTCTCGTTTTCAAGTATGTCCTGGGCATAGAGTTAATATGACAAAGAATACATGGTTACAAATACAGTTACATAAGTCAACAGGGTATACATTATATACAAGACATTGCATGCACAGTTAAAGAAAATATATATTATAGGCTTATTTAACAGTTACAGACCAGATTAAAATGTGAGACAGCCTTAGTTTTGAAAGAACTTAAACTGGTGGTGAATGTATTGTATTGTATTGTATGTCTTTATTTATATAGCGCCATTAATGTACATAGCGCTTCACAGCAGTAATACATGTGGTAATCAAATAAATAACAGATAATATAAATAACAGATCATGGGAATAAGTGCTTTAGACATTAAGGAAGAGGAGTCCCTGCTCCGAGGGGCTTACAGTCTAATTGGTAGGTAGAGAGAACGTACAGAGACAGTAGGAGGGAGTTCTGGTAAGTGCATCTGCAGGGGGCCAAGCTTTATGTATCATGTGTTCAGAATAGCCACAGTGCTATTCATATGCTTCTTTAAGCAAGTGTGTCTTAAGGTGGGTCTTAAAGGTGGATAGAGAGGGTGCTAGTCGGGTACTGAGGGGAAGGGCATTCCAGAGGTGTGGGGCAGTCAGTGAAAAAGGTTTAAGGCAGGAGAGGGCTTTAGATACAAAGAGGGTAGAAAGAAGACATCCTTGAGAACAAAGCAAGAGTCTGGATGGTGCATAACGAGAAATTAGGGCTGAGATGTAAGGAGGGGCAGAAGAGTGTAAAGCTTTAAAAGTGAGGAGAAGAATGGAGTGTGAGATGCGGGATTTGATCGGAAGCCAGGAGAGGGATTTTATGAGGGGAGATGCTGGGACAGATCTCGGAAAGAGTAGAGTGATTCTGGCAGCAGCGTTTAGGATAGATTGTAGGGGAGACAGGTGAGAGGCAGGAAGGCCGGACAGCAGGAGGTTACAGTAATCAAGACGGGAGAGAATGAGGGCCTGAGTCAGAGTTTTAGCAGTCGAGCAACAGAGGAAAGGGCGTATCTTAGTTATATTGCGGAGGAAAAAGCGACAGGTTTTAGAAATGTTTTGAATGTGAGGGGCGAATGTGAGAGAGGAGTCGAGTGTGACCCCTAGGCAGCATGCTTGGGCTACTGAGTGAATGATGGTAGTTCCAACAGTAATGTGGAAGGAGGTAGTGGGGCCAGGTTTGGGAGGAAGTATGAGGAGCTCTGTTTTAGCCATGTTGAGTTTAAGGCGGCGGAGGGCCATCCAGGAAGATATAGCAGAGAGACATTCAGAAACTTTGGTTTGTACAGCAGGTGTAAGGTCGGGTGTTGAGAAATATATTTGTGTGTCGTCAGCATAGAGGTGATAATTAAACCCAAAAGATGTTATTAGGTCACCTAGAGAGAGTGTATACAGAGAAAAGAGAAGAGGTCCCAGGACAGAGCCATGGGGTACCCCCACAGAGAGATCAATAGAGGAGGAGGATGTGTTAGCAGAAGAGACACTGAAAGTACGATGGGAGAGGTAGGATGAGATCCAGGATAGAGCTTTGTTCCGAATGCCAAGAGTATGGAGAATGTGGAGGAGAAGAGGGTGGTCCACGGTGTCAAATATGAGAGTTTCCGGTAGACTGTTTCAGTTTTGGAGTGCACAGTAAGAGAAGAAGGAACAGATGGATACTTTGTTGAGCATTGGGACCATGAACAGTCATTTGGAGTCAGATCTCAGATGATAAGTGCTGCATGTGGAATAAACGAGGTGATGATCATGGAAACGTTGGCAGCTTTCTTGAATCAATCCACCAGTGAATTCTACAGAACTTGGGATCCATGGCATGAGAGTTGAGGTGGGCTATTTGGCCGGAATGAACTACTCAGATCTGGAGGCTCCAAAACAGGCTCCCTCCGGGATGGATAGTAATAAGTACACTAAGACAAAGTGGTATTGGAGCAGAGGGATGGATTTATGTGAGATCTTTTTTCAAGGCTAGCGGCGGATGGGGTCGACGGGGGCCTCACCCCCACTTGCCCTCCCTCCACCCATCCCCTCTTCTCCCTGTTCCTCTTAAGTATTTCTCCGCCTGTACATCCTGAATACAACCGATAGCTAGATGCAGTGCGGTTCTGCCTATGGTCCGACCAAATTAATCAGGCATGTTTAAATATGTATATTTTGGATGATAGTAATAGATGTTGTATGGTTATTTTCTATTATCCATTCTAACATTGTTATTTTGATATCCATATGTATTGTTACTGTTGTATTCTTTCTTTCCTTCTTTTGAAAATTTCAATAATTTTTTTTTGAAATAATTTTTTTTTTAATCTGGTTTGATTAGTGATTTTTTGTCATTTTTCTTTTCTGTATTTTCTACCTTGCTTGACCTTCCTGTTCATTTTCTGTCAGCCTTGCTTTCCACGGGTATAATCCCTCCTGGGATCTTATACCCTTCCCTAAAAAAAATCTACATTCACGGGTGTATATTGTGTGTGGGTCTATTGTCTCTCCTAAGTCTGGATATTGCTCCCTCCTAATTAAAATTCCTCAGCTCATATAGCTCTAATGGGGCATATCTATTCCCCTAATTGAATTTCTGTGGAGAAGAGCATCTAAATGGTTTAATCGCATTTGTGTTTTAGTGATGCAAATTTTGGGTGTGAAACCCATGTGGTTCCTTGATTGAGGTATATATTGTTCATTTTGCCATCTCCCCCAATTCCTATAGTTATTATTTCATAGTACTTCTAGTCCGTAATATTTTTTTATTACAGTGGCTATACTGTAATTGGTTTTTCTAAATGTACTGTAACTTTATGTCAGAATTAATCTTCTGGCACAAGGGGTCATCCTTAAAGTCTTTAAGGATTCCTGAATACTTCTAAGTTCTTTTTAGTTTTTTTTGTAATTTTCTCTATTTGACTAACAATTTAAATGAACAAGTATCAATGGTTTCCTCCCATTCTGTCATGAAGTCTACATCTTCTGTATTGTAGCTGTTTTTATTTATTGATCCTAAGACCGCTAGGTATTCTCTTATGCTCTATGTAGTTCTCTAGAGTGATAATGTTATACTAGTCCCTAATCTTAGGTTTAAGACATTTCTCCATTTGGCGTAAAAAGTCGAACAGATCAAACTCAATTGATAATTTCAATTTCCTTCTACGACATCCAGAAATCTTTTTCTAGTGAACTGTCCATCAAGGACCCTTACATTAAAGTGATTACTCATTGCTCAAAAAAGTACTGATAGCTGGAACTGCCGCGATGACCAAAAGAGCCCAGGTGAAGAGAAAATCGCCAGATGTGGTAAGCTACTTCAACAAGTAGTGATCTGAGGGAAAGGCAGCAATGCCAGACACAGCGAATGGTGGAGGCTCAGACTCTGAGTGAAGAGGGACAGACAGATCCATTTAAAAATATGGGGACCAAAACAGACATTAAAACCTCCTTTCCAGCCAGCATAAATAAAGTAAATACAAATTCTACTTATCCCTACCACCATGAAGGGCATCCTCATCAGTATACTGCATGTCCATGTCCTCCGTGGGCAGCAAGAGTACATGAAAACATACAATCTAATGATATGTTTCATTAGTTAAAAAGGTTGTGACTTCACTTTATAGGATGATGTCACATCCTTTAAACTAATGTATCATATCACATTGTACAGGAACCAATGGGATTGTTTACAATCCCATTGGCTCTAATACCATGTGATATGAGCCATGTGGTTTTAAGGATGTGACATACCTCCCTTGGAGATGACATCACATCCTTAAAAAATTATACAGGGTCTAATCGGATTGGAGCTGTACCATCTGACCCTAAAATGTGACATCCCAGTCCCTATATATGGCCTGCTCCGTCTAATTTTCGCTCAAGAAGATGACAAGACAACATCTGTTGTGGATTTAACATGGTGTTTTGGATTGAAAGAAAGAAGACTGAAGATTAAAGAAAAGAAGAAAAACAATGACAGATGAAGATAAAACAAATAAGATTTTTGTACCTGATACTATTCTTCAAGGAGGATAGAGATGGATTGCGTGGATGACGTCTCGGGTCGAGAGCTTCCTGATATGCCGGGATTCGGAGGGTGAAGACTTATAAAGGTAAGTTAAATATTGAATGTATGTAAATGTGTCTTTTTTCAGGTTTTTTTATTGGATTTATTTTTATGTTTTTCATTGCCCATTGACTGCTAATGTATTAATCTGTGCCCTTTACAGATAAATATAGTGACCGGCAATTAATTTTTTAGCAAATGCTTGTTTTGTATTGATTGGTATTTTTTCTATTTCTGATTAAATTATTTGGAATTTGAATGGCTTGTTTTTAGTACATTTGTAGATTGGTTAGCAGTTTTATTTCTTGATTTGTTTTGTTGGGTAGATGTTTCTTTAATTGTATTCTATTATTTTGGTATAATATATATTTTATTCTTTAGTGGTTTTGGTGTTAAAATTTTATTGATGTGTAGTTGAGGCTTTTTAGTTCTATTATTGTTATGGTGTTTAGGTGCTTGTTTATTTCTTTAATTGTTGTGTATTGTTGTCCTTGATTGTTTTAATAGGTTGGCCATTGGCTTCTATAGTGGGTTATAATGCCCATATTATATGGGTATGATATACCACTGTACCAATCAATGGGTCGAGTGCGGGTATAGTGAGGCTGGGGTGGGTGGTTAGGCCTCCCGGGTGGGTAGCAGGGGACAGGGGTTAACCCCTTAATTACTATAGCGGTCATTTAGCGCTAAAGTGATAAAGGGGTTAGGGGCCATTAGATTGTATTTTTTCATGTACTCTTGTTGCCCACGGAGGACATGGACCTTCATTATTCTTATGAGGACGCCCTTCAAGTGGGCAGGTGTAAGTAAGAAGGTTTATTTACTTTATTTATGCTGGCTGGCTAATGTTTGATTTTAGAATGGACAAATGCACTATATCCAAATCTGTACTTAGTGTACTGTATGTGTTGGGGGGGGGGGGAGGGGGATTGTTGGGTGTAGAGGGATTGGGTGAAGGGGGTAGTAGCCCCAAGGATTGATGTTTAGGACTACCGGGTATTAGCGGGAGTGGTTAACTCCTCCATTACTTTAGTGGTATTAACTGCTAAGGTAATGAATGAGTTAACTTCACCCACAACCCCCTCCCCGCCACCTCCACACCTACCAAGGGCCAAATACAACATTTACCCTCCCCCGCTACCCACAATAAACCAGGCACTGGTAGTTAACCCCTTCATTGCCTTAGCATTTAGCTGCTAAGGTAATGAGCTTACCTGTAAATGCATTTTTCATGCATCTGATCATGGCGGTGCCATCAGTGCTGATATTAATGTGTATCAGCTGCGGACTCCCGGCATCAATCCTATGCAGGAAAAATGCATCTTTTTTCTATGTGCCTCTCTCGCTGCCACCTCTGAAGCTTCTTGGCAGCTTCACTTCAACTTTTTTTGATGAGAAGATGTTGGTAGGATATCGCCATTCTAGAGCCTCAATAACCTTATCGAGGCTACTAGAATTGCACAAGTTCTAAAATAATGATAATTGGCTTATCGCCACTGACTTTGCAATTTGTTTTTGCCGGCAGAAAAAATTGGCGATTCATCCCACTTATCAGCACTTATTGAATTGCTGTAGGCATTTTTGGCCAATAATAGCTAAAAAGCCTCAATATGTTGATTATGAAGGCTACTAGCATAGGCACCTTAGTATTTGAACACATAATTTTCCCTTGTATTTGAATTCGCCCCCACATGGGGTTCTCCTCTATCACGCCATTAATACTCACATCATCAGTCATGTTTGGTAATGTTAGGAGTAAAGCCTTATTACTATCCAGGCCTTCCCGTGTGCATCAATCTCTTAAAATGGCCACTGCATTGTGGTCATAGGGTATGTTCATCTAATGGCCTTGGCAAAAGTACCCTTGCCTGTTTTGCTAATGAGAACATTTTGTATATGTGTGTCCCTGAATTAAATGAAATCTAAGCAACGCCTCCAATGTAATCCCTAATTATTTATACTATAGCTCTGACTATGAGGAGGGGGTCTAAGTCTGTATAATTACCTTAGCCGCCACACGTGCGGACTGCCAGTAAAAGGAAACACCACATCAGGATATATATCAGGTTTATGAATAGAATTGATAGGTATAACACTCAAGTCATAAAGTAACCATGGGTTCCTTAGTACTAGGACCACCACATACAAAGATTATAACATCCCAGTTCACCCATGCGCTGTACATGTATGTGTGCTGTAGTCACTGTAGTAGGCCTCCAAATCCTGGATGATCAAGTCATTCTGTGGGATATCAGTACCTAGTTGGAGCTTGTGTACTGCAATGTAAATTGCCGGCCTGTAATTTACAAAGATATGTAGTTGGTACAACTTTTCATCTGACTCCATGGGAATCCCCTCCGTCAGCAGTCCATCACCTTCTCTGCCAGCTTAGTTCTCTGCTAATCAACTCTCCTGTCTCCTCGAGGGACACGTCCACGTCCTATTATGCAGGAGGCTCTAGATCACAGCCTTGCTTGCTCAGCTCTGTACAGAACTGAAATTGTAATGGACACCCCCAGCATTTAAGGCTCACTCCCCATTCATAGTCTCTCCTCCATCACCAGCCTTGTAACTGGCTTAGCATTGTCATATGTCCTTGGAGAGGAACCTTCTAGGGGGCAGTGTTCTGGTGTTGCTGGGCAGACACTGAGGTTTACATATAATCCCAGATAAATCAGGTGTCCAGGTGCTAATGGAAGCAAGGATCTGGTGCTCTTAAGCATACATCTGTCCAGTATGTGATCATTCAATTATACTGTAGTAGGTTGATGTATCTCCATGAATTCAATAAACCATATCCATAGTGGGTAAGGGGAGAATAGTGCCTAGTGTATCCTGTCAGAATACCACATATATCAATTGCTGACACATAAAATAATCTCTCTCCCTATATCTTAATGGCAGAATGATTATAAAAATAATTCACTATTGTGGGGATCTGGATCAATGTTGGGAGGTCCTCTTATGTGCAATCCGTGTGAGGTCGGTAAACAGCAAATAAGGAGAACAATAGAGCACCATTCACAGTGAAAAAAGGGATTCAGAGGGGGTTCACGTATAAGATAAAAATGATTTTAATGGATTATGATGAAGCGCAATACGCGCAAAAGTGTGTGTGTGTGTGTTGCTGTTGTCTCTATAGGGGTCCCTTGTATGATCCATTAAAATAATTTTTATCTTATAAGTGAACCCCCTCTGAATCCCTTTTTTCGCTGTGGATGGTGCTCCATTTTTCTCCTTTTTCTTTGCCGTTCAGGTGCTAATGAACCAGTTCAGCTATTTTTTTTCAGGAACCTCTTAATTATAATAATTAAAGTGTTGTTTAATTATTATAATATCTCTATTACACAACAATACAACTGCTTTGTATACCTGGTCCCCAAGGGAAACATAGGTGCAAAGATGTACATGTTAAAAATCACTTTTTAATTTGTGTTTAATGGTAAAGAAAATTGCAATCTCTGATGCAAATATACCTTAATTTAGTACCTTACGCCACCACTATTAATTAACAGACTCTACAACTACATTTAACAGTTTTAACAAAATATTTTCAAAGTAATAAAACTATATTTTTTAACAAAATGTGTTGTTAGTAAACAAGACTGAAATAAATTGCAGGAAGCACTAAATAAAAGACCCAACAGGACAGCAGCCAATTTAATCCATTTTTATTTGTATTAACCATTACAAATATTTAAATAATGTATATAGAATATCATAACGGGTATGAAAGGGTGTCCACTAAAACCTTAAAAATATACCAAGTCTAGAAAAGAAGATGTAAAACAGCAAGTAGTTTAATATTCCTTGAAGCGGAACAGAATAATGATATTTCTGTCTCCTCGTACATTCCTTTAATGAGAGAAAATTATATGATTAACCTGATGAAATATTTATTTGGTAGATAGCAGTACTTCACATTTCTGATTAGACTACAGATATATTAAAGTATGAAATCTTGTTCATAAGATGTTTTATTCATATATAAAATTCAATCCTTTTATAGAATAGCTGTGGAAACTATTTTATGCCTAAACGCTGCTATATTAACCATAACTTATATCTGCACTATTTAATCAGATTTTGCATAAGTTCCAATAAAAGCAGAGCATGGCTGTAAGAGACGAGGGCAGAGGTACAACCAGGGAGACATGTTTGGAGGAAATAAATGTGGCTTTTATTCAGCCAGTAGCTTCAAACAATAAATTTTTAAGGCAGCATACAAAATAAACAAACAGCCTATCCCTTTGTAAGGGCTAACTCACTCTCCCAGTTCCGAACTGAAGGGCTGGGAGGATAGGTCTCTTACTAGTCTCTGACCAAAAGTCCAAAGTGGTACCTGTTATCAGGGGCTCATTCCCTCAGCTTGATGTCTATGGGGTGCACCCTCTGTGGGTTCTAGTGACCACTGTGTCCTGGAATAGAGGGTCTGGTTCCCTGGGATCCCTCTTTGTCAGCATACACCTCCAATGTGCTTGATAGATCTATTCCTGATAATCTCTTCTAGCAGCACAGGCCCTCAGTGCTCAAAAGGGCTACTGTATGCAGTTTGTTCAGAACACATTTAAACTTTCTTGATGAGCCAGGTGGGGACTGGCTAATTGACTTTAGCTACAATTAACCAGCCCCCTGCTGGACTCATCAGCAATAGACATGCGTTATGTCTTCTGCCTTTTTAAACTGGGAAAAGGCCCTATCACAATGGCCAATACAGGGCAAAAATTAGAACTCTGTTTTAGTGTACACTTGTACTTTGCTAGTGAGTATTTGCTAAATATGTTCATTATTTTACATTCTTTCTGCACAATTACAATTTCTAATCAATTATAGTTAAATTAAGTTATGTTTATCCATGAAGTAATCGTTTCTGTACTGCCTCAGTGATGGTCAAATTTTGGGAAAACTAAAGTGCAGTTACATTATGCTTTCTTAATGGAACTTGGCTTCTGAGAAGGTCCTTGTACCGTAGCTGGCATTATTCTTTTACTGCTGCCTTTGATGGATTTTTGGTTGCAGTCTCTTGTTACCAACAATACCGAGAACACTCAACAGTCTGGATGCCGAATGTGCTGAGAATCCACAATAGTTTCCCTCTATTTCAAGCTTCTCTGCCCTTTACCATCACTCATTACATGACTTATCCAGCATTCATGCAAACTCTTTCCTTAGTTTATGTGCCCTTTCAACTCAGCTATCTCAAGGGACAGTCATTTTTATTACATCTTTTCACTACTTTCTTTTGATCACAAAAAAAGTCTGAATTCAAAGAACCAGGATCGGTTTAGGGTAAAATAAGCCTTCTGTTCAGATTCTATCTTGTTTCTCACTCTTCTGCTACTGCAATAGTGTTGTGTGGGAAAATACTGATATTATTACAGCTGTATTGCCAAGAACTTAACATTTTAGATACTGTAAAAAAAAAAACTAATAAGCACTTTTTAAAATAAAGATATATTTAAAAAAAATTGCTCAAATTGTAAAATTGCATCTCAGCTTTATGCCTCATACATTATATTATAGATATGCTTACAGAAATATATCCAGTGCTTAGTAATATTCTTCCTTGTGCTCCAATCAGTAGAGAATAGCCATCCATGGATATGGAGAACATGTGAGATATTATGAGATATTGACCAAGAGTCAACAAACTGTAATATGGCAAATTATAGGTAATATGGCATAACAAAATATGGAATTTTTAAGGTGCAAACCATCAACGTGTTACAGTAGAAAATAATGCATTTTTTACAACTGAAAGTGTTCATAATATTAACTACAGTAAAGGATGTACAGTGATAAGTGGTGATAAGAAATTTCTTTACTTAAATACCACAAATTATTATCACCTGCTTATGAGTTGCGTTAGCAGTGCATCACAGCCTATGTATCCCATAAAACAGGCCTTTCTCTTTCTTATGCTGACTAAAATGGAGGGGTTTGAGCAGATGCTGGTAAATTGGGAGCAGATAACAAAGAGACAGCTTGAGGGAGAGACAGGGAGAGTGAGAATGACAACGGAAAGAGAGAGGCTAAGGAAGATGCAAATCAAGGAGACAACAAAGTACCAGGGTGTTTATGGAAAGGGGAACCCCAGCAGGGAATGTTGAGATGGAGTTCTTACAGAGATACTGTTTGAGCAGTGGTTCTATACTGGCTGTTTATGAGGAGGAGAGGAGAGACTTTGATCCCCTGACTGACCAGATTTATGCCATGCCTGGTTTAGTCAAGTTACTCTGTTCATTACATTTTCAGTCAGTTTTGGCTGTTGTAGGTGAATTAGCGCAAACTACATTCTCACGCTGTTTATGTCAGAAAGGTGACCCTCTATATGTAGCACTCTAAAACTATATAGTATTTAATTATGGACATAAAGGGTTGTCCAGCAAATAGTGCTGTCGGAATCACCATAGAAGTCAAAAACAATAAAATTTTATTACGTCTTAATTGACTTTAAAAACACAGATGCAGTATTAAAAATCCCCATTTGATTGTGGCTATAGTGGATATTGATACCAAATAAGTGTTGGAAATCAAGCTATAATTTTATCAATATCCAGTCATCCAGACCTATAAGTATATAGTATGAAAACTGCTGAGAGGGCTTATGTTTGTTTCGAAGACAAATGCTCCTATATATGTGATCAATTCACAATCAAAGTTGTAACAGGTGTTACATATAGAGGGTCACCTTTCTGATCAAATCTCTTTTTTGATCAACACTGTTAATACCATACATTAACCCTTTAAGCACCAGCTATATTTCCATTCTCCTGTTATTTATTTAGGTGAATGCGGTTTCAGTTACATATCACGCTGTTTATGCCAAGTATTTTAAGCCATAAAAACGACTGCTTGGAGATACATATTGTTTCCTAGTCAGAAGACAGTGGCATGAGCTAAAGTTAGCTTTTTATCATCTAGTGGGGATACAAAAGGTGCTGTGTATAATAAATTGCATACATGTTGCGCTAGCGCCAATTAGTCTAAAGGAAGAGATTTTTTAGAACTACAGACAATATCACTCTCTGAATTTGCAGGTGGTGTGCGATGTGCACGTGCTGAATGGGGTAACAGGCTTTTAGGTCATATGATGACTCATATATCCTGCGTCAGTTCTCTGTCTAAGGATTTTGAGGAAGGCCAATGAGGCATGAGGTGTGGATGACTATTAGATAACGGTTACTTAATGAAGTAAATAGATAGGGGCAAACAATACATGTTACTGCAATGTGTTTCAGGGCCCTCTTGCAGTGCAATGTCAAAGGAGCATCAGAATGATGTAAAGGTCATGCATTTATTTTTTTAATATTTTTTTTAATTTAGGTGATGTTGGCTATGGATGCCGGTCTTGGCTTCTTACTCCAATGGCAAATGCAGTTTCTCCAGCACAGAGAACTTATCAAGAGGCAATCCACACTGCTGTGTCAACAAGCAGGCATTTGGTGTTAAAAATCTGTTTCAGGTGTCTGGATAAGTCAGGTGGTAGTGCTACAGTATTCCCATGAGGAAGTTGCAGATACTGTATTAATGTTCTAATACAATCATTTGGTTTTCAGTATCATCTCTATGCTGATGACACCCAAATGTATCTCTTCTACCCTGAAGGAGACACAACACTCACCCTGTGTGAAAGCACATGCCTCTGCCCAATGGTCTGGACGGCTGGAGGGATGTAGAAACACACTGGCTACCGGAGGAAGGTCCATGGAAATAAATAATAAATTGAACTCACGATGTCGGAGTCAGCTGGGTCCCGATATAGCGTGCTTCAGTCCAAGGTAAGTATAGCAAAAATTCGGGTGTAGGGCTGATCACAGCAAAAGATAGGGCTGGAGGCTGAGATCCAATAAAAAGTATTTATTAATTAAATAAGCATGAAAGCAGACAGATGCAGGGTCGCCTGTCGGTGAGAACGCGTCAAAGTACTGCTATAGTGTGCTATATACAATATGAGTCTCGGCATTGCAGCGCAGGCTCCACATTGAGAATTCAATATATACAATATGAGTCAGTCACCCTGCCCCAGTCCCCGCCCAGTCAGTCAGTCACCCCCACCCCAGTCAGTCAGTCACCCCCGCCACAGTCAGTCAGTCACCCCCCACCACAGTCAGTCAGTCACCCTGCCCAGTCAGTCAGTCAACCCCACCCCAGTCAGTCAGTCACCCCCGCCCCAGTCCCCTGCCCCAGTCAGTCAGTCACCCCCACCCCAGTCAGTCAGTCACCCCCGCCCCAGTCAGTCAGTCAGTCAGTCACCTCTGCCCCAGTCAGTCAGTCACCCCCGCCCCAGAGAATTCAATATATACAATATGAGTCTGTCACCCCTGCCCCAGTCCCCCGCCCCAGTCAGTCAGTCATCCCCCACCACCAGTCAGTCAGTCACTCCCGCCCCAGTCAGTTAGTCACCCCCACCCCAGTCAGTCAGTCACCCCTGCCCCAGTCAGTCAGTCACCCCCACCCCAGTCAGTCAGTCACCCCCACCCCAGTCCAGTCAGTCACCCCCGCCCCAGTCAGTCAGTCACCCCCGCCCCAGTCAGTCAGTCACCCCCACCCCAGTCAGTCACCCCAGCCCCAGTCAGTCACCCCCGCCCCAGTCAGTCAGTCACCCCCGCCCCAGTCAGTCACCCACCCAGTCAGTCAGTCATCTACCCAGTCAGTCACCACCCAGTCAGTCGCCCACCCAGTCAGTCACCCACCCAGTCAGTCACCCACCCATTCAGTCAGTCACCCAGCCAGCCAGTCACCCAGCCAGTCAGCCAGCCACCCACGCAGCCAGTCAGTCAGTCACCCACCCAGCCAGTCAGTCACCCAGTCAGTCAGTCAGTCAGTCAGTCACCAAGCCAGCCAGTCACCCAGCAGTCACCCAGCCAGCCAGCCACCCAGCAAGTCAGTCAGTCACCCACCCAGTCAGTCAGTCAGTCACCCACCCAGCCAGTCAGTCAGTCAGTCACCCACCCAGCCAGTCAGTCAGTCAGTCACCCACCCAGCCAGTCAGTCAGCCAGTCAGTCAGTCAGTCACCCACCCAGTCAGTCACCCACCCAGTCAGTCAGTCACCCACCCAGTCAGTCACCCACCTAGTTAGTCACGCCCAACCCAGTCAGTCACCCCCACCCTAGTCAGTCAGTCACCCCTGCCCCAGTCAGTCAGTCACCCCGCCCCAGTCAGTCAGTCACCCCCACCCCAGTCAGTCAGTCACCCCCGCCCCAGTCAGTCAGTCACCTCCACCCCAGTCAGTCAGTCACCCCGCCCCAGTCAGTCAGTCACCCCCGCCCTAGTCAGTCAGTCACCCCGCCCCAGTCAGTCAGTCACCCCTGCCCCAGTCAGTCAGTCACCCCGCCCCAGTCAGTCAGTCACCCCGCCCCAGTCAGTCACCCACCCAGTCAGTCAGTCACCCACCCCCAGTCAGTCAGTCACCCACCCAGTCAGTCACCCACCCAGTCAGTCACCCACCCAGTCAGTCACCCAGTCAGTCAGTCACCCAGTCAGTCAGTCACCCACCCAGTCAGTCAGTCACCCAGCCAGCCAGTCACCCAGCCAGTCAGCCAGCCAGCCACCCACCCAGCCAGTCAGTCACCCACACAGCCAGTCAGTCACCCACCCAGCCAGTCAGTCAGTCACCCACCCAGCCAGTTAGTCACCCAGTCAGTCACCCACCCAGTCAGTCAGTCAACCACCCAGTCAGTCAGTCACCCACCCAGTCAGGCAGACACCCAGCCAGCCAGTCAGCCAGCCAGTCACCCACCCAGCCAGTCACCCACCCAGCCAGTCAGTCAGTCACCAACCAGCCAGTCAGTCACCCACCCAGCCAGTCAGTCACCCACCCAGCCAGTCAGTCACCCACCCAGTCAGTCAGTCAGTCACCCACCAAGTCAGTCAGTCACCCAGCCAGCAGCCAGTCAGCCAGCCAGTCACCCACTCAGCCAGTCACCCACCCAGCCAGTCAGTCACCCAGCCAGTAAGTCAGTCACCCACCCTGCCAGTCAGTCACCCACCCAGCCAGTCAGTCAGTCACCCACCCAGCCAGTCAGTCAGTCAGTCACCCACGCAGTCAGTCAGTCACCCACCCAGCCAGTCACCCACCCAGCCAGTCAGTCACCCACCCAGCCAGTCAGTCACCCAGCCAGTCAGTCACCCAGCAGTAAGTAACCCAGCCAGCCAGTAACCCAGCCAGCCAGTCACCCAGCCAGCCAGTCACCCAGCCAGCCAATCACCCACCCTCTCTCTCTTTGTGTATCACCCACCCTCTGTGTGTCACCCACCGTTTCCCCCCTCTGTGTCTCCCCACCCTCTGTGTGTCACCCACCGTTTCCCCCATCTGTGTCTCCCCCTCTCTCTCCACACTCTCTCTCTTTCCCACACTCTCTCTCTCCCCCACACTCTCTCTCTCCCCCCACACTCTCTCTCCCCCCACACTCTCTCTCTCCCCCCCACACTCTTCTCTTCCCCCCACACTCTCTCTCCCCCCACATTCTCTCTCTCCCCCACACTCTCTCTCTCCCCCCCACACTCTCTCTCCCCCCACACTCTCTCTCCCCCCCACTATCTCTCTCCCCCCACACTCTCTCTCCTCTCTCTCCCCCCCACACTCTCTCTCCCCCACACTCTCTCTCTCCCCCCACACTCTCTCTCCCCCCACACTCTCTCTCCCCCCCACACTCTCTCTCCCCCCACACTCTCTCTCTCCCCCCCACACTCTCTCTCTCCCCCCCATATTCTCTCTCTCCCCCCATATTCTCTCTCTCCCCCCCACAATCTCTCTCCCCCCCACACTCTCTCTCTCCCCCCCACACTCTCCTCTCCCCTCTCTCTCTCTCTCTCTCTCCCTCCCACACTCTCTCTCCCCCCACACTCTCTCTCTTCCCCCCACACTCTCCTCTCCCCCCCACACTCTCTCTCTTTCTCCCCCCCACACTCTCTCTCTCTCCCCCCACACACTATCTCTCTCCTCATATTCTCTCCCACACTCTCTCTCCCCACACTCTCTCTCTCTCTCCCCCACACTCTCTTCCCCACACTCTCTCTCTCTCCACCCACTCTCTGTCTCTCT
Source organism: Ascaphus truei (assembly GCF_040206685.1). Lineage (NCBI taxonomy): Eukaryota > Metazoa > Chordata > Amphibia > Anura > Ascaphidae > Ascaphus > Ascaphus truei. The sequence goes on from NC_134483.1 coordinate 177,954,837, forward strand.
CCTCCACACTCTCTCTCTCTCTCTGTCACCCCACACTCTCTCTCTCTGTCAACCACACTCTCTCTCTCTGTCACCCACACTCTCTCTCTCTGTCCACCCACACTCTCTCTCTGTCACCACACTCTCTCTCTCTCTGTCACCCACACTCTCTCTCTCTGTCAACCACACTCTCTCTCTCTGTCACCCACACTCTCTCTCTGTCACCCACACTCTCTCTCTGTCACCACACTCTCTCTCTCTCTGTCACCCACATTCTCTCTCTCTGTCACTCTCTCTCCCCCACACTCTCTCTCTCCCCCACACTCTCTCTCCCCCACACTCTCTCCCCCCCCCACACTCTCTCTCTCTCTCTCTCCCCCCATACTCTCTCTCCCCCACACTCTCTTCCCCACACTCTCTCTCCCCCCCACACTCTCTCTCTCCCCCACACACTCTCTCTCTCTCTCCCCCACACTCTCTCTCTCTCTCCCCCCCACTCTCTCTCTCTCTGTCACCCACACTCTCTCTCTCTGTCACCCACACTCTCTCTCTCTGTCACCCACACTCTCTCTCTCTCTCTCTCTCTGTCACCCACACTCTCTCTCTCTCTGTCACCCACACTCTCTCTCTGTCACCCACACTCTCTCTCTCTGTCACCACCATTCTCTCTCTCTGTCACTCTCTATCCCCCACACTTCCTCTCCCCCACACTCTCTCTCCCCCACCCAACTCTCTCCCCCCCCCCCACACTCTCTTTCTCCCCCACACTCTCTCTCTCCACCACACTCTCTCTCTCTCCCACACACTATCTCTCTCCCCCCCACAATCTCTCTCTCTCTCCACCACATTCTCTCTCTGTCTCTCTCTCCTCCACACTCTATCTCTCCCCAACACTTCTCTCTCTCTCCCCCAGCACTCTCTCTCTCTCTCCCCCACACTCTCTCTCTCTCTCCCCCACACACTCTCTCTCTCTCTCTCTCTGTCACCCACACTCTCTCTCTCTCTGTCACCCACACTCTCTCACACTCTGGATCTGGATATCTTATTTACCCTATATATCTTAACTTCCCTATACTACACCGAAATAACCTATACTGCTTTCTTCCAGATCTGACTCAAGCTTCACACGGAAGACATCGGAACCCCCCCTAACCCAGGAGACAGGTAGGGAACACCTCCCGTTCAATGTATAACATTGCGGGAATGCGCGTACCTGGACATTGAGGGACTGCGGATCAAGTAAGATCCCAGGCGGGATTGCTGCTTTAGATATTGTGAAGCGGGGACGTCCAGATGCTGGTTAAAGGGTTCAGGAACTAGTCATTCACACCTGGCTTTTATTTCTAGATCCGACATTTACACACACACACACACACACACATGTAACAAGGACGAATTGTAGTATAATGTAATACAATAAATACATTTATGTCAAAAATGAATGTTCTGACTAGGAATTTATTAAATGTATTTTATTTATATATTTTATTTTAAAGCGGGGTTGGGGGCGGGACTAGGGGTGGGGTTGGGGGTGGACTAAGGGGTGAGGTTGGGGGCGGGACTAGGTGGCGAGTAGATTTTTTTGGTTGGGCGAGTAGATTTTTGGGTGATTTGTCGAACACTGTATATATAATATTATACTATATATATATATATATATATATATATATATATATATATATATATATATATATATATATATATATATATATATATATATATATATATATAATATGTATATATATATATATATATATATATATATATATATATAGCCATGTCCCCCTTCTGGATTTTGTTCCCCCCCACTCACTCACCCCCATAGCTGTCGGGAGGGTTGAGGCAGTCTGCGGGAGTGCATGGGTGCGCGCAAGGGTAGCAGCGGGCAGGGGGGGCGTTTGGGATCATGCCGGGTGCTGGTGTGGCGTCGGGCAGCGATCGCGTCGCTGAGGACTCCCGGTGGCTCCCGTTGCAGGGCGCCGCCATCTCCTTGTAGTTCGCGCATGCGCAGTAGTCCCTGCAGCCGGCGGCCATTACGGAGCTTTGCGCATGCGCAGGTGAGGTGCGCGCAAGGTAGCCAATGGGAGAATAGCTCCCAAGAAAACTACAGACCCCAGAGTGCACAGGAGCTAGGTTAAGTGGCACCAGGGAGCCAATAGGGTTGCCCGAATCCCTTGCTCAGGGGATTGATAAATTTTCATGCGCTGAGCCCACGCGGGTTGTCAGGACCAGGAAGACCTAGGGGTAGGAGGTGAGTGCACGGGTCTTTGACCCACTGCATTAGGCCAGCATCCCCCTAGGCCCCAGTTAGGTCCTGAGCCATATTCCAGCTTGTTGTGCTACATGAACAGGCCCTAGGTAGGACTCTTCCCCATTATCTGTTTAGTAGTCAGGGACACAGTGCTACACAGTGCACCCTGCATGGTGGGTTCTGAGATCAGAACGCCACCAAGGACACAGAGACTTATGGTGATATTATCCACGGCAGAAATTCACCCCCATGCAGTGGCGGATGACGACGTCGGACCGGATGGAATCCCTGTCGTACTCTGCGGAACCCGGGTGCAGGAGCCCTGGGCAGGTATCGTTCCACAAGTGCACCAACAATGTACAACAACGCAAGGATCACGCCTAAAGGGTGGGGTTACCACTTGGGGACACTTACGTGTAGAGTGGCTAAGGGCCCTGAACAGTACTTTGGACATGGTGTGGGGGTACACGGTGGTGGGAAAGGATTACTGTATATTTTCTACGAGAGAGAGTATTGTTTATGATCTATATAGAGTATAAGTATATATGTGCATGTGCTCAGTAAAGACTGTTCTGTTTATACCAGTGAGTATTATTGTGTTGTGTCCTGTGAGGGGCTACTCCCGCTCCATCGGGATCCCTCCCAGGTGGAGGCATTGCACCACGAGATATTGTGATTATATATATGTACCCCCAGGCCTCTCCCGTGCAGAGGCTTAGGCTCCTGAGGGCCACACATGTAACATACAGCATTAGTAACTTCTGTGTTCATGAGGAAACAGTGTTACAGTACATAAATATTATAAAATAAAGAAGAAAAGAATGAAAGATTTTACCTGTGGACCGTGGCTGTTGATGAGCATTGCGACGTGGACCAGGAGTTGCTGTTGCTGTGTTGGTGTTGAATTTTGATTTGATGGGTGAAGACATCAAAAATTAAGAAAAAGATGGATTGTATTTTATTTAATGTTGTAATTATTTTTTAGGTTGGCATTTGCATTGGCATACTGCAATTTTTGTATTCCAATATAAATGTATTTTGTTGAGTGCTTGTGTTTTTATTTGCAGTCTTTCCATTTAAGTTGGTACTGTATTGGCATTTTTATTAATTCAAATGCACAGTAATGTCTTTTTTTATTTAATGCATGTATTTTTTTTGTAGGTTGTCAATTGACTGACAGAGTGACAGGCCATGCCCACAGGTGCAAATCAATTGTTTTTTTGGATTTTTTTGTTTTATGGCAATGCATTGTGATTTTTATTTGATGCATGTACTATATTTATTTATTTTGCGGGTTGTATATTGCCTGGCATAGTGGCAGCGTGTGCCACCACGCTATCAATTGTTTTTTTTTTGGCATTTTGTGGTTTAAAATTGAATGTGTTTTTAATTTGAGGCTTGTTTTGGTGATTGGCAGGTTGTATATTGCCTGACATAGTGGCAGCTCATGCCCACAGGGTATGGGTGTTCCACTGTGCCAATCAATTGGTTTATTTGCATTTGTAATGGGTATTGTTTCTATGTAATACTGTGTTTTATTTTGGCCTATTTTTATTAGCTTGACCATTTATTGCTATAGTGTTAAAGAATGTCCATATTTATCTGGGCATGCTTTAACACTTTGCCAATCAATGGGTTGGGGGGGGGTAGAACCCAGGGTGGGTATTGGGGGAGGGTTGGTTAACCCCTTAATTACTATAGTGGTTAGGAACCGCTAAGGTGATTAAGGGGTTAGGGGCCATTAGTTTGTATTTTTTATTGTACTGTTGCTGACAACGGAGGACAAGGACGGTGATGAGGATGAAAACGCCCTTCATTCTGGCAGACTGGGAGGGGTGTGCAAGTTTTATTTACTTTATGTTGCTGGTTTA